>NW_012153840.1:3387178-3411270 GCF_000956105.1 Propithecus coquereli
CATGCCCGGCTAATTTTTTTTATATATTTTTAGTTGTCCGATTAATTCTTCCTATTTTTAGTAGAGATGGGGTCTCCCTCTTGCTCAGGCTGGTCTTGAACTCCTGAGCTCAAACAATCCACCCACCTCAGCCTCCCAGAGTGCTAGGACTACAGGCGTGAGCCACCGCGCTGGCCTGACATTTATTTTCTTTTAGTAGTTTTAAAATGTTATTCCATTGTCATCTACTTTCCATCATTTCTATTGAGAAATTGGCTATTGGCCTTATTGTTGCTTCTCTGAAGGTAATGTATCTTTTTTATCTTGATGCCCTTTAAGATTTCCTCTTTGTATTTGGCTTTCAACCTTTTTTTATTATAATGTGCCTAATGTGGTGGGATTTTTTTTAAGGTTTGGTTTGGTTTGTGTTTTGGGGGGGTTTTTTATACTGGGGTTTGCAGAGTTTCTTAAATTTGGGGCTTGATGCTTTTAATGAATAGAAAATTTTTTCAGTTAATATATTCTTCATATATTGCTTCTGCTCCATACATTTTCTCCTCTCTTCTGGAATTCTATTTACATGTATATTTGACCTTTCCTACAAATCTCATGGGTCTGTTAAACTCTTTTCAGTATTTTTTCACTTTGCTTTCTTTTTAAAAAAGAAATCCAATATTTCAAAATTTTGTCCTTTTTCCTCTCTGCACTTCAATCTGGATAATTTCTATTGAACTATATTTCAGTTTACTAATCCTCATTTTTACTGTCTTATCTACTGTTAAACCTCTCTACTGAATTCTTAACTTGTTCTTTTAAGATATAGCATTTTCATGTCTTTTAAAAAACATATATTCTATTTTTTAATAAAATTCTTCACCTCTTCTTCTATTTTCTTGAACAAGTGAACTATAGTTATTTTAAATCTGAAAACTCCAATATTGATATCACCCATAGATCTGTTTTTCTTGTGATTTTCAGTCATTTGGTCCTATTTCCTAGCATGCGTGGTAATTTCTTAAGTGCCAGATGTTTTGAATATAAAAGTTGTATAGGCTCTAGCTAACTGCCAAAACTTTTGCTTAGCTCTTTAGTCTTCTAGCAACCGCTTTGCAGTTTATTGTTTCCTGAGTCTTGCCCCATACATATGCAACTTAAGAATTTGACAATTATATCAATGTGAAATTGTACATAGACTTTTGAGGTCATTTTTCTGTGGTTTCCTCTTTTCTAGGACATTGGCCCTTCAATTCTCAACTGTCTTGGCATCAACAAATTCTAACCTCTGTCTCCCCATGCTAGCAAGACTGCTGTAAGTTCCAAGTCACCTCTTTTTACTCAACCACTATTCCCCCTTGCTGTGAATCAGCAAATGCCCTAAGGAAAGAAATCAGAGGCAGATGTAGGGCTAACCCAAATGAGATTTTTTTCCCTCCATAATTTGGCCTCTCAAGTCCTGGTTACCTTGGTTTCTCTATGATGTTTTCAGAGAGCTTTCCCTCACCTTTTTTGGTGTATTTTATCTGATCTTACAATTGTTTCCAGAAAGACGCCTTAGTCTATCCAAGCTACTCTAGCAGAATCAGAAGTCTTACATTACTTATTTTTTCTCTTAAGTAGATTTAAGGGGTACAAGGGCAGTTTTGTGACATGGATATAGTGGTGAAATCTTGGCTTTTAGTGTAACTATTGTCCAAATTGTGTACATGGCACCCATTAAGCAATTTTTCACTCAACACCCCTATCCACTCTTCCAAGTCTCCATTGTCTATCATTCCACACTCTATTACTACGTGTACACTTTAGCTCCCACTTGTAAGTAAGAGCAGAGTGTGCAGTATTTAACTTTCCATTTTTTAGTTATTTCACTTAAGGTAATGGCCTCCAGTTCCATCCAAGTTGCTGCAAAAGGCATGATTTCATTCTTTTTTTATGGCTAAGTAGTATTCCATGGTGTGTGTGTGTGTGTGTGTGTGTGTGTGTTTATTTATTTATTTACCATATTTTCTTTATCCAATCATCTGTTAGTGAACACTCAGGTTGATTCAATATCTTTGCAATTGTGAATAGTGGCTGTGATAAACATATAAGTGCAGGTATCTTTTTGATATAATGATTTATTTTCCTTTGGGCAGACCCAGTAGTGGGATTACTGGGTTGAATGGTAGTTCTAGTTTTAGTTCTTTGAGGAATCTCCATACTGTTTTCCATAGAGGTTGTATTAATTTACGTTCCCACCAACAGTGTATAAGCAGTTTTCTATGCATCCTCACCAACATCTGTTATTTCTTGAGTTTTTAATAATAGCCATTTGATGGGTATAAGATGGTATTTCACTGTGGTTTTAATTTTCATTTCTCTGATGATTAGTGATATTGTGCATTTTATTCATATGCTTGTTGGGCATTTGTTATGTCTTCTTTTGAAAAATGTCTGTTCATGTTCTTTGTCCACTTTTTAATGGGGTAATTTGTTTTTTTGTTGTTGAGTGGTTTGAGTTCCTTATAGATTCTGAATGTTAGTCCTTTGTCAGATGCATAGTTTTCAAATATTTTCTCCCATTCTGTAGGTTGTCTGTTCAATCTGTTGATTATTTCTTGTGTTATGCAGAAGTTTTTTAGTTTAATTAAGTCCCAGTTTGTCTATTTTTGTTCTTGTTGCATTTGCTTTAGAGGTCTTAATCATGAATTAATGTCCGGAAGAGTTTTTCCTAGATTTTCTTCTAAAAATTTTATAATTTCAGGTGTTACATTTCAGTCTTTAATCCATCTTTAGTTAACATTTGTATATAGTGAGAGATAGGGGTCCAGTTTCATCCTTCTGCATATGGCTATCCAATTTTCCCAGCACCATTTATTGAATAGGGTGTCCTTTCCCTGGTGTATATTTTTGTCAATTTTGTTGAAGATCAGTTGGCTATAGGTATGTAGCTTTATTTCTGGGTTCTCTATTCTGTTCCACTGATCTACTTAACTAAGGAGGTGAAAGATCTCTACAAGGAAAACTACAAAACACTGATGAAAGAAATTATAGATGACACAAACAAATGGGAAAACATCCCATGCTCATGGATTAGAAGAATCAATATTGTTAAAATGACCATATTGCCCAAAGCAATCTACAGATTCAACTCAATTCCTATCAAAATACGAACATCATTTTTCACAGAATTAGACAAACAATCCTAAAACTCATATGGAACCAAAAAAGAACCTGAACAGCCAACGCAATCCTAAGCAAAAGCAACAAAGCTGGAGGCATCACACACTTGACTTCAAATTGTACCAATAAACAGCATGGTGGTTGCTAGTCGTCTAAAAAAAATAGCTAATTACTTCTCTAAAACCTCAAAACAATCCTATCTATGCAACAGGTAAAATTATCCCCATTGTACATATGAGAAACTGAGGCATAGGGGATTTAAATTATTTCCCAAGAAAAACCACTGAAGTAGCAGGACTGAATTTTATTCCAAGTTTCATGTTCTTTCCAATATATCACTGAAATCTCACCAACAGCTCCCTTTGGATAACATCTAGAACAAAGGAACCCAGTTGAAAAAACAAGAACAAAGACTGATTTCTCTATGCACTAAGCTCTTTTCCTGAACAGGTAAGGATCTTTCTACCTCCTCTCTGATCCTCACTAACAATAGAGAGCCAACCTGCATTTCTGAAGTGGGAAACTGTTGAATAATTCATGAGACAGGAGGGTTCCCAGCTCAACTCAACCTTGGATGAATTGTCTTCCTGGCTTTACCAAGATGAAGACAAATATTTTCCTTATACAGTAAATGTGGTTCACAGAGAGGATTCATTAAGTACGATGCTATTTAAACATATACATTTTTCTGACTAGTACAGCACTTTTAACGGAAGAGGATGCTTAATAGAGTAGAGATGCTTTAATCTCTCCTCATACTGACTTCCTAAATTTAAAAAACACACAACCTTGCCACTAACATTTTACAGAAGATAGGTAGACGCATCCATACACACTTCTTTTTAAGTGCCTGTTCTTAAAAAGGCATCTGTTATTGACCGTAATAGTGTGAGTCATAACAAATGCATTTATATTCATGTAGATATAATCTACACTTCCACAGGTGTTCCAGTGCAATGTACAATTGCCTAATGAACCCTTAAAATAAAATGCTGCCAATGAGAACCGAGTTTGCCTCGCCTATAAAGAAAATGAACTCCATCAGGCTGGCAAACGGAAACCTCGGCATCCTCGATATTTTTAATATGATGGCTTTCTCGCTACAACTTCTGCAGGGAATAATATATAGAAAAATAATGTTTCTCCTTTGTGATTACATTACCATATGGAGTAATTTTTCCTGACAAGGAGGTCATTTCATCTGATGAGTTCTTGAACAGTGAAATGGAAGCATGGTTCTATGACAGCAAAGGACAGATTGACTTATTAAAACTGTTACATTACGGATTTTTATTAGTCTATTTTCCGTTTGCTCTCTTAGAAGATCAAAAGCATGAATGCATTTGGAGAGTCCATCAGGAAATATTAAGAATAAAAATTAGACAGAATGGTCATTATTATAAATGGGAAAATTATCTGAAAACTAAAATTCTAGATGCTGACTCTAATAAGTGTCACAAAGACATATTTGGAGAGCAGAACAGATGGGGTGTGAGTATTAATTGGGGAACTAGCCTTGCAAGATAAACAGCCAAAGTTTTAGAAAAACCACCCAGGCGTCTGAATTTAAGGCAGACTGTGATGGACTGAACAAAATTAATTGTCCTGGATGTCTAAAACCTAGAGGAAAAGCGACCTAAATATAGGAGAGACTTCCCAAGTACTCTGAGAAATGTTGCTTTACTTTTTCATCAAAACACCTTCCAAAAGCTGGGTTTACTGTGCATGTACTCATATTTACCCCCTTTGATTCATTCATTCATTCAGCAAGCCTTGACTTATCCCGCCGATCTGCTAGAACCCAAAGACATTACAACATGATTTGTGCTCATGGTCTGGTAGGGGAGACAGTTGAATCGACACTATTTGCCCGACGGTGTGATAAGTTCTGTATAAGGGAATGTATGGCTCGTTCGTTCACTTATTCAATCAATATTTGATAAGTACCTACTCTGTTCCAAACTCTGTACTCAGCAATGGGAACGCAAGAGAGTCTTGGGGTAGCTATAATTTTAGTAGGGTAGATATGTGATAAACAAATAAATAGGTGAAGTCCAAATTGAGGTTCCGGTTGTGCAGTAAACACAGTGAAATGTCCATATGCAGAGCTTTTCTACTACACATGGTTCTGAGCTCGGAGGAAAGCTAAGACCCTCTGAGACATGGCTCCTAAGCCCAGTGATAGCTCAAGCTTTCTGGCTCAGAGGTGCTCTTAGAACACAGAGACATCTTTCATATGCTTGGTTTGGGCTGTGTTGAAGCAACCATGTGTTCTGAACAGTGATCCTGATGTTCCACACGCCACTTGCTGCCTTCTGAGTAATGGCAGAAAGTGGCAAACTCGACCAAAACATGCATGGAAGTGGAACAGGGCAGCTGACTCAGCCACCACCCTGACACAGGCTATGATCTGTCTTCCCACTGTAGCTTCCCACTGTAAAATCTATAGGGGCAGAGTCCCTGGTTTTCTTAACACTGTACACCCAAGACCCAGCACAGTGCCTCAAACATAGATGGTGATCAATAAATATGTATTAAATGAACAACTAGACAACAACATAACGAGGGTAATAAAAGTGCTATAAAGATAAACAGATCCTATGATGGCAAATTACATGGGGAGAGGAAAGGTATGAAAAAGAGTCCACACAGCAGCCTGGGAGGCCTGTGTTAGAAAGGCCTGTTTGCAAGGTCGGCCCTTGCCTGGTACATTCATTTCCTGGGGCTGCCACAATGAACTACCACAAACAAAGTGGCTTAAAACACAGAAATCTACCCTTCCACAGTCTGGAAGTCCCAAATCTAGCCAGATCTTGCTCCCACTGGGAACTCTAGGGGAGAGTCTGTCCCTCACCCCTCAGGCATCCTTAACTTGTGGCGCAGCACTCCAATCTCTGCCTCCATGGCCACACCGCCTTCTCCTCTTCTGTCCAATCTCCCCTGTGTGTCTCTTATAAAGACACTTGCCATTGGATTTAGGGCCCACCAGATAATCCAGGATGATGTCTTCATCTCAAGATCCTTAACTTAATTGCATCTGTGAAGACCCTATTTCCAAATAAGGCCACATTCACAGGTCCTGGAATTAATTTGGACAGATCTTATAAAGGTGCTATTATTCAACCCACTACAGCTGGTATCTGCAAACTTAAATCGTAAACAGTTCCCTTCATTGATGTAAAACTTTCCCTAAATGATGACAGTGGCCCTGCTGTGCCTAAACTGTTTGTACAAACAATGTGGTCTATTCCAAATACCTGCTTTTCTTTTGGGTCTGGAGTTTTGGTACATGCCAGGCAGAGAATACCAATATAACCAGCCCCAATAACAACCCTGGCACTGAGTCCCTCATGAGCTTCCCTGCTAGACAGCATTTTACACATGTTGTTACAATTCGGAGTTGGAGGATGTAAGCACATCCTGTGTGACCCCACTGGGAGAAGACTCTTGGAAATGTGTGCCTGGTTTCCCCCAGACTCTGCCCCATGTACCTCTTCCTTTGGCCAATTTGGCTTTGGATCCTCTTAGTCCTACCATGAATATGACTATATGCTCATTCCTATCGGTCCTCCAAGTTAGTCGTCAGACCCATGGCTGGTCTTGGGGACACTTGACACAGGGGACTATTTATTAATAGAAAGGGCATCAGGGAAGCCTTCCCTGGGGAGGTCGTATTTGAGCTGAGACCCAGGATGAAGATCACACAGCCCATTAGTGATAGGGCTGATGTTGATGCTCAATTTCCTCATCTGGAAAACAGGATGTATCAAAGCTGGGCAGGAAACACACGGCATACTCAAACTGGGTTATTGGAAGGAAGTAGAATAAAGGGATTATGCACAAAGGTATGATCAAGACTTAAGCAAACCAACAAAGGATAGTGCAGTGCCCTTGGGCTTGCAACACTGCAAAGCTGGCACCACCGCAGGCCTGAAAGACAAATGGAAGGAGTGGGTACCTGAATCCAGAGAAGGTGTTGTACGGAAGGGACTGCCTAACCACAGCCAGAGCTCCTAGCAACCCAGTGAGCAGGGAGCCAGGTACAGTCATGTTCTCACCTCACTCTTGGATCGTCTGATCTGCTCCCAGTGTCTCCATTGGCCAAACCCACTGGACGCCTCAGAGTAAGGAAGTCGGTTGATGAGGTCCATAGGGGTCAGGGTGGAGAAAGGTGGACAGTGGATCTAGAGGGGCAAGTAGTAGTGACAGGCCCTGCCTCCATGGGGCTGTTATAAAGGTCACACAGGGCGACACATACAGGGAGAACTTAGTACACTATCTGGCTAATACGAATGCTAGATCACTGTTCTACAGATGCTGATAATGATGATGGAGGGGAGGAGAAAAGGAAAAAGGATAAAAAAGAGGACGAAGAGGAAGAGAAGGAGGAAGAGAGAAAGGAGGAGAGGGAAGAAGCCCCTTCAGAGCAAGAATTTTTTTCTTGCTGTTACAGTCGCAGCACCCAAAGCAATTCCTAGCATGTGGCAGACACTCAATAAATATGTTAAACTCATGAATTATATAAGGTTCTTATACCCTGCCTCTAAACTCTGACTCAACACAGGGACTTGGCCTTAGAGACCAAGAACAACAGGTGAGAGTCCTTAGTCAAATCCTTAATTTGGGAGATGATAAGTGGAGCCCAGAGAAGGAAAGTCACTTTCCCAAAGACACACAGTAAGTCACTGAAGAGATGAGTGTGGTATCTAGATGTTCTTATTTCAGTCCAGTTCTCTTTAAAGACAACCAGGCTGCCTCCAGTGATGTCACTGATAACCCCACAATGTATTCAACCTCGAGGCTGAGAGAAAGGTTGATCCTCTCCTATCTCTAAGATAGTCAGTCAGAGAGAAAGGCTGGGAGTCTGCCTTCTGGGCACACCAGCTGGTTGATACTGGTGTTGTGGAAAGAATATAGGCCTCACAGCAGATCACAGAACTCTGGATAGTGCAGTGTAGATACCTCTGCCTTCTGGCCACAGAGAACCCTATTGAGCTAATAGCAATTGACAGCTGAACTCCTTTGAATCCCACAAGAGGATTTGGGAGCATCCTTAGACCCTGTTTCTTTAAACAGTAGGTGGTGTTTTATGCATGGATGTTAATTAGTACTTTACTGGAGGCTTTTCCAGTGGTTGCTGTCTGACTTTTTCTTATTAAATTTTATTGTTTACTGTTTATTTCCCCTTTGCATAAGCCATGTCCACTCTGATTTAACACAAGACAATTCTCTATGATGCCATGTCTTTGGAGGCCATGGTTTGTGAAATACTTCCCAGATATACCAAAATAAAAACTCACAAGACCCTCAGTGGACATGCATCCCTTAAAGTGAGGAAACACAACATGTCTTAGTCTGGCAGCCAAGGCATGTGAAGATGACCAGAAGGTGCACATTCAAGCACATGATGAGAATGCATTCATACACAACCACAAAATGTGATTGATTGTATTGGTGACCCCACTTATTGACTCCCTGATTCCATGCCCTTTGAGCTGTAACTCTGCAGCCCTCCTATACACATACAGTCTGATTCTGATTCTGTGCTCAGTCCTGTGATTTGCTATGGCTTAAATGAAGTTAGCAAAGGTAAAGCAAGCAGAGACTTCAAAATCACATGCACAGTTCTGCTTGCTCTCTTTTACAATTAAGTTTGCTCACTCTTGTATTTCTATGAGGCCACAGGAACATGTCCAAGCTAGGCTGGTGGGGGGATGTGAAAGACATGTTGTGGAGAGCTGAATTGTCACTCCAGCAAAGCCATCCTAGATCAGACACCAGCCAGCCAACTCCCAGACATGTGAAGAGTCTAGCACATAGCAGAAGAACCTCCCTGCTGAGCCCAGCCTAAATCACCCACTCAAAGGAAGCTGAGCAAATGCTTATTGTCTTATGGCACAGAGTTTTGGGGTGGTCTGTGGCAACAGATAATTGGTACAAAAAGTATATTGCTCTTCAATTTTACTAAAATCTATACTGAAGTTTGAATCAGCTGCTGCCATTTTCATTTCTCATTACAACCATCAGAATGAGAAAATCTTTATGCCTGAAGGTCTTTTTTTATTATGGAGTATTTTGATTGGCTTAGACAAAAATCCACAACCTTATGAGAGAGCAAGGATGGCATATTTTAGATAAAGATTAGAAGAAGCAGGTGTGGAGGCCATGGCAGTAAATCAGGATAAAAGTACAAACTAGACAAAGCCTTTTGTCTCTCAAAGAAAGCTACTGTTAAGAAGGTGCATTGGGGCCGGGTGCGGTGGCTCACGCCTGTAATCCTAGAACTCTGGGAGGCCGAGGCGAGTGGATTGTTTGAGCTCAGGAGTTCGAAACCAGCCTGAGCAAGAGCGAGACCCCAACTCTACTAAAATTAGAAAGAAATTCATTAGACAACTAAAAATATATAGAAAAAATTAGCCGGGCATGGTGGTTCATGCCTGTAGTCCCAGCTACTCGGGAGGCTGAGGCAGAAGGAACCCTTGAGCCCAGGAGTTTGAGGTTGCTGTGAGCTAGGCTGACGCCACGGCACTCTAGCCCGGGCAACACAGTGAGACTCTGTCTCAAAAAAAAAAAAAAAGAAGGTGCATTGGTTCTGGGGGAAAAGAAATGTCTTGAAATTTTGGTCAAGAAAAATAGAATGCCCTTGAAAGAGAATCATTTTAAGAGGTCATATCATCCATGCCCTGCCTTTGAGCAGAATCACACCTAATACACTGACAGATAGTAACAGATGCATCCACCATACCTAGAGTCCCCTGTTTCATTACTAATGAGTCAACACATGGGGGTCAGACCCTCAGGGGTCACACTGCAGTCCTTGCATGTCCAGGCTGTGTGATCACAAGCATGTGACTTTGTCTCTGAGCCTAAGTCTCCTTGCCTGTAAAGCAAGACTAATAGCAGCATACTCTTCCAGAGGTGTTATAAGATTAGATAAAGTATGGATGAGCTTAGTACAGTGTCTAGCACACACTACACCCTTATTAAATGTAAGATATTCCCAGTCTTTGTCAGCACTATTTGCTAATATTTAACACCTTAATCATCCACTGACAGATATCACTTGCTGCCATCAGAAGAGAGACCAAGAACAGATGGTATTTGGAGTATTCCTTCTGCTTAGAAACCAAGGATACACTTATTTGACCTTTCAGCCTTCTTTTCCTAGATTAAACCTTCCTGGCATCTAAGATGTGAGTGACGGAAGTACAGGAACATTAATCCGCTTAGTAGAGTGGGAAGCGCATGAGTTTCAGAATCAAATAAACTAAGGTTTGTGTCCGTTTTTGGCATTTACCAGCTGTGTGCCTTTAGGCAAGCTACTTAACCACTGTGAGGCTCAGTTTTGTCTTCTATAAAATTGAAGTTGACTACTTCACAGGACCATTTTAAGAATCAATGATGATTAGCTGTTAATGATCTCCATAGTTGAATCCAAAGGCAATATAGTCCAGAATTCTCGAATCACACATGGAGCCCACTTGAAATTCATTACCTGGTTGTGCTGTATCTTAGGGCATGCATCGTGGTCACTTTCTATCCTGCAAGTGAAGACTGATGTCCTGTGAAACCTCAGCCTGGAGAACTGTCCAGGTAGCATGTGAGCCAAGGTTTGAATGACACAAAAGACTAAGCTCCGTGAAAAGCTGGGGAAAGGGCACTCCAAGCAGAAGGAACAGCCAGTGCAAGGGACCCAAGGTGGGAGCAGGCTTGGCCCGTTCACCCTAGCAAGCAGGCCAATGTGGCTGGAGCAGAGTGGGGCAGCAGGGGGAAGAATGGTGGACAGGGCACTCGAGCGTGGGCCACTGCAGAACTGGCTGTGATTCTGAAGGAGAATGGAGAGCCTTCAAGTGCTTATGAGCTGAGGAGAGAAAGGATCTGCTTTTAGCAACCCAGGGTGTTGCATGAGAACAGGTTCATGGGTATGAGCGTGAATAAACTGAAGTAGGAAGACAAGTGATTTCTACAATAATCCAAGCAAAAGGTGAGGGTGGCCCAGAACAGGTGATGGCAGTGGAGGGAGGGAGAAGTGGCTGAATATTGGGTATATTTTGAAGGTAGAGCCAACAGGACTTGCTGTTGGATTGGATGTGGGGTCTGAGGGAAGGAGAGGGATCCAGGATCCTCCTAGGAGTTTGGCTCGAGTGTAAGTGTGTGTCCCCACCTGACGGTCTCTGTATTTGCTCTTTCTTTTCACTGCAATACTCTTCTCCCGAAAATCCACATGCTCCCTTTCTCCCCAGGTCTCTGCTCAGGCATCACTCTGTCAGTGAGGCCACCCCTGACCACCATCTGTAAAATAACCACACTCCTTCCCAGGGCTTCCTAACTTCCTCACATTGCTTTATTTTTCTCCATTACACATATCTGTGTTTGACATCATCTTTACACATGTATGTATTGTCTGTCTCCCCCTGTATGAGTTTGCTAGGGATGCCGTCACAAAGAACAACAAACTGTGAGGCTTGGAACAACAGAAAATTATTGTTCTCACAGTTCAGGAGACTAGAAGTTCAAGATCAAGGTGTCAGGAAGGTTGCTCCCTTCTGAGGGCATGAGAGAGAATCTTTCCCATGCCTATCAACTTAGCTTCTGGTGGTTTGCCAGTTATCACTGACATTCCTTGGCTTGTAGAAGCATCGGCCCTACCTCTGCCTTCATCTTTATTTGGTGTTCTCCCAGTGTACACATCTGTGTTCAAATATCCCCATTTTATAAGGACATCAGTTATACTGGATTAGAAGACCACACTACTCCAGGATGATCTCATTTTAACTTAACTATTATAATTACGTCTGCAGCCACCCTTTCCCAAATATGTTGACATTCCGAGGTATTGGGGATTAGGACTTTAACATAAGAATTTTGGGGGAACACAATTCAACCCACAACATCACTCAAATAGAATATAAGCTCCATGAGGGCAGGAACTTTTTTTTTGTTTACTGCTATATCTCAAGTACTTAGAAGACTCCTTAGCATATAGCACATGCTGAATAAATATCTGATGAATAAATGAACAAATGGAGAAAACTGGTGGAGGAGAATCTGTAGGGGTGCAAATCAGATGTGTCATCTCAGACTTGTTAGGTTGAGATGCTTACTAGAAATCCAGGTAGAGATGTCCACTAGGCAATTAAATACGGGCTCTTAGCAGTCAGGTCCCGGCTGTGCTTTAGATTTGAGCATCAACAGCAAATGCATATGTAGCATGTAAAGCCCTGAGACTGCATGGGATCAACTGGGCAGAGAGTGTCCCCAGGGCAGAAGTTCACACGGAAGAGGAAAAGCCAGCAGAAAAGACTGGGAAGTGGTGAGTATGGTCAAAAACAAACAAAAACAGCAATCCAGGGTCTTGTGAGCCAGGAAAACAAAGCGTGTCATGGTCACCTGTGTGCAATGCTGCTGAAGGTCATGTGAAAGGACTGACACTGGAATTTGGTAAAATGAAGGTCACTGGTGGCCTTCGCAGCAGGGACGAAGCCAAACGGGAAGGGGCTGAGGAGAGAATGAGGAAGTGGGGACAAGAAGTACTGACCTTCCTCGGAGTAGTCTTGCTGAGGAGGAAAAGAGAACGAGAGCAAGAGCAGATGGCATCAAAGGTTTTTAGCAGCCAGGGTTAAAAGGGGAGTAGTTCCTCGTGGATTCCAGCCCATTTTACCTGTCAGGAACCACAGTGCAAGCTCCAAAGACAGGGCTCTTTCCAGACCTCCTCAAACCTAGCAAACCCATCCCCCATTTGCTGGAAACCGCCCTGGCCTAAATCACCCTTTCAGAGGGTCTTGGTCCCCTAGGCAATGGCCTTGCAGACACCCTCAGACGTGCATCTGGGGTCCCAGCGTGCCCGGGATGGCGCTCTGGCTGTCCGAGCTGAATGCCCACAGCGCTTCCCAGTGCCAGGAACTCCCTTAACACCTCCCCATTTCCCCACAAGAAGTCACAGTGGGATACCACCGCCCCAGGACAGTGGCGCTGGGCAGAGAAGGCAGCCCCAGGACACCTGTCTGCCAGCGGGGCCAGCCGAAGCCCAGGGAGGCGAGGGAGCCTCCAGCCTGTTCAGCGGTTTCCATGGTTCCCATCCCTGCGGGACCAGTGACGCTCCACCCTGCGCAGGACAGGCTGCGCCCCGCCCCTCCACAGCGGCGGGGAGGCGCGTGCTTCCACGCCAAGGTTGCGGGCCCATCTGTGCTGAGGCCGCGCGGGAGAGCAGCCGCGCCAGCCTGGCAGGTGCGGGGTCCCAGCGTGTCGGTTCTTGGCAGCTGAACGCAGATCGGTCCCTGCAGAGCGAAGCCCCTCTCTGGTCTTAGGAATACAAGAACTGAGATCTGAGCTGGGCTCTTAGGGCCTGGTGGGCCGAGTGAGCCACCATTGCACCCCCAGCCCCACCCGGGAGTGAGTGTCAGGCCACCTGGCCTGCACTGTCTCAGTGAATCCCCACAAACAACCCTAAGGTAAAGCACTGTCATTGGCTCCATTGTACAGATGGGGACAGTGAGGCTTGGGGAGTGTAGGGCAGCGCTTGCCTGGGACAGTCTGACCCCCAGGCCTCTGCATCCCCCGCCCCGCTCCCAGGCCACATTGTCTCCCTGTCTATACCGCAGGCTGCTGGCCACCAGAGTGATTCCCAAAGGGTCACTCCAGCTGTCATTGGCTGCATGCGGTGGGAGGAGCTTCCGAAGCCCCACTGAAGTACTCCTTCTCCACCAGCCCTTCAGATGCCAGCTCTGGAAGACTTGCATTCCCTGCAGGGTAGGCAACAGTGGGCACCTCCTTAATTCCCACTTAAGTCAGTCCACACGCATTGCTCAGTCAGCCCCAGTTAGGTAAGATGTCACCACTGGGGGGAGCTCAATCGTGGGAACCTGGAACCCTCTACTATTTCTGCAACTTCCTGAGAGTTTGATGACTGTAAACTAAAAAGTTAAAAAAAAAAAAAAAAAAGCCTTAGTCTATGCTACATCCCATCTAAGATGCTACAAATAAAAATGTGAGAAGCCATGGCCTCAGCTTCAGGATGCTCAAGTCTAGCTGGGTGGGAGCAGAATGCAGTGATTTAAGATATAAATTCTAGACCAAGGCTGTTCAGTAGAACTATATGGCAAGCCACATACGTAATTTTAAATTTTCTGGTAGTGCATTTAAAAAAAAAGTAAAATGGTGAAATGAACTTTAATAGCTTTTATTTGACCTAAGATAAAAAAAGACCATGTCAACAAGTAACCAATATCAAAAATATTAATGCCACATTTTACATACTTTTCTCATTCTAACTGTTCAAAATCCAGTGTCTGTTTTGCATTTAGAGTACATCTCAACTTGGACTAGCCACATTTCAAATGCCCAATAGCCACACATGACTAGGGTCTACCCCTGGACCTCCTAGGTTCAGATCCTGGCTTCACCACTCACCAGCTGTGTGGCCCTGGAGATGGCGGGTCACTGCTGTAAGCCTCGGCTTCCCCATCAGTGACCTCATGCACTCATGGAGTCCTTGTGGGATTGTGAGATCAGCTGTGCACATTGATACCACAGGACCCAGCTCGTACAAAGTGCTGCAAGAAGCACAGGCCGCTGCAGTGACAGCTGGGAAAGGCAGGCCCAGCAGAGAGCTGTGGGGTCCAAAAGGCTCCCCCAGCCCTTACCTCATCATTATCCCTGGAAAGGTCTTCCCTGTCTCCCTTCTCCACTGCTATTGCTATTTTCCTCCCTGGTCCCTGGGCAGCCCCTTACTTAGGTGTGTTGAAGGAGGAGGAGGAGAGAGGGAAGGAAGTGGAGGAAGGAAGGAGAGAAAAGCAGAGAGAAGGCAGAAGGGGGAGGAAGGACAGAGGGAAGGGGAGAGGCACACGAAGAGCACGGGAGAGGAAGAATGGAGGAAGAGGGAGCAGGGAAGGCTTAGGGGAGCTTGGCTCCGCTTCGGTGTTCCAGGGTGACTGCCCCCAAAGGGTCTGGGGAAACCACAGGATCGAGGACAGCTGCCCAGGTGGCTCTGCTCCTTGCGGGTGGCCCTTCTGCTGTACTCTGCCTCCCCCTCCTGGGCTCCGTGTCCAATAATCGTGTAAGTCGAGAAGGATGGAGCCCTCACGTGCAGAAGGAGGATGTTCAGCTTGGCAGGAAACCAGCTGGAATCCTGAACCCTGGAGGGCTCATGAGATCTTTCTAATTCAGAGGGAAACATTTTACATTTAGGTGACGATGTGCAAACACTGTAATTCAGTCGGATAGACCTGCCGGTTATGAAAAGACATCAGACCTTGCCCTGTGGAAGCACAGATAATTAAGACACAGCTCTAGCCCTCCTTGATTTCACAGCGGAGCGAGTTCATTCCACCCACCCGGGAGACGCTGCTGGGCACCAGGCACTGCACGGGAGCTGGGAACATGGGGATGGAGCCACGTTACCAGACTTCAGGGAGCTCCCAGTCTTGCTGGGAAACAGCATGCAAAGAAATACTCATGTTGCAAGGTGGTAAGTGCCACCCTGGCAGGTCCAAAGTACCAGAAAGTGATTCCTTCTAAAGTAATATTCATTAAAAGCACCCACCTTAATTTAAAAAAAAAAAATCCAATTCCAATTGTTGAACACTTGTCATATCCCGAGCACCAAGCTGCACACTTGGCATCATCATTTCATACAAGCCTCAAAACAGCACTACAAGATTAATGCCCCCACACCCGTCCAGGCAAAGGTACTGTGACTGTCCCCTGGCCTGAGCCACCATCTCCTCTCCAAGAGCCTCCCAGCAGGTCTCCTTGCTTGGACTCTTGCCCCCTACAATGTAGTCTCAACTTGGAACTTGGAGTCATCCTTTTAAAATGCAAGTCAGATTTTGTCCTTCTACTCAAAACCCTCTAGTACTCTCTCCCCAGGTCACTCTGGGTGAAAGGAAGAGTCCCTGCGATGACCTGCAGGCCTCAGGTGGCCTCTCTGTCCTCCCCTGCTACCCTCTCTCTGCCCTCCTGCTCCCTTGTCCTACTCTGTCTGGAACACCCCAGGTACACTTCTGCCCCAGGGCCTTTGCTCTAGCCATGCCCTCTGCCTGGCACACTCTTGTCTAGACCACCTGACTCACTGACTCCCTCATCTGCTTCAAGTCTTTGCCCAAGTGTCAGTTTTTCAGGGAGAGCTTCCCTCACCACACTGTTGAATGCTGCAACTTGCATGCACCCTTCTCACTGTGGCAGATTGACTGTAGAAGTGACCACAATCATGCACGCCCTCTCCCACCCCATATCCATACTTTTTGCAATGCAACTTTTTAGCTCCTTTCTTTAAGAGGTGGCTGGCTTTGACTTGCTTTGGCTGATGGAATGTGGCAAAAGTGATGGCATGATGCCTCCTAGTCTAGGGATCAAGAAGTCTTGGGTAATTCTTCTCTTTCTCAGAATCCTATTTCCACCATGAGAACAAGCCTGGGCCAGCCTGCTGGAGCATGAGAGGGTACATGGAATAGAACAGAGTTGTCCTAACTGAGGCCACCCTAGACCAACCAGTGATAGACACATGAGGGAGCACAGCCAAGAGGAGCCAAGACCAGAAGAACTGCCCAGCTGAGCGCAGCCTAAACTGCAGATGCAAAGAACTCTGGGGTAGCAGTTGTTGTTTTAAGCCAATCAGGTTTTATGTATGTTTGTTATGCAGCAGTAACTGACTGATTTATCTATCCTGAGCTCTGCCAACCACCTTCCCCTGCTTTCGTTTTTTCTTTTTCCACAGTACTTACTACCTTCTAATATACTATAAAATATACTTACTTGCTGTATTTATTGTTTATTTTCTACCTCCCCCATGTAGACTATATAGAATTGTATCCCCTCCAAAGAAGACATGTGTTTTGCTCACCAATGCATGCATCCTCAAGTGCCTAGGGCAGTATATGGCGCATAGTAGATGCCCAATAAATAATTTTAAAATAATTTTTTAAAAGGATGAATAGTGATAACAATCCCAATCACCATTATTTGAGCATTTGCAAATGACAGACATTGTACCAAGCTCTGTGATCTATTAGTTTATTTAACTTTCACAATAACATTATCAGGTAGGTACACTTGGCCCATTTTATTAATGAGAAAGCTATGACTCAGAGACTATAAGTAACCAGCTCAAGGTTGCACAGCTGGCAAGTGGCAGAGCTGGGATTAGAACTCAGGTATTGTATCTGACTCCAAAGCCTATTATGACATTCAGTGTACTGTTCTGCCTCCCCCTGTCCCCCCCCAACACACACAGCCCAGAGCAGAAACATTTAACCCTTCAAAGAACACAGACGGAGAGAGAGAAAAGGAAGGAAGGAAGGAAAGAAGGAAGAAAGGGAGGGACGGAGGGAGAGAAAAAGAGAAAATAAAAGTTTTCACGAGTTGAGCTAGGCTTTGAAGCATGAATGGAATTTTAAGAGAGATAAGAAGAGAGATAAGAAGTAGTAGTTACTTACTTAGAAAATTCTATAATTCCTTAGATGACAAACTCACTTCTAAAGGAGCCAGAGGACTGGAAATTAAAGCAACATCATCTAATACAGATTGCCCAGTGTATAAAAGATGTCCCATGCTTAGGTTAAGAGGATACGGCCCATTTGGAGACAACCCATGTGAGGAACTAACAAAGGACACAGCCAGCAACATAGCTGGAGGATTTTGATCCAACAAGTTCTCCAGTGCCTACTACACTCCCCAAACTGAGCAGAATGTTCTAGAAATTTTTTTTTAAAAAGACAAAAAGTTTATACTCTTCCCTAACCTTCCTCCCTCTCCCAATTCCAACTTCCAATCTGTTTCTAAATCAGGTTGTTTCTCTTGAAAATAGCCCTCAACCTATTTTAGATGGTCACTGACTTTCTCCTAGATTCGGGCCAAAATCTCGTGTCTCTATGACTTTCCACCCCTACTTTCCCCACTGCCTGTCTCCCTCTATTCCATCCCCAAAGACACCAGAGGGATTTCACAAACACAGCACTGTCATGTCTGCTCCTCCTTTCATATCCTGCTGACATGAACACAAAGTCCCAGCTTCCTATTACAGTATACAAGTCTCTGCAAATTGGCCCCGATTCACCTCTCCGAGACTCGTCTCCATCACTGGAACACACCCAAATCCTCCATCCACCACGCCTTTGGGCAAGCTGTTCTGGGCACCTAGAAGTCTCTTTCCCACTTCTCTACACCTCAGTCTTCTCATCTGGAAAATGGGTAGGACAATGCCCACCACCCAGGGTTGTAAAAGTGAATATAAATAATACAAGTGAGAGCTGCTAAGGACGCCCACCCCCAGAGAGCCCCAGAGGGCATCGGGGCACCTGAGTCAGGAGCTAATCTGCTGGATCACCCCTCTGTATAGGTTAAGTTGCTCAGCATCCTGAGGAGGTGTTGCCTTCACACTCAAGGCCAAAATCGGTCCAGCCTGAGATATGGACAATGCACTGCTAAGGCCCCATGTGATGGTCACCTCCCCCAACTCTCTGGCTTCATCTCTTGCCCCTTTCCACTCCCCTGTAGCTGCACCTGCCTCCTCTCTGTCCCTCAAGCACCCACCCCAGGGCCTTTGCATGGGCTGTTCCCACAGCCCAGAATGCTCTTCCCAGATACCTGCATGGCTCACTTCCCTACATCCTTCAGGTCCTCCAAGTGTATAGCACGGCAGGACAGAGGGGACAAATGTTCCTGCATGGCCACCACTCCAGCAGGGCAATTTTTATTTCCATTTTTCCCTGAGTTGGTATCTCTCGAATTGTTGGTTCTCAAATGAAAACACCTACTTGCATCATTGCATGTATTAATTTCTGGGTAATTCTAGAAAGAGACATACAAATTGCACCCCCAAGGCACTGCTGACCTTCATTAAATACCACCTTGTAAGCAAGGTGTCCCAGCCCACCCCACATAAAGTGACCCCTGCCCCCACTCCACTCACTACCCGCTTACTGCGGCTTTACCTCTCTCTGTGACACTTATCATCATCTGTTTATGCTCTGTCTTTCCTCACTAGAAAGTAAATATCACAACAGCAGGAGTGGGCGTGTGTGTGTGCGTGTGTGTGCGCGCGTGCCTTGTTTGTGGTTTATCATTCTTTATTTTCAGTTGAGTAGAAGTCAGCTTCCTTTCACTCAACACAGACGAACCCCGAGAATTAAATCATTATCCAAAATTGTAAGTAGGAAGAAGAGGATGGGTCGGGCGTGGAGGGTGGGAGCGGGAGAAGGACCGTGGCAATTCTGTCTCTTCTGTTCTCTGCTTTACTCCTGGCACCCAGAATGCGCCTGGCGTACAGTGGTGCGTAATACATATCTGATTAAATGAATGAATGAGCGAGCTGTCCCCCTTTCTCAGCCAGAAGCCCAGCGCCTACCAAAGGTGTCACCAGGTGAGCCGGGCTGACACGCCATGCAGCCCTCCTGTCCTGCAGCACCAGGGCAGGAACTGGAAGAACCAAGTCCAGGGTTTCTATGGGCATGGACGGAACCCAGGAGCAGACTCCCGACAGCCCCCAGCCACTGACCAACGCCTAAAAGTCCACCTTTGGAGATTTATCTTTCTATGTGTCCTTGGAGACACCAGCACAGGGAGGACACAGGTGAGGCCTTAGGAAATACAAACCGATTTGGGAGATAATCCTGAGGTTTGGTCTCCGCCCGGTCAGTGCAGCATGTTCATGCCATTCGAGCTCTGACCACAAGAGGTCACTGTGGCTGCATGCAGCGTTCCAAGGCGGTCCTGGCCAGGGTGAGTTTGCTGTTCTGATTTCACTTAGTCTTTCTGGCCCGGCAAATGGAGAAAAGGCACCTCATAAGACCAACTTTGGGACCAATTCTAGCATTACTAGAACATGCATGACTTAGGGTGCACCTTTACAAAGGCCACAGATACAATCAAACAAAGGTGGGCTCTAAAGTCAGGTTATCTGGGTTAGAATCCCAGCTCCACCTACCCGGGTGACCTTGGGCAAAGCTCTCTGCCTCAGTTTCCCCTTCTGCAAAATGGAATAATAACAGTGCCCTCCTTGTAGGGATTTTGTGAGGACTAAAAAAGTAATGCACATAGAACTCTTAGAACAATGCCTGGCATACTCAAGAATTGTAAAAGTTAATTATTTATTTTTTTTCCTCCATATCACTAAACGCAATTTATGATACATTTTGTGATTATTTCATTAATGGCTTTTTTCCTACTAGACCGTAACCTCCATGAAGGCAGGGATGGGGTTTATATGTTTTTTAGACTTTTTATTATGAAAAATGTCAGATACATATGGAAGTAGAATAGCCTGTATCTGTTTCTATGCATGATCCTTTTCCCTAGCTCCTAGCACAGTGCCTGGTGCACTGTGGCCCTTCAGCAAATACTTTCCTAATGGTTATTTATTAGGCGCTATTCTAAGCCAGGGAGAGTGTCAGGCAGCAGGTCTAAAAGGGTGAATTAGATCCAGGCCCTGCACTCAAGGAGCTCACAGTCTAATGAGAAAGGCTGCCTTAATATGGCAATCTCATCTATGTAGTCAGGTGAGACTTCCTGGAAGAAACGTCTATGCTGAGAACTGAGGAATGCATAGGCACTAAAGGAAATGATCCCAGGCAGAGGAAATGGCAGTGCAAAGGCCCTGAGGGTGCGAGAGGGTCAGACCATGTTCAAGTAGGATCAGACAATGTCCAGCACTAACTGACCCTGCACCCTCATTGTCATCATCATTATCATATTTATAATGGTGGTAGCCACCCCTGCCCTATTGGAAACAAGATGCTATGGTTTGGATGTTTGTCCCCCAAACTGCATGTTGGAATTTGATACCAGTGTTGGAGGTGGGGCCTCATGGGAGGTGTTTGGATCATGCAGGCAGATCCCTCATGAATAGATTAATGCCCTCCCTCAGGGGTGAGTGAATCCTTACTCTATCAGTTCCCAGGAGAGCTGTCATTAAGAGCCCAGCACTTCCCCACCCCTCACTTCCTGTCTTGCCATGTGATTTCTGCGCACACCAGGTCCCTTTCTGCCTTCTGCCAAGAGTGGGAGCAGCTTTGAGCCCTCACCAGATTCAGATGCCTAATCTTGAACTTTCCAACCATTGTGAGACAAATAAATCTTTTTTCTTTATAAATTAACCAGCTTCAGGTATTCCTTTATGGCAGAGGTCCCCAACCTATGGTGGGTTGTATAATTATGTCATTATATATCACAATGTAATAATAATAGAAATAAAATACACAATAAATGTAATGTGCCTGACTCATCCCAAAACCATCCTCCTCCCCAGCTCCCGTCCATGGAAAAATTGTCTTGCATGGAAACGGTCCCTGGTGCCAAAAAGGTTGGGGACTGCGGCTTTATAGCAACACCAAATGTACTAAGACAGACACATAGTACCCAACCCAAAGTCGCTGCCTAGTGGCTCCATTTCTCATCAACCTCTTACTGTCCTAGTGCCACTTTTCACTGCCAAATTATCTTAGTTATCTGCTTGCTTAGCTATTGTCCATCTCTCTGCCCCAGCAGAGCAGGAACCTGGATTGCCTCTGTCGCTGCCCATAATCCCAGCATCCAGGTGGCACATGCCCTACAGTCTGCATATATCATTTCCTTTTGCATTTACACACACCACTGTGATCCATGTGAAACGAGTCCACATTACAAGTGACGGGACGGAAGTCCGGGAGGCCACCTGACATATAGGTCGGGCCGGTGGGTGGCCCAGCAGCAATGACTGGGGCTCTTACTTCTGATTCAGAGCATCCTCTAGGATCCGGGAAGCTCACCAGGCTCCGACACCAGCAGGATTTCTTCTTCTACCCCAATTCCTAGAGCTTCCCTGCAAAGCTCAGAGCAAATGCAAGATCATCCTGTAGAGAAGACCCACACTGCTCTCCCAACCTCATCACAGCCTCACCCATCCAGCCACATAAAGACAAAAGTAAGGAGCAATGTTCGTACATTTGGACTCACGACCCAGGAAGCCATGGCTTCACTTAGTAACCAACAACTCCCCCGACCTTGGAAACATTCTTCCCTTCCCTGGGTCCTCATTTACACATCTGAAAAAACAGAAAGCCGATGAGCAGCTCCTCAATCTCTTCCTACATCTTCTCCATAAATCGTTCAAGTCCTTGCTTTTTGCTTTTAACCTGAAAGCAATAATTTCTCCCCAGTGACAAAATAGTGGGTGCACATCACACTCTGAGTATTTGCACGATAACGTTACGAGGACAGACTTCCTGCAAGAGCCAAAACAATCACCACACCGCTAGGTGGACCGTGCTTGGAGGACACAAACTTAGTCACAAGATTATTGGAAGGATGCCTAGAAAGGAAAGAATGATTGTGTGCATGCCAGATACTTCCCAAGAAATTCATCTCCTTTCAAAAGATGAGCTGACAAGGAAGTGGAGGACAGTTTTGTCACAGGCAAGGAGCAGACAGGAATTAAAGGACAGAGACAAAGGGGTATGTCTCTGGGTAGGAGAATGTTAACAGTAAATCCACCCAGAGAACTGGGGCTAGAACTGGCCAATTTGACATTTTTATAAATGATCCAAAAAATAAAAAAGAAAAAAGGAGGGAGTAACTTCTACCGACATTGCTAAAAATTCTTGCAGGTTGACCTGCCTAGTAAAGAAGAATCGACTTGAAGATTGTACACATTAGTGACAACAACAACAAAGAGAGGACATTAACACAAAAAACTTCACCTCCATTAATAAAAATGGGAACATATTTTCCAGTTCCAGTTGGGATTATTTAATGTATTCATGACTCAGTCATTTGACAGCCTTCACAGAAACCTTACTACGGTCACACGAGGTACCAGGGCCATGGGTGCTCACCATGGGCAGACACCAGCGGCGGGTCCGAGAGAAGAACACTGCGTGGGAGAACTGCTGCTGTGACCCCGCAGTCATGGGCAGCAGAGTGATAACTTCCTGGAGAAAATGCCCACCCTGATGGAGGGACAGTAAGGAGACCCAAGGGCTTTCCTCAGTGCTTCTTTTTAGTTTACCCCTAAAGCGTGGAGTCAGGAAGGTTGTGTCCACGCGGCAGGAATGTACTTCCTTTTGAGAAAAAATATTCATCGTACCAAGATCTAATATTAAAAGAGAATTTTGAGTGAACCCCAAGACAGCAGGAAAGTTTCATGAAAAGCAAGATGGCTTAAGTGTTCGCACATCCATGGTCTTTCCCGTTTTCCTCTCCTTCCCAGATTCCTGAGTTAGAGAACATCTCCGTGAAGCATTCGGGCCATAATCCCAAACACCAAAATCCCGAATGTTGAAATCCCAAAAGACCAAAATCCCTAAAGTCTAAAATCCTGAAAATCACAATCCCGAAAAATAAAAACCCCAAAAATATAATTCTGAAAAAAAATAATTTAAGAACTTCTTAAAGGACATTTATTCACATGTTTAAAAGGAGATTTATTTGAGGAACATATAAAAACACAACAGAACGCTTCATAGGCCACTTTACATGATAAAATAGGCAATACCTACCATACATATTTTTGTAAGGATAAACACTGAGGTATACTAACAATAGTCACACAGGCATAACAGTTATGAGCAGCTATTCATAAAGAAATAGCTTACACAACTGCAGTAATCTGAAATACCATGATAGACAGCCTAAGTTTTTTGACAAAGCTCCATCAAACACTCTGGTGGTCACCATCCCAAATACAGTCAAGAGCCGAGATCTCGAGAAATTTCATCTTTCACAAATACGGATGTATAAAAAGGACATCTTTTCATTAATTGAGGAAGTTTCAACATTTTTACATACATACACAATGCTTATACACAAAGTCAATGTTGCAAGAATGTACTTTTGTGAAGTTAAATTTGCAAAAAACACATAAAGTGAATTAGAACTCTCCAAAAGTCTTTATACAATTTATGCCTCCATTATTGGAAATGATATGAAGATGAAATACATAGCATAGCAATTTGTAAAAAATAATGCGGACAATTTATAATAAT
>NW_012153840.1:3411320-3416025 GCF_000956105.1 Propithecus coquereli
AGAACTTCTTAAAGGACATTTATTCACATTTTTAAAAGGAGATTTATTTGAGGAACATATAAAAACACAAAAGAATGCTTCATAGGCCACTTTACATGATAAAATAGGCAATACCTACCATACATTTTTTGTAAGGATAAACACTGAGGTGTACTAACAATAGTCACACAGGTATAACAGTTATGAGCAGATAAAACACATTCATAAAGAAATAGCTTACACAACTGCAGTAATCTGAAATACCATGACAGACAGCCTAAGTCTTTTGACAAGCTCCATCAAACACTGTGGTGGTCACCATTCCAAATACAGTCAAGAGCCGAGATCTCAAGAAATTTCATCTTTCATAAATACGGATGTATAAAAAGGACATCTCTTCATTAATTGAGGAAGTTTCAACATTTTTACATACATACACAATGCTATACACAAAGTCAATGTTGCAAGGATGTACTTTTGTGAAGTTAAATTTGCAAAAAACAGATAAAGTGAATTAGAACTCTCTAAAAGTCTTTATACAATTTGCGCCTCCAGTATTGGAAATGATATGAAGATGAAATACATAGCATAGCAATTTGTAAAAAATAATGCAGACAATTTATAATAGTGGGAAAAAACTAAAAAAAGAAAAAAATCTCAAAACCCTCCAAAAAACTAAAAAGAAAATTTGACACATGAAAAAGTGTATTACAGGGACAGATTATGAGCAATGGCACAGAGGTAGTCCATAAGAACTGGCCAAATCTCACAATCATTAACTATATTTCGAAGTCTTGCATCATGTTGAATAGTTGCTTTTTTTTCTCTTTTCTCTTGGCTCATGGCTCTTCTCTTAGAACATGTTCACATTCATTTTCTACACGATGGTGCTCTTTTTGAAATTCTTCTATGACTCCATATACATGAACACGAGCATTCCTGTTAAATTTTCCCATGCTATGGGCCATGTTTCTGTGTTGTTTTGGGTACTTGGAAATCCATTCTGCATACACTCACATACAGACGACAAATTTGGTGGAAACAATATCGGTGATCAAACAGCAACACCATCACATAAGTGTCTTCTAACCATGCACATAATTGTTTTTTAACCCACCAGTAACTTTGCTGGCTTCTGCAGGCAAATGCGGCTTCCATGCAATTAAAAAGCTCCTGGAATTTCATCAGCTGGAAGGAAGGCTGATGCAGACAAATGATGGATTTTTAAACTGAAGATTTTGTCATTGCTGTATCATGTGGCCAATCCACACATCTGAATTTTCCAACAAAGGCATTGGGATGAATGGGGGAAAATACTCTATTGGTAGCACCTTGAGATTCATCTTTCAAAGTCTTGATTGCACCTGATTCCAAATGGGTCATTGTGGTTTGGGGATACAATTAGACATTAGGGACTTTAGACTTCAGGGATTTTGACCATTAGGAGTTTTGATCTTTCAGGATTTCAACATTCAGGATTATGATGTTTAGGATTGTGTCTTTTCAGATTATGAGCGGCATGAGTCCAATGGCTACCATTTTGGATGGTGCAACTCTCCCCGGAACTTTAGAAGGACAGAACAATTCGAAGGTAAGACAGGAAATAAGAAACAAGCTAAAGACATGAATCTTCAGGCTAAGAGAGCTCACCAAGTTCATTAAAACAGACCCACAGTTAGAAATACAGTAGTGAACTTTCAGAGCAAAATAAAGAGAAAACTGTAAAAGCTTCCAGGAAAAAAAAAGACTACCAACATAGAAATGAGAATCGAACTGAGATTAGGTTTGTCATTATCGACACCAAATGTTTAGAAGAAAAGGGATGGGCAGAGAAATTTCTCAGGAAGTTATTTTGGATCAAGAATTCTCTACTCAGACAAATTATCATTCAATTTTGAAGTGAAAATAAAATCTGGATGTGTAACTACTCATTAAGTTCATCCCAAGACCCTTTCTAAAATCTCTGCAAAAGCCTCCCTGCCCTAGTCAGGCTTGGCCTAGAACCAAAGATTGACTTCTACAGCATTAAGTACTCCACCGGCCAAAAAATGTCTCCAGGTTCTGAGAGGCAAGTGTCATCTTAGGCCATCTCAGCCCCCTAGGAGCAGCCATAACACTTCCCTGAGTAAACGAACCCCAAACCCACCTCCGACGTGTAAGAGGTGAGAGAAGAGAGACGAGACAGTGCCAGTAAGAATTAAGGGAGCACTGAGCCTCCAAGGCCAACCGCCCATCAAATTCAGGGAGCCTTTCTGTCGCTTCCCCCACAGCCTGGTCTGCAGCCTCTGCTTGAATGCCTCCACCCACAGGCTGCTCATTACTCCCCAGGAAGCCTACTCCATGGATCATCAGGCAACTTTGTCTGTTGGAAAGCCTGTTACGTTGAGCTAAAAATTTATCTCCCTGAAACTTAGGAATCAAAGGAGAATATAATTAGGAGGAAAATCACAGATAATTTTGATTCAATCCCCTCATTTTAAAAATAAAGAAGTGGAGACCCAGAGAGGGAAAGGGACACCCCCAAGGTCACACGGCACAGTTGTGTCCAGCTGACGCTACTAGTATTTGATCTCTGCGTACAGGTTGGCCAGGGGCCTTGCAACATGGGGGCCTTTCCTGATGATCTGGTAGGATCTGGTAGAGGACTTTTCAACATAGTGACCAAAGCAATAAAAGTGGGATGCTATCTCTGTACTGTGGCCCAGAGGCTGGCTTTGTAAAATAAAGTACTCTGAGCTGAATAAAGTGTTCCAAGAAAGGGACCTGGGGGTTAATAACTGTTCCCAGAAGACGCTGCCCCAGCTTGGCGATGTTTGTCTCTCTCTTCCCATTGCAAGGCTCAGCACTGGGTATTTGGAGGACAAGAAGGCAGCACAGTAAAAAATAATAACAATAATAATAAATAAGACAGTAGGTTTAAGGAGCCCTGAAGCCCTTTCTTCCATTCAAATAAGAAACTCCTGGAAGGAAGAAGATTATGCATCAAACAGTCCTCAGTCCGCAGCTCCCACAGGCCCACGGGAATCTGGGTTAAGACGCCAGCCTTCGCTCACAGCAAATAGGCCTGACCTGGTTCAAGGGCCCCTGGGAAACCATCACCAAAACTACTACCCTACTGACAATGAGCAGTACAGCTACAGGGCACGAGGCCACCAACAGGACAGCAGGGCTTTGGTAACATCTTCCCCTCAGGAGGCTTGAGGGCTTTGGACATCATGTTCTCAGGACGCTTGCACCTTAGAGATTTTTACAAAAGGAGAAAGTGGGTGGTAAGAGTGTTGGGGGATCCAGCCACGTCCACGTGGCTCTCCTGGACCCAGAGCCTGAAGAAACACAAACAGCATCACCATAACTGAGACCAACCTGTGCCAGCCATTCCGTGTCATCCCGTCGTTCTGAATCAACCCAACAAAATGGTATTATTATTAACATTATTATCCCCATTTTAGAGCTAGGACTCCAAGCAGTTAAGGGGTTTGTCCAAACATTCAGCATTACATAAATAACAGCATCTTACTGTGTGTCAGACCACGTGAGTTATTTCCAAACCAGAACCCTTTTGACAGTGAAGAGGTGTTAGTAATAATTCTGCTGGGACACTTTGGGGCTGTCCTGAGCTCACCAGGAAGTGTGGTCACCCAGCTACGAGCCCAGCATGGATCTAGGTGCTTTGCATGTACTAGCTCATCTCCTCCTCATACCCTTGTCCCATTTCAGACAGGAAAGTCACAGCACACAGCTGGGATGTGGTAGACTCTGGATCCAGCATTCGAACCCAAGCAGCCTAGCTCCAGGTCCCACGCCCCTAACCACTATACCACGCTGCCTCTCCAGAAGCCAGGATGTGCATTCAAATGCAGCTGACCCCCCAAAACTGTGCTCTGGACACACCCCATACTCCCTCCTCTCAAAAATCCTTGCTCAAAGATTCTCCACCAGGCAATGCTGTGTTATTGCCTGTAATTCCAAGTCCTAAGGTTAATAC
The DNA here is from genome assembly GCF_000956105.1 of Propithecus coquereli. Taxonomy (NCBI): domain Eukaryota; kingdom Metazoa; phylum Chordata; class Mammalia; order Primates; family Indriidae; genus Propithecus; species Propithecus coquereli. The sequence goes on from NW_012153840.1 coordinate 3,415,285, forward strand.
AGGGCTGGGTATTGGCAGAAAAGGCTGAAATAAAGAGGAATCCTATGGACTCCAGACAAGCCACTTCCCAGCAAGACCAGAAACATTCTGTTCTTCCTTCTCCTTCCACAGTTCCCAGAGAACTGCAACACTACCACCCCTCTCAGGAAAGCCATGCATACCTCCAGACACCCATTTAATACACAGCTCTGGACAGACGACCTCACCCCTGAAACGCCCCAAGAGACAGACCTATGGGAGCTGTATCCATGGCCTCTGGCTGCCTGGTGGGCTCAGCCAACAGGAAACACGTGGGGAGGTCAAAGGACAAGAGGCCAGGGAGGTCTGGGTATTCATTCCTCCACTCTGTCCCGGCCCAGCTCCTGCCCAGCAGCCCTTCCCTCCCCTGGCCCGCTCAGGCCTGGGGATAGAATGCCTCCCGCAGTCCTCACTGCCCTGTGCAGTTCCTTTCCATCCTTCCCGCCTTTGTAAACTGTATCTATGTTAAAACCCCAATTTGAACAGGACAACTACTACCTGCCAGGACCCGGTTCCCTGGCAGTCTATTGAGGAAAACAACAAGCAAGTAGACGCTTCACACATTCAAAAAGTATTTTGAGCTGGGCACAATGGCTCACGCCTGTAACCCTAGCACTCTGGGAGGCTGCAGCAGGAGGATTGCTTGAGGTCAAGAGTTTGAGACCAGCATGAGCAATAGCAACACCCCATCTCTACAAAAAATAGAAAATTAGGGTGTGGTGG
>NW_012153840.1:3416256-3479179 GCF_000956105.1 Propithecus coquereli
CAGTGTGCTGACTGACAGCTGAGGATGTACAATAAGGAAAAACAGACAGTCCCTGTCCTCATGGAGCTGACAGCCTGACGGAAGAGACCATCAAATCCCAGAGACAGGTGCAAAACGACAGCTGGAAGTTCTCCCGGGGGGCAACATGGGATGCCAGGAGAAGTGACCTGGAAGGGCACTGACCTGGCCAGGAGGTCAGAAAGGCATAAGGGACACCACGGTGACACTGTGCAGAGCCATCAGGAGGGCAGAGAAAAGCCTGGCACCTAACTCAGACCAAGGGTGGCCCAAACAAAGCACCTGTAGAAGCAAAGAAAGAGGCCTGGGAGTGAGTGCGGCTCTGGCCACAAGCTCAGCCCCAGGACGTGCGGAAACTGTGTCAGCAGCTGCTGCAGAGTGAAGCCGGGGCAGGGCCCCGACAGGGCACTCCAAGGCCTTTGGACCTTACTTGGTCCTGGGGTCTCAGAATCTTCTTAGCTGAGAAGCTCCTCCTCACATCAAACCCAGTCTCATAATCAACGTTTGCAGGAGGGATTCTCCCAGGTCTGCAGCCCAGTGTGGCCTTGGCTGCGTTTTGAGCAGCAGCTCCCTGTCACCTTTGACCTTAAAGGATGGAGGTTGAGAATGGGGGCTTTGGGGTCAGCCTGTCTGGGTTTAGATCCTCTCCCCCACTTACCAGCTGGGTCAGCCTGGGCAAGTCAACTTCTTGGTGACCCAGATTCCGCCTCTGTAATATGGTGTATTCACACGGGGAATATGAACAGACCTTGTAGGATATTGTGAAGTTTGCACGGGATTAAGTTCAAGGAGTACTTAGGATGCTGTTCGGTGCAGAGAAAGAGCTAAGTAAGTGTGAGCTGCCATGCTCATCATTACGGGACCCCATAGAAAGACATGGGAAACAATCCCGCCCTAAAAATGCCTCCTCACACAGATGCCTGTGGAAAGCTGTGCAGAGGTCAGTAAATATTTGATGAGGGCCCCTGCCTGATATTCAGAAGACTTATCCTTTTTTAAGCCCTGAGCAATCTAATTAGCGATTGTTTTCAAAGCCAGTCAACCCTAAATCTCCCCTGCTGCTGCTTAAGCAGGAAGTATTTCTGCTGGCCCAGGCCTCTGCAGAAGTGGTGTCTCTAAGTACAAGAGCTCATGGGATGTTTTTGGGAATGATTCAGGAACAAAATGGCATTTTGTGCCAGCAGATGTTTTGCAATAATTAAGTGTGGTCCCTGAACATAAAAATCAGAGCTGCCGAAAATAAAATCTTGAGAGGAACTGCAATTTCTGGGACAGCTACTCCCTCTGGGTCAGGGGAGGGGAATGATGTCCTTATCGAAACGCTGGCTGGAAAGAATAATAGATTAGATGCAGAAAACCCAGGCCTGGGTTCTGCTTTACTTAGTGTTTCTCAGAATATTTCGCAAACACAGAGCGTGCCAGGTGCTACGTAAATCGGAGAGGCAGTCCGTGGGTAATGAAGGTGCTGAGACATTCAAGCCCCACAGCAGAGTCCACACACATTTTTGCCTCCAGCTACCTCAGTGACTTAGGGCAGGTCACTTAGCTCTCGGAACCTCTATTTTCCCATCTGTAAAATGGGAAGGAGCCTTGGGCAGAACCTTGAGGCATACCTTCATTTCCAAAAATAGGAGCCAGGCAGGAACCAGCAGAGCTTCTGAGGAGAGGTTTCCAGGGATGGCGAACAAAACCCAGGGGACGATGGACAGTATCACTGAAGCAGGAGAGAGATTGTCTCCAGAAAGAAGGGAAGGCCCATGGCTACAGAGAGGTCTTGGGCTCAAGAAGCCAACACTGGACCTCATCCGGGCAAGGCTCTGTCTGGCAGGATTTCCCGCTGCCCCATCCCTGAACCCGCAGCTCTCGGTGGCCTGGCACTCTCCTAGGCCTTCACTCTTCCCAATCTCTGCCTGTAGCAGACTGAATAAGGACCGCACCGAGAAATCAGTTCCTAATTTCTCAGATTCGTGACTGTCACCTTACATACGCAAAAGCCATCTTTGCAGATGCAATTAAGGATCTCAAGATGGGAATGACAGCTCTGGATTAACCAAGTGGGCCCTTGTTATGGGCTGAATCGTGTCTCCTCCCTGCCCCCACCAAGTTCATATGTTGAATTCCTGACTCCCAGAACCTCAGAGTGTGGCTGTATTTGGAGGTAAGACCTTTAAAGAGGTAATTACAATGATGTCATTAGGGTGGGCCCTAATCCAACGTGACTGGTGTCTTTACAAAATGAGGAGATTTGGACATAGACAGGTACAGAGGGGAGGACACAGGGAAAAGGCGAGGAGAGAGGCCTCGGAAGAGACCAGCCCTGCGACACTTTGATCTCAGACATCCAGTCTGCAAGACTGTGAGACAATACATTTCTGTTCTTTAAGCCACCCTGTTACAGCAAGTGTCAGTGACTGGTCCCAGGGGAATAACCGAGCGGCACGCAGAGAGTTGGAGGGTCAGAAAGTTTAATTGCCAGCGGCCCAGATGAGGTCAAGCCTCCAAAAATCTGAGCACCTCTTCCGAGTTTTTGTCAGGTTTTATACTTTTTTGGGGGGGGTTACTCTTAACAAATCACACACAAGTATAAATGATTAACCAATTAGCAAAAAGATTTAAAAGTTATCCAATAAACAATAATTCTTAAAAGCAGTGTAATTATGATAGGTTTATAACAAACAGTATAGTTATGATAGGTTTATAACAAACACTATAGTTATGATAGGTTTGCAGCTTCGCTTAGCTGTTTCATGGTTTTAGCTTGCAAGGCTGACAGGTGTCAGCGTCTACTTTAGCTGCTTTGTGGTTTTAAGCAGAACTGGCATGGAAATTCCCCTAGTATGCATGGAAATTTTCCTAACAACCCAGTCAACCCAGTATTTGTTATGACAGCCTGAGCGGACTAATACAGCCCTGAATGCATCGCAGGTGTCCTACTGAGACAGGGAACTGGCAGGTGCTGCTTTAGGTGCTGCTTTGGGCATCGAAGCAGCACTGCCTAACTGAGTCAGGAAGTCTCCAAAGTTTCGAATTGCCCTGATCAAAACAGGATGGAGGCAGGACAAGTTCCAAACACTTAGAACCCAGATGGTGAAACACCAGCCCTGCCATGAATATTCCTCCCCTTGTTAATCAAGCCGTTGCTTAAATAGAAAGGCAACAGGAACCGGGGGCCAGTTCTCTTCTGCAGGGAGAACTTGCCTCTGCTCTGTCTGTGGAGTAAACTCTCTACAGTTTCTGAATAAATCTTGCTTTCACTTTACACTGTCAGCTCGCTCCTCAATTCTTTCATGCATGAAGCCAAGGACCTACTTGGACTTCAGGTGGCTCCCAGCATTGGGAGTCACTTTCCTGTGTCACTATGAAAGGGAGCAGAGGGGTACTTAGCACATAAACACCGGAGGGGAGGAGGCAGTGCCACCGTGGGAGCAGAGACTGGAGGGACACAGCCACAAGTCAAGGAATATGACAGCCACCAGAAGCTGGAAAAAACAAGGAACTGATTCTTCCCTTGGAGTCCCCAGAGGGAAGGCAGCCCTGCCAATACCTTTGACTTCAGACTTCTGTCTTCCAGGACCATAAAAGAGAACATTTCTGTTGCTGTAAGCTGCCACGTTTGTGGCAATTTTTTACAGCAGCCATGAGAACAAATACACTACCTAGTTTAAACATATGAGGCATCTTTGAGTAGGGACCAGGTGCGGTCCTAGAAAATGGAGTTATGGAGTATGGCAGAAGAAGAAAGTGTTAGGTTACCTTCAGGAATATAAAACCTTAGCCATGTAGGATCTTTGACGTGGGTTGCAGGGCAGAGCCGGTGAGCAAGGCTCTTTGGGATTATTAATTCATCAAGTGTTTATTAATAACCTACTACATGCCCAGGATTGTCCTAGGTACTGTGGTGGGGCGAGGGGGTTGTGAGACAGTGTCAGGATTTTTAAACTTCCTGTACTCCCCAGAACTGTCCAATTCTCTACAGTGAGTCTAAGCATCATTTTTACTATTGGTTACTATATTGGCAGACTTTCATGTTCATGGTCTCTCTTAATCCTCAGATCTGCTCATTTTATCCCCCTTTTATGGATGAGGAGAAGGAAAAGTAATTTGTTCAAGGTTGCGCAGATGAAAGGAGGAGAACCCTGTTTTGAAAACCAGGAAGACCAGCTTGCTGGGCAGAATCCGCACTCGGCCCTCAGTTATGCACGCTGAGACTAGGGAGACGAGAACCTCGCCTTGGACGTCGGCTGTGTGAGGTTGCTCTTCTGTCAATGAGCAGTGTAAGCAGATTAGAATAAAGGCACTTACATCACGACCTGAGGGACTCAGGTTAGCCAAAAGAATGCACTTCTTGATGGAAAAGCACCAGAAATTGCTGACCAGGGAACAAATACAGAAGAGCTAACTCTGGATTTATTTAAAAATAGGAGGATAATTTCATCTGTATGAGGGACCGTCCTGAGGACTCAGGAGCCCAGATGCCCTGACTGCTGCCACCTGGCACCTCTGGCTGCTGGAGAGGGGTCTTTCCTGCAAACACGCAAAACCTATCACTGTGCTTCCACCGGAGTCGCGCAACGGGGGCTTGGGCAGAGAGGGGCGAAACAAGCACAGGAGCATCTCAGATGTTGTCTGTGGACCACACCACTGCCTCTTCCCCCTGCTCAGGGGCCCTTGCCGGAAGCAGCATTCGGGTTTCCAGTGTCCCAGTCACCCCACCTACCAGCCACCAGGTCCATAAAAAGCCTACTTAAGACTTCTCCCTCTCTCTAGGTTTAAAAATAGTCTTTCTCTCTCTTTTTTCTCTCTCTCTCTGTTCCCCTCTCTCTCTTTCTCTCTCTTTTCTGTCACTCACACACACACACACACCCCACACACGTAGACTGAGGGCAAATATTGTTTTAAAAAAAATCATCTCCCTGAAGAACAGCTGTGTTAAAATCTCCCATGATGATCGTGGATACACACTTAATTCCATCATTTATTGCTAAACATATTATGAGGTGATGTTAGTAGGTGTGTATGAATTTTTAAATTTATATCTTAGATATTATATCTTTCAAGTGAATTGAGCCTGTTATTGTTACTGTTATGAAATGTTTCTCCTTATATTTAGGAATGTATTTTACCTCAAGGTCTACTTTGTCTTATATTAAAACGACACTAGCTTTCTTTTGGTTAGTGTTTACATGGTATATCTTTTCTGTCCTTTTACTGTCAATCTTCCTGTATCTCATATGTGAGCTATGTCTCTTGTAAGAGCATAGTGTTGGATTTTTTTTCTTCTTTGTCCATTAATTGGAATATCTAATCCATTTACATATATAATGTTATCACTGATACATCTGGGTTTATGTTAACTATCTTACTATTTGTTTTCTATTTGTCTAACTGTTGTATCTTGTTTATTCTCTTTTCTTGCCTTCTTTTGGATTAATCAAGTACATTTTATTATAATTAGCCCTCTAGAAGCTTTTTAATTACACATTTTTCACCCTTCTATTAGTGGTTACCATAGAAATAATGACACATATCCTCGGCTTATTAGAGTCTAATATAAATCACCACTTTTACTGCTTTGTGGCCAACTCAAGGAATTTTTAACACTAAATTCCTTTACTTTCACCTGCCTTTGTGCTATTATGGTTATATATTTTAGTTCTACATATATTTTAAACAACCTTCTTGGACTATATTTTACTTATCACAAAATTCACCCATCTCAAGTGTACAAGTCAATGATGTTTAGTAAATTTTGCCAAGTGGTGCAACTATCACCATAAATTAGTTTTACAGCTTTTAATCCCACAATAAAATCCCTCACATCCATTTACAGTTAATGCTCATTCCCATTTCTGGCCCCAGGCAACCACTAACCTACTTTCTGTGTCTATAAACTTCCCTTTTCCGAACATTTTGCGTAAGCGGAATCACAATGTGTGGTCTTTTGAGTGTGGCTTCTTTCATTTAAGCATGGTATTCTCGAGGTGCATCCACAAGGGAACATGTGTCAATAGTTTATTATTTTTACTGCTGAATAGTATTCCATGCATAATATACCACATTTTGTCTGTCCATCACCAACTGATCAACATTTAGGTTATTTTGACTTTCTGGCTATTGTGAACAATGCTGCTATGAGCATCTGCATGAAAGTCTGCATGTGGACATGTGTTTTTTATTTCTCTCGGGCACATAGCTAGCAGTGGAATTGCTGGGTTGTGTGATGGTTTTATCTTTAACTTTTTGTGTAACTACCGAACTGTTTTACAAAGTGGCTGCACCACTTTACATTCCAACCAGTAAGATACGAGGTTCCCATTTCTCTGTATCCTTGTCAACATTTGTTATTATCTGCCTTATTTATTTTATTATAGCCATTCTTGTGAATGTGAAGTAGTACCTCATTGTGATTTTAACTTACACTTCCCTAAGGACTAATGATGTTGAGTATCTTTTCACGTGCTTATTAGCCATTTGTGTATCTTCTTCTGTGTACTATCTAGGCTTCTTTTTGATTGGGTTACTTGTCTTTACATATAGTATTTGTTTTACAAAATCAATAAATACTTAGATTTGTCAATAATTACAAGCAAGACCCTGTCTCTACTAAAAATAGAAAAAATTAGCTGGGCATGGTGGCATGCATCTGTAGTCTCAGCTACTCGGGAGGCTGAGGCAGGAAGATCGCTTGAGAACAGGAGTTTGAGGTTGCTGTGAGCTAGGCTGACGCCACAGCACTCTAGCCCGGGCAACAAAGCGAGACTCTGTCCAAAGAAAAAAAAAAAACGTTTTATGATGATGTTCCTATGGCAGTCCTCTTTGTACTTACTGTACTTGGGGTTTGAAGACTTTCTTGGGTCTATGGTTTGATGATGTTCATCGGTTTTGAAAAATTCTTGGCCACTATCTCTTCAAATATTGCTCTTGTTCTGTTATCTCTCTCTTCTCATTCTGGAGCCTCAATTACACATATTAGATCTTTTGAACATGTACCATATGTCTCTTATCCTCTTTTCTGTATTTGCCATCACATTTTTCTCTTCATGCTTTGATGTGTGTATATTACCTGTTGATCTTCCAGGTTGCTAATCCTCTTTTCTTCTGTGTCTAATCTGTTGTTAAACCTGTATATTGAGTTAATGTCAGCTAAAGTATTTTTCAGTTCTAGAGCTGTCATCTGATTTTTCAATAGATTCTAGTTCTTTGATAAAATTATCCATCTTTTATTTTATTAGGCATATTAATCACAATTATTTTAATATCCATGCCTAAATAATTCCAAGTTTTTGCCTTGGTTTTGGTTATTTGGTCCTGTTTCCTGGTGTGCCTGGAATTTTGTATTGGATGCCAGTGACTGTGAACGAACAAGTGTAGAAGGAATGTGTGGCTCTGGTGAATTACATCTTTCTCCAGAGAAGACTTGTTTTGCTTTGGGGTACAGTGGAGGCAAATCACTGAATCCAGATGAGGACTGAGGAATCTGGAGCTGGGACTCAATCTTTTCTGAAGGCTACTCTATTTTCAATTCACTCTAACTCCTAAAATATAGCCATTCCAGGATACTACCTGGAATTATTAATATTAATACCAGGGTCTGTCCTCTTGACAGATTCTGATTTCCACATTGTCTGCCCAGACTCATGAGACCCAAAATTTCTGCTTTGCTTCCCTATCTTTTGATAACTGATTTCTGTTCAACATCTTAACTCTCAGCTTCATGTAGCTTACAGTTGTCAAATGCTTTAAGGGGGCAACACAGCAGAATATTGGACTGATGTCATTAGTCCAATAATGCTTTTCTTCCCCCCAGAACTCTGGTCCCCTAATTTCTGGCTGCCTTGGTAGCTCTTTGATGTTCTCAAACACATTTGGTTGTTGGTGGTGGTGGTGGTGGTGACAGTAAGTTTTGTTTGTGTTTATTTGGGGCCAGTTTTCCTAGTTGTTCTCATTAAGGACATTTGTCTGCAACAAGTTTCTCTCCCATTATTGGAAAGAAAATCTGAAACACAGCTGCACTTGTCCTAAAGTGCCATTTGCTGCCAAAACTCCAAAATACAGAGCCCCCAGGAAAGGATGCTTCCTGGGAAAGGAAACACAAATTCCATTTGTTTTACTTAAGCACTTGCCAAGAAATCACTGTCCCTGATTTGATTTGCCAAGATTTGTGACTACCAACGTGAGAGGCAAGCAGAGAGGAGACCTGTCCAACCTAAACATGAATCATAGCATGGGTGACCATGTGTTGAGGACTGAAGACTCCCTGATTTGTTTCCTATTCATCTCCAGCACACAGTAGATAATAAATGCTTGATAAAGGGGAGGGAGGTGTTTGAAAGGATGTGTGAGAAGGCCTGAAAGAGCCCCATCTTCCCAACATAGTAGTTGTTGACTACTACATGCAGATTGTTCTCACTTAATATTATAGATGTATTTCAGAACTTTTAGGTATAAATAAAATTCACATTCATCAGATATTTCAAATGAATTCTATTTAAGAATCTTTGCAACAACTCATTTTGCATTTTAAAAAAAAATTGAACTGAACACAAATAAGCTCCCATTAAGAGCAGCAGCAAAAATTTTTTAACTCCAATCACATATGAGGCACTACACATGTTTTTTCCTATTAATTTTTCAGTTCACTCAATCTCTCTTCTGCTGTGTCCAACCCATATATTGAGTTAATTTCAGTTATAGTATTTTTCAATTTTAGAGTTGTCACTTGATTGCTTTTTATGGATTCTACTTCTATGACACATTATCTGATATGTTTATATCATCATAAAACTAGAATATATAGTGTATATCCTATATTGCATATTACATATATATACTAGGATGATATACATATCAAATAATAATATATTCTAGTAGATGTATTCTAGTTTTTGATAATATACATATCAAACAATTTATATGACTTTATACACAAACATATATAATGTTATTCACTCTTTAAGACTTTGAAAAGGATATAGAAGTAACTATCCCTCTCCTACAGACGGGGAAATTGGGGCTCTGGGGTGTAAAGCGGTTTGCGCAAAGCTTCAGTCAGTAGTGTCATGGTCAGCTACTAAATTCAAACCTAACTCCAAAGTTCATGTTCCATCTACTATCCCATGCTATAAACTCTAATATTTATATCATGGGTTTTCTTAATTCAAGAGCCAACTACACATGTGTTGAGGCTTATAGGCCAGCGCTAGCACTGTCTGTTAGAAATGTAACTTCCCAACAGTGAGTGGGCGATCAGCGCACTAGTTCCCTGACCCCTTCACACCTCGCTCCCTCAGTTCCAAGCCATCACATGGCATCCCCAAAGGCCAGGATCTTTGACAACACCCAGAGCTCTCTTAAGTAGACTAATGACAGCACAGGACAGCATTCAAGAGCACAGGCTCTGTTGCCAGACTACCTGGGTTTGAATCCCAGTTTCTAGCCTTCCCAGCTGTGACAGCTTGCTCAAGTCTCTTGCATTTTTCTGAGCCTCACTTTCTGCATCGGAAAATGAGAACAAAAATAGTTCAGCTTGTTGGGAGGATTGAATAACAGAATATATGTATAGGTTTAGCACACGTAAGTACTGAAGGCTTATTACTATACTAATTCAATTCCATTTCATCTCAAGGTGAAAACACTCTGCTAACATTTGCAAAGGGCAGCCCTGTGCTGAGTTTAGGGACTAGATTGATGAGCAAGGCCCAGTTCCCACCTTCAAGGAGCTCTTGGTCGCTCAGAGGAGATGGGCAAGGATACATGATCCAAGGAGACAGAGTGAGTCTTGCCCAAGGAGTAAATACAACAATTGGGAGAACAGTAGTCAGAACAACTGCTTCCAACATTGGGTCTTAAAGGATAGAAATGATTTCTGCAGGCAAAGAAAGACTGAGAAAAACAGCAAGCCAAAGTCACAGTCACGTGACATGCCTGGAAAGTAGGATTGAGAGAGGAAATGTGTTCACTACCAAACCCTTAATCTCCTTAATCTCCTCCTGGGTACCATTGTGGGAGGTTTTCCAGCAGCATCTACCCGCCGCGTTCATTTGTTCCACTCGCAGGAATTTCACAGACTTTGGCAAAAGCACAATTGACATTAAATTTATAGGTAAGGATTTGCCACCAGCTGAGCTGCAGGCTTATCTTTCTCACAGCTGCCTTTTGTAGACAGCCCTTTCCAGAAGATTCTGTGGGGAGTGAAGTCTCAAGGTGAGGGCTCCTCTCACCTCCCCAGAGGTGGTTTACAGAAAATCTGAAGCATGTTTCGTCCTTGAGACAACTCAGCCTCCCTTTATACTTTGTCACAATTTATCTGGCAGAGAGGCAACAGTTGCTTTTGTTCCTGCGAGCCTAGCAATAATTCTGGCTGTTCCTTATCTGTTATACATCTACTCTATACTAGTTACCAGGGAGAGCAATGCCTGTTATTAAAAAGGATTGGTACAGCTATTCCCATTTATCCAAAGGTGGAGAGAGATTCTTGGTAATTTTACTTCAGACTGATTTCCCCTTCGGACTGTATAAAATCACATCTTTGGCCTCTTGGTGGTCTTCTTTAAGGATTCATCCATCCATTCATTCATTCATTCATTTCCAAACAGTGGTAAGGGCATCAGCCTTAGAAGATCTAATCTGCCACTAACCAGGCATGTGGCTTAGGAAAGTTACTCCACCTTTCTGAACCTCTCTGGGTCACAGTATCAATCAAACGAGCACAGCACCTGCCAACAGCAATCACTCAGTGAATGATTAGCTATTATTCTCACCATTGAAGTGATCATTCAACAAACATTCGTCTGTCATGAGGGCAGGATTTGGGTTTGTTCTCTCCACGGCTGTGCCCATAGTATTTAGAACTGAGCCAGGCACAAAGCACAGGTTCAGTAAACATTTGTCAGCGAATGAATGAGCACTGACTTTGTACCAGACCCTGCCAGACTTGGTGGATATTTTTTAAGGGGGAAAAATATGCAATGTGGGGTCCTAAATGGGACCCTGAAACAGAAAGAAGACATTAATGGAAAAACTGGTGAAATCCAAATAAAGCCTCGATATCTTTTCTCAGTGTCTATTTTTTAATAAACTTTTAATTTCGGAATCATTTTAGAAAATTATCAAATGAGACTTTCAGAAGGAAAAGATTCAAAGAGGACCAAAAATATATATGCATGGTATCATCCTTCCCAGATTTTGGAACAGTCCGAATAGCAAACATTTATCAACAAACCATTTTACTGGGATCCAGTGCCAGATTGCCTGGGTTTGAGTCCTGGCTCTCCCACTTACTATTAATAGCTGTGTTACTATGGCCAACTAGCTCATCCCCTCTAGGCCTCCATTTCTTCATCTTTAAACAGGGATAAAAATGATGCCTATCTCATGGTGATGACATGAGAATTCATGGATTTAATATGTTTAATGAGCTGAGAATTGTGCCTAGGGCATATAAGTGAAGGTAAACTACTTAATAACCTTATTCCTTCTTGTATAGACGAGTTATTAAACATAAAACTTAGGCTGCATATTTTTGTAAGGTGTTCCATACAAATACATTTACCAGTCGGAAAATTTAATTCTGGGACATTTGCATCCTGATTTTTGGTTCTGAAATAGCTCGGTCTTAGCCATATAGAAGAATTAACATTAATACACCAGGGGCCAAACACACACACACATACAAATGACAATCATAGGGGAGTGTCCCTGTTTTCGATTATCCACGCCCTTGATCTTCTCTCATTAGTCTGGATAATGGGGAAGTCAGGACACTGTCATAATGCATGAGTGCTTCTGGCTTAATCTTCCCTGAGTCTGCAATGCTAAGCCTCAACTCAGCACCTTTCAAGAAAAAGGTACGTGTCCATGCACACACACGTACGCACAAGAAAATACATGTTCCTCTGGCTGAAAAACATTGGCAGTTCCCAAAGAAGCAATTTGCTTCAGTCACACCTGGCCAGGTTTCCCTGCACCATAAAACACAGCAATTAAAACATGTCAAGGAAGCTGCACTGCTATTTGGAGGGAGAATTACTAATTTGTGTTTACGGTTTACAAATCAAATCATAGCTGTGTACTTGGATCATTACGGTTGTGTAATAAAAATATGGTAACTGCTTTTATTTTGCAGAAACTATCATTTCCTTAGATTTTGCAATTCACTAACACTAATTGGCAAAATTGAATTTTTCTAGCATGAAAGGAGATGAATGGCTCTTCATTATTTAATCAGGGGAAAACTAGATGCTCAGACCACAGGATTTTATTGGAACCTGGAGCTGCTTCTTGCTTCATTCAAGTCCAGACAAGTAAGACAGGCTTTGTAGGGGAGGAAAAAGTCCCTGAAGGTCTAGAGCCCAGGACCTCCAAGGCCTTGGGGCAGATCTGTGGGAATTATCTTGTCTGGCCAAGAGGGGTCAGTCTAGGACCTCCTAAGGACCATCGGAGTTTTCTCTTTCCAACCCACAACTGAGTGACTATTATGGGATGACTAGGAAAGCAGAGATTAAATCTGGCACTTTGCTCTAGAATATCAGTTCTGGCAAACTCCCACAAATGCTGCAAAACCTAGGCCAGATTTTACCGCCTCAGTAAAACCTTCTCCAATGATTCCTGCACTTTGCTTGTGTTTCAAGTGTAGTACTTTAGTTTACCTACCTATCGATAAACTCCCCCACAAGACTGGGATCCACAAGGACAGGGACTGTGTCTGTTTTCCCCAAACCTAGAATGGCAACTGTCACGAAGGAGGTGATCCATGGAAGAGGGGGCAAGAGAATGGGAAGAAGGGGGAGAAATGGCTTAGCAGGTCCCATTGTATCAGGCGGCTATTGCTGCAGTACGGCTGGGTAATGACGCCCAAGCCCAACAGCTTATGAGGAGCATTTATTTCTCACCTGTGGACCCCCAGGTAGGCTGCACCATGTTGCCGCGGACTGGTTTGGCTTCAGGTTGCAGGTTGGGTTCATGTCTACTAAACGGAGAAGCAGCTTCTCCAGGGCATGTTCTCACATAGCAGAAATGTGAGACTTTGAGCTAAATCATACCAGCACGTTTAAAGCCTCTGTTTGAATCCTATCCACCAACATTTCATTGGCCAAATCAAATCATATGACCAAGTCCAACATCAAATGGCAGGGGGAGGGGCAGGACTTTCCATCTCTCCTGCTGAGATGCAGAGAGCATGGCAAGGAGCGTGGATTTATATTAACATACAGGAAGGGACTGAAGAGGGGCCAACAGAGGGCAATGGTTAAGCATTAAGCTCCAAAGTCAGGTTGCCTGAGTTCAAAGCCCGGCTCTAGCCCACTAAGATTGTGCCCCTGGGGAGGTGACTCAAACACTCACTGCCTTGGCTTCCCTAAGTATCGAATGGACATGACAATAATACCTATTTCAGGGGGCTGCTCTGAGGACCTAATGAAAATGGTTCATGCAAAGAATTTAGCACAAGGTCTGGTCCTAGCATGTGCTTAGTAAATTCTACCTGTCAGTTTAATCCTCTCCCTTCCTCCCATCGGATCTTCTCCCAAAAACACCAGACTTCCCAGCCCTCATCCTTTCCCTGTGCCAACCCTCCTGTGCCAACCCTCCAGTTTCTCCCCAGTCGGTCCACCTATTTTATGCAATTCATACGATCCTTTTATTAACCCCGAACCCCGAGTAGATCTTTAGCAGCTGCTCAAGTGCCCTCAGACTTTAGGCTCACAGCCGGCATCAGAGCCCCAGGCTGACATTGACGTGAGCGTCACCAAAGTCATTCTGCCCGTAAAGAAGGTGTCGCGATGATGGATGGCTGCAGGCTTCTGAGCTGCAGTGTGCCTCCCGGACAATCCATCTTTCCCTGGAAGCCAGAACACGGCCATGAAGATAAAGAGAGCGCAGTGGGAGTCAACCTCACTCCCTGGTGGATGCGCAGGGCATGGCAGCAGCCTGAATTTTCAACTAGATTAAATCAAGACAAAGGCGTTCAAGACAAAACGCGAGTAGGTGCCTCACAGGTGCCACTCCTGGGTCCAAGGGGCCCAACCCCATGTTAGAATCAAAGAGCCTTGAAGCAGAGCCAGAGCTCGGTCACCAGCTGGCTCAGCACTGGCTTCTCAAATCTGTTTTACAAATCAGAAAGCTAAGGTGCAGGGGGAGAAATCTCTCCAATCTGCAGCTAGTTTGGGGACAGAAGAAGGATTAGAATCTATCGCATTAGAGCTCTTTCTCCAAAATTAGATATCAGGAAAAAGAAAAAGATTTTCTTAAATGGAGCATTTTTTTTTTTTACCCCAAGGCATCTACTCATTCAAACATTAAAGATTATACTATTTTATAAGAGGGTGGTGCTTAACTCACTTTGAAGAATTCTCCTACCTGGAACGTCATCCCTCCCCTCAGATATGGCCATGACCTTCACCACCATGCAGAGCCTTGTTGGATGAATATTTTATTCAGAACCAGAACACTGTGTTTTGTAATTCTTTTTATTATGTTAGCCACACATAGTACAGACAACAGTGTCCTGGATGTGGTGAGTTTCTAAACTCTACTTCCAAACTCATTTCTTCCTGATTTGCAGTTCAGAAAACCAGTGACAAGTATGGTTCCAAAAGCAATATTGACTCCGTGTGACCTTGGGCAAGTCACTTACCCTTTCTAAGCCTCAGTGTCATCAGAACAAAAGGAAAGAGAAATAGTTCCCAACTCATAAGGATTCAAGGAGACGCTACACAGAGTGCCAGGTGTATAGCAAGTTCTCAAAGCTGTTACTATATGACTTGTCACCATCATCGTCATTGTCATCATCCATGACCCAGCAGGACCCAGCGGAAGGAAGTAACACAATGGGATCATCCTCTACCCATGTTGCTTAACAATATGGGAAAGCCCTTCCAGAAGAATCCCAGATACTGCACATTTCTAAAGCCCCAGGTTGCTAGTTTGCAGAAATCTGATCTTCCCCTGAAATCTGACCAATAAAACTTCTGACCACTCTACGGGAACACGCCCTCTGGACCCTCAGCTCTGTGGTTAAGAGTTTGAACTCTGATGGAGCCAGGTTGGAATCCCAGCTCTGCCACTGACTTGGCTCTCCTTTCCGTTCTTTGAACATACTGCCAGGCTTGTTCCCACCAGCATCTTTGCACAGGCTCTGCCTGTACCTGGAATGCAACCCCACCTCCACCCCTGCCTCCTTCATCACTCAGGTCTCAGCTCAAATGCAGCCCTTGTACAGCAGCCTCTGAGCACCATGAACACTGTAGTCCCTTCCACCCTGCACATCCACTTTCCTCTGTTTTAATCACTGTGCAACCTTGTAAGTATCTGAACATGGGTTTGTTTCTGGCTTCCCCACTAAGATGTAAGCCCCATGGGGACAGGGACCTTCTCCATCCTGTGTCCATGGTCTTCCCCATGCCTAAAAATGTGCCTGGCTCAAAACAGGCCCTCAACCAAGAGCTGCTGAATGAAAGAATGGAACAGTAAAGTTGGGATTTGGACACAGGTCTGTCTGGTAGTGCAAAGACCAAGATCTCAGCCTACCTCCCCTGGCTCTTTGGCTGGCTGTTCCTAACCCTGCCTTCTGCTGTAACGCACAGAACAAAACCCTCTTCCTTTGTGAAACTCTTCACGTGTCTGAAAACAGCTCCCAGGCCCCATTTTAAGGCCTCTGTGAAATACCCCATCATGCTCAGCCATGTTTCATACAGAAAGGTTTCAAGGCCTGTTTTAAGGTCCCTGGTGACCCTCCAATTCCTCAGGGTCCTTCCTCTCCAATTGCCCTAGGACTACATGCACCCTGGGGAAGGCAGCCTGACCTTCCTGTGGGTCTATTAGCACAGGCACCTTGACATTCCACTTCTATTAACAAGCCCCAAGTCTGAATTATGTTTAATCTTAAAAGGCTTCTGAAAGGGCTTTATGGAGCAGGGAAATTGGGTCACACACAAAAACAAGAAGGCCACTTGAAGACACTGAAAATATAGCATCTCTTTATCAGTATAGCTGTCATCCTGCAATGACAGAATCCCGCATGAAGGTTTTCGTGGAAAGTGATAGGGACTTTACTTTTAGCTACTTTAAGACAAATGCATATTTAAAATGTATATTTTTGCAGGTTTTTTTTTTCTCTGAGCACAACAGCAATATCAACCTTTGAAAGGGGGTGAAAATCATAGATGATGAATGTTTCTTGTCTCCTTAGCTATTCCCCTTGAAGTCCTAACTTGGAAAAATGGCAAATGAGGAGGATGCTATTTTAACCATCACCTCAATATTAAATGTAATCTGTCACTCAAGCCAGCAGTTCGTCACCTTAAGATACTGATTTGTGCTCGGGAAAATTTACAGCCATTTATTGCAGTCATGCATTGAAGTTCCCAGGAGATTTTTTAACTCTTAAAACAAAGATAAATCTCCCTCTCATTTTCAGTGCCTCGTTATTTTTACTCGTTATTGAGAGGGACCTGTAAATTTCACTTTAATCAGGACCCAACGTGACTCTCCATGTGTGCACGTGCCTTTGCACAAAGGCGGCTTGAAATCAGGGAAAAAGGCTGGGGAAAAGTAGAAGAAAGTCACTGCGTGACTCAGAAACACAAGCGGGGTTTGTTCATTGCTTCATTCTTGTGTTAAACATTGAATTAGAAAATTTCAGGGTGAGAAAGGAAAGTGCCTCCGTGTCATGTAGGCAGGAATGCCAACGAACTAAGGGTAAGCACCTGCTCTCCCAGCAGGGACGGACAGTGTTCATCGGTGGTCTCGGCCAGACAGGGCAGAGCCAGACTGGTGTGTCCCTGCCCTGCCCACTGTGGCAGTAACAGCACAGTGAGCTCAGAGCACAGGGAAGCACCAGGTGCTTTCAGAGCAGCAGCACCCCAACCCAGTTTGGGGGAGAATCAGTGACAGCTTCTTGGGAGAAATGACATACAAGTGGACACCCAAGCCTAGTCATTTTAAGACTATATAGAGGCTGGGTCAGATCTAGACTCCTCAAAATGAAAAAAACAAAGGTAGAGAGGGAACATTATCAAACCAAATCACTGGTCTTCCCCACTGCCCCACAGGTGCCCCTCCCAAGTCGCTACCATCTCAGTCAATGGCCACTCCATCCTAGGACCACTCAGGGTAGACACCCTTATGGTCAGCATCAACTCTTCTTTTGTTCTCACATCCCAACATTCAATCATCAGCAAATCCTGTGAGCTCTATCTTCAAAATATATCCTGACTCTTGTCCTGTCTCCCTCTGCTGGAGTCTAATTCATGGCCACACTGGACTGGACTCCCTGCCTCTGTCCTCTAATTCTTATGGTCCATCGTCAACACAGCAGCCAGAGGGGTCTTTGAACTTGTATGTCAATCAAGGCACCTTTCCATTCAAAGCCTTCTTACAGCTTCCCATTTCACCCATAAGAAAAGCCCAGTTCTTTTCAGTAGTCTGTAAGGTCCTAAGCGATCTCCATATCTCAACCCAAAGCACCTCTCCGCCCTCCCTTCCTACTTCTTCCTCCTTGTTCACTCCCTACCTTGACTTTCCTCAATCTATGCCAGGGTCCTTACACCTGGCATCCCATCTGCCAGGAGCACCTGCTCCCAGGTACTCACACCTCTTTCAGATCTTTGCCCGAATGTCACCTCCACATTGAGGCCTTCCCCAACCACCCAATTTAAAATTGAACCCAAGCCCCCACATCCCCACCCTCCTTTGATGCTTTACTTCACTCCCAAAGATAAGAGTATTCTTTCAACATAACCACAATAGACTGTCTCACCAGGTGGGGAAATTTTTGTAACTACAGAAAAGTATAAAGAACTATACCAACCATAGGAAAGGAATGAAGTCCTGACACCTGCAGCCAAACATTCTGCTAAGTGAAAGGAGCCCGTCACACACAGACCATATCACCTATGATTCCATTTACACAAACTGTCCAGAAGAGGTAAATATATGGCTACAAAAAGCAGATCAGTGGTCACCTAGGGCTCGGGGGGATAGAGAAGTCAAGGTGGGTGATACCTGAAGTGCACAGGGGTTTATGCGAAGTGATGAAAAGGCTCTAAATTTGACTTTGGTGATGGTTGCACATATCCGTGAATATACTAAAAACCCATTGAATTGTGCACTTTAAATGGGCAAATTGTATGGTATATGAATTAAATCTAAATAAAGCTGTTTAAAAAAAGAAGAACAAAAGTAAATAAATAAATAAATAAAATAAAATAAAGATTACCCCGATTACTCCTCGTTTTCATGGATTTACTTTAAGGGGCTTTTTCCAGTCCCAGACATCTTGGGATGACAAGGGTCTCACAGAACTGCTGAGTCAATGCGTGCAGAGGGGCTGGGGCAGGTCTGAGCACACAGAGCAGTTAACTACACTGACCCTTA
Source organism: Propithecus coquereli (assembly GCF_000956105.1). Classification (NCBI taxonomy): domain Eukaryota; kingdom Metazoa; phylum Chordata; class Mammalia; order Primates; family Indriidae; genus Propithecus; species Propithecus coquereli. The sequence goes on from NW_012153840.1 coordinate 3,434,647, forward strand.
AACACCACAGGTTCGAATTGTGCAGGTCGAGTTATAAACAAATTTTCTTCCATCTCTGCCACCCCTGAGACAGCAAGACCAACCCTTCTTCTTCCGCCTACTCAACGTGAAGATGACGAGGATGAAGGGCTTTGTGATGATCCACTTTCACTTAATGAATAATAAATATGTTTTCTCTTCTTTATGATTTTCTCGATAACAGTTTACTCTCAATAACTAGCTTACTTTATTGTAAGAATACAGCATATAATACATATAACATACAACATACGTGTTAATCACCTGTTATTGGTGAGGCTTCTTTCTGGTCAACAGTAGGCATTAGTAGTTAAGTTTTGGGGGAGTCAAAAGTTACATGCAGATTTTTCTATGGGGGGCGTTGGCACCCCAACCCCTGCGTTGTTCAAGGGCCGACCGTGTCCCCGTTCCAGCTGCTGTGTGCGCATTGCTCTGAGCCGGACACCCGACCGTACACCTGGCTAGCTTGCCAACCTCATTCGTTAGAGTCTAAGTCCGTGTGCATCTGCGATGGCTGACCAGTGTTCTAAGCACTAAACTACAGAAATAAAATTGTACAGCTTTAGAAAACACTACCAAAAGTAAGAGAAAACCTCCAAGAGAGCCAGGTTTCTGGCCTCAACTGGGCAGCTCTGGCAGGTGACCCTGCCGCTGACTCTGAAGCTGGACAGGGCGTCCTCATGCCAGCTGCCCCGAATAGCCCCACAAGCCTCCAAGGCTATGACTTGCTGAGTCACGTCTTCTCAGGATGACCAGCAACTGTGCATTTAAAGCTGTCAAAATCTGGGCGAGAAGGTAACCCCAGGCTGTGCTTAACCACGACAACTGTCCTCGCTCAGGGGCAGACCACAGCAAAAACCCAAAGCACAGCATGCACGGCTGGCTCAGCCAGGTGGTGCTGAAAAAGCAGCCCCAAATAAACCCTTCCCCTAGCAAGCCAGGTGCAGAGTGTAGCCATCCAGATAGAAATGTGATCCCAGGGGATACTACCAAGGGGTTTCCAACAGGAAAGAGAAATATCAGCACCTTCTCCCTCTGAAAGTCCATTCATTCGGAACTCGCGGAGCACCAGGTTAGAGGCCGGGAGGTAAATAAACACAGGCCCAGTGCCCAATACACACATGTTCTTTCTGAATGTCCACAGGAGCCAGAATTTTCCTGGAAAAATATAAGAGGGGAGGAACTGATGGTCTATAAAGAAGAGACAGAGCCAAGTCTTGGGGCCATGGATTTCCCCCAAATCACAGAAAAGGCAGAGAAAGGCAGGGCCCAGGCACCCAAGGGTAAGATTCTAAGCCCCTCCTACCCCAGTTCTTCTTCAACATCAGATTCAGACCCTGGTAACTTATTGCACCATTACATGTGTCAGACCCTGCATAGAGCAGCAAAGGAATAAGAGAGGTGGAAAAACCCCATTCCCTGGTCTCAAATGGTTCATGACCTGATTGTAGACTCCAACGAAAATGGAAACAACGATAGTGCAAGGCAAGACAGAGCGTGAGGAGGGGATTACAAAGTATGAAAATAATAGGATATGATGAACTTGGAGGAGATGCTCATGGATTACAACAGGAGTCAGTAAACTACAGCCCATGGCCAAGTCTGGCCCACAGCCTCTTTTTGTAAATGAAGTTTTATTGGCACGCAGCCATATTCATTCACTTGCATATTACCTATGGATGCTTTCACACCACAATGGCAGAGCTGAGCAGTTGTGACAGACACCATCTTGTCTGCCAAGCCTAAAATATTTACTATCAGGATCTTTACAGAGAAAGTTTTCTGACCTCTGCATTAGAAGATTCAATATTGAAAAGATATATATTCACAAACTGACCATGAATCCATAAAATCCCAATAAAATTACATCTGGATTCCTTGTGAATATTGATAAACTGATTATAAAATGTAGTGTGGAAACACAAAGCACCAGAACAATCAAGGCAATCTAACTTTGAGGGACCTTTTCCAATATCAGCCAACCTTGGATAACAAGGACCTCAAAGAACAACAAAGACAAGGCACACAGAGGCTTGGCATGGCTCTGGGACACAGTGAGCACACAGGACAGTTAGCTACTGCCATTCCAAACACTACATTCACATTCCTGTTGACATGTACACCTGGCCCACCAACTTCACCTGTTAGATTCCAAGCAACGCTGAAGTACTTACACTCTTAAATGGCCAGCCTCACATGTCACCGTAATTAAAACAGTGTGCTGAGTACAGGATAGCAAAATGGATCTGCAGAACAGAACAGAGAGTCCAAGACAGACTACACATAGATGGACTCTTGATTCCTGACAAAGAGCACTTCATTTCAGATCACAGAGGGAAAGGATAATCTTTCTGATAAATATCTTTGGTTAAACAGCATATTCTTCAGAAGAAGGAAGAATTGTGACCCCAACTCACACCATATACAAAAATCAATTTCAGATAGATTTTAGATCCAAATATAAAAGGTAAAACGATAAAATTTCTACAAAAAACATAAAAGAATATCTTTCTGACCTCACGGTAGGCAAAGATTTCTTAAACAGGACACAAAAAGTACTATCCATAAAGGAAAATATTCATATTGTATATTATATTAAAATGATGAATTTTAGGCAAGCTACATATCTGCCATCCATATGGCTCAAGGCCTGGTATTTACATTATATATAAACTTTTAAAATTTAATTAGCAAAAGACAGATAAAGCAATAAAGAAATGAACAAAAGCTTTGAGCAAACACTTCACAAAAGAAGATGTCCAAATGGCCAGTTTAAAAAGATGTTGATGCTCATTAGGCATCAGGAAAATGCACATGGAAACAGCAATGATTTGCTACTCTATAACCAACATAATGGCTTAAATGAAAAAGACAGAATACCAAGTGTTGACAATGACACGGAGCAACTGGAACTCTCCTATATTTTGATGAGAGTGTAAACTGGTGCAACCACTCGGGAAGGTGGTCAGCACCTAAAGCTGAACACAGACACACCCATGATCCAGTTCTTCTACTCCTAGAGATGTGTGTGCACATATATACCAAAACCGTGAACAAGAATGCACTATTATATACTTTCCATAATGGCCAAAAACTGGAAATAACCTGAAGGATCATTAACAGTAGAATGGACAAATTACATGTATGTGATATATTCATACAGCAAGATACTACATAGCAATGAAAAAGAACCAACTATTGCTACACAAAACAACGTGGAGGAATCCCATAATTGCTTAAGCAAAAGAAGCCAGAGAGAAAGCATACTCTATAGTTCCATTCATACAAGATCGAAAGCAGGCAAAACTGCACAATATTGTCAGAAGTCAGGATAGGGGTCACCCTTGGGAGAAGTTGGCAAATGACAGAAAGGAGGAGCTTCCGAGCACGGATAAGTGTGTATTTTTGTGTATGCTATACTTCAGTTTTAAAAGTTTCATTGTCCCTTGTGTGGACAAAGATAAGTTTGCTAATTGTTTACTTTGCTGTGTACAAACATTAGAAAAACCTGCCATCTAATCTCAATTTTATTCTAAAAAAGAAAAAAACATTTGAACACCAAAAGAAAAAGGTTAGGATAAAGGAGTCCATTAAATGGAGTAAATCTGTCTTCATGAAAGTGTTTTAAACAAGGCTTTCAATACCATCTGTATGCCCACAACTCCCAAATTTTCATCTCCAGCCCAGTCCTGCCTCCCCACCTTGGCTGGTATTCCAAGTATATTCTCACCACCTGCCCTTGAATATCTAATAATTATCTCAACCTTAACGTGTTCTGACCCAAACCTTCTGCCCAGAGTTGACCTACCCGTAGCTTTCACCATCTCCTTGGATGGTAAGGCCACCCTTCCAATGATTTAGACCAAAAACCTTAGAGTAACTTCTGACCCCTTTCTCTCGTAGCCTTTGCCCATCCATTGGGAAATTCTATTGACCCTATGTTCCACATGCATCCAGAATCCAGCTATTCCCTGTCACTTCTACTGCTACCACTCTGGTTGAAGGCAGGCATGGTAATGTGATATGTATCAGAGGTGTGTTACACACGTGTCTGTGTGCATGCATGCATGCACACATACAGCATCATATTTCACCTAAATTACTGATAACTGGCCACTAGCATTCCTGCCCCTATAATCCGCTCCCCACACAGAAGCCAGAGTGATTCTTTAAAAACCAGAAGTCAGAACCTCTTTCCTCTGCTGAAAAGCCCAAGTCCTTAGAGTGGTCTACAAGCTCTTCCACTATCTGTTTGTCTGATCCCCGCTTTGCCTCCCTCAAACACAGCAGGAGCTGTCTCCCCTGGAGCCTTTGTATTAGCTGTTTCTTCCCTAGATATCTGCACAGCTCGCTCCCTTCCTCTTCCTCACTTTGCTCAAATGCCACCTTCCCAGCCAGGCCTCCCTGGACCACTTTATTTAATAAAGCGACCTGCCCCCCACTTCTCCCTCCATCCATCACACTCCCAAGTTTCCTTAAGTTTTCCACTTTCTCTTTTTTCCATACCCTTCTAACATACTATATAATTTACTTACTTTGCTTATTTTTTATGATCTATTTCCCCTGCTAGAGTACCAGCTCCAGCAGGATAAGGATTGTTGTCTATTTTTGTTTATTCACATATTCCAAGCAGCTATAGGAGTGCCTGGCACATAGTAGGTGCTCCACAAATATTTTCGAGTGAATATACTTGTGGTATTGTCCTTAGGTTTCTCTTTTTGTGGCAGATGGACATTGGGAACCACTGAAAATTCCACTCAGTTTGGGGTTCCCAGAAAGAGATCTCAGAGACTCTCAATATTGTCATCAGTTACCTGATACTTACTGAACGCCTACTCTGCATCATACGCTCTCCAGGCACCAAGGATACAGCAGTGAATGTAAAAGGCTGTCCTTGGGAAGCCCACTTTCTAGGGGTAGGAGAGAAACAGCTACACAAACGAGGTCACTTCAAAGAGTGAGGAATTCTGAGGTACATGGATGTGCTAAAGCGGAACTGGGGAGGGGCAGTGCCATTTTAGATGGCAGTGAAAGAAGGAAACAGACATGAAGTCAGCAGGGAGGGGGACAGAGAACATTCTAGAAGTGATGGAAGCCTTTGGAAAGTCTTTAATCTCTCTCTGCTGGGTGGAGAACAGTCTGAAAGTGGGCAAGAGTGAAACAGCTCCTGCAGGAGAGGCAGGAGAAGGGTGGAAGAAAGTCACCAGCAATGAGGAGCTGCCCTACTTTTCATTCTTTCAGTGGAGAATGGTATTTTCCTCCCAGCTTTATTAAGGTATAATTGACAAATAAGAATATGTTTACGGTGTACAACGTGATGCTTTGATATACAGGCATGCTTTAGCGATATCGCGGGTTCAGTTTCAGACTACCGCAACAAAGAGAATATTGCAATGAAGTGAGGCACATGAATGTTTTGGTTTCCAAGTGCATATAAAAGTTACGTTTACACTATGCTGTAGTGCTTTAAATGTGCAATATCGTTGTGTCTAAAAACAGTATACACCTTAATTAATAAATTCTTTATTGCTTAAAAATGCTAACAATCGTCTGAGCCTTTAGCGAGTCTTACTCTTTTTTGCTGGTAGAGGGTCTTGGTCCACGCTGATAGCTGCTGACTGATCAGGGTGGTGGCTGCTGAAGGCTGGGATGGCTGTGACAATCCTTCACACGACACAACCATGAAGTTTGTCACATTGATTGACTCTTCCTTGAAGGAAAGATTTCCCTGTAGCACGCGATGCTGTTTGATAGCATTTGACCCACAGTAGAATGTCTTTCAAAATTGGAGTCGATCCGCTCAAACCCTGCCACTGCTTTATCAATGAAAGTTTATGTACTATCCTAAATCCTTTCTTGTCATTTCAACAATGTTCACAGCATCTTCACCAGGAGTAGATTCCATCTCAAGAAACCACTTTCTTTGCTCATCCATAAGAGCAACTCCTCATCTGTTCAAGTTTTATCATGACAGTGCAGCAATTTGGTCACATCTTCAGGCTCCACTTTTAATATTCTAGTTCTCTTGCTATTTCTACCGCACCTGCAGTTATTTCCTCCACTAAGTCTTGAATTTCGCAAAGTCATACATGAGGGTTGAAATTAACTTATTCCAAACTCTGTTAATGTTGATATTTTGACATCCTCCCTTGAATCATGAATGTTCTTAATGGCATCTAGAATGGTGAATCAATTCCAAAAGGTTTTCAATTTACTTTGCCCAGATCCACCAGAGGAATCACTATCTATGGCTGCTATACCCTTACAAAATGTGTTGCCTAAATAGTAAAACTTAAAAGTCCAAATTACTTCCTGATCCATGGGCTACAGAATGGATATTATGTTAACAGGCACAAAAACAACATTAATTTCCTTACACATCTCCATCAGCGCTTTTGGGTGACCAGGTGTATCGTCAATGAGCAGTGATATTTTGAAAGGAATATTTTTTACTGAGCAGTAGGTCTCAACAGTGTGCTTAAAATCTTCAGCAAACCATGCTATAAACAGATGTGCTGTCACCCAGGCTTTGTTGTTCTGTTTACAGAGCACAAGCAGAGCAGATTCAGCATAACTCTTATGGGCCCTAGGATTTTTAAAATGGTAAATGAGCATCGATCCCTCTGCTATTTTCTGAGCAGCAAGAACACAGAGACTTTGTTCTGTCCACTTCTCTATGTGTAGCATCTGGCACATGGGAGTGTAGGATGGGTGGGGAAAATGAATGTTAATTAGAGCAGTCTTGGAGCACCTACTATCCACACTAAGCAGTTTGGGGGAAACTGAGCAGGCTAAGACACAGCCTCCCTCTCCCAATGCTTAGCGTCCTAGCAGGGGTCTAGGGCACAGACCCACAAGACCATCAGAAAGCACAAGACAGAACATAATCACTGTCGCCGACACATGCTGCATGGCATCCCTTCATCAGGAAAACACCATTCTTACCAGCATCTGGGGACGCACCCCTCCCCCATCACATGCAGCCCTTGGGGACTCTCCAGCCAGGGCCTTACTCCCCCATAGAACAGGTGGACCCACGACCAAAGCACACCCAAGAGGACCCCACTTCTAAACATCCACATCTGGCCTGCAGGATGCAAGCACCAAATGCACATGGAGCTGATCGTTCCACTGGTGAAGTCTCAGAGAACCTGCCATTTAGGTCTTGGTCCCAAGGCCACCCACCCTCCCCTAGCCCCCATCAATGGTGCCCTAACACCAGTCTTTTCTAAAGCCTGGTTCCTCTCCTCTCCTTGGGTTCTCTGAAATCTCCCTAATGAATTTTTTCCCCATCTCCCCCCTCTCTGTCTCCCCTCTCTCTTTCCCCTCCTCTCTACCCCTCCTCTCTCTCTCCCCTCCTCTATGTGACTCACAACCAAAGAATCCTAATCAAAGCAAGGAATAAGCGCCTATGCAGAAGGTGTTCAGAGATAAGGGAGGTGGGGTGCAGTTGGAGCCAGGTCCAGGCTCAGGCCTCTCTCTCTGGTGCTAAAAAGTGCACACCAAGGCGCGTGGCTTTGTGCCTAGCGTCCTCTCCAGTGCTCCCCCCTTCATTGAGATTGGCCACCAGATGCAAGATGTTCCAACCAGTGGAGGAAGAAGAGGGCAGCAGAGAAGCCAGGGTGCGAGGGAGGAAACCCTGGAGCATACAACCCCGGCTGGAGCAGAGCGGAAGGAGGAAGAGTCACGAGACACTCACGGGGGCGGACAGGACTCCCTCCCACCATCCACAAGGGCCACGTTATGACTTTCATGGGCCTTGGGACACTTTTGCCTTTGTGGTTCCTTTCTTCCATAAAATATATTAAAAATTATAGTTTGTGACTATGTTGGTATAAAGACAAATATATTAATGTTACAAATGAAAACATTTTTGTCAACCTCAGAGTGCATTTTTTCCTTTTTTTTTTTTTTTTTTAAAGAAATTCAAAGTATTTTGCAAGTCCCTAAAAGTGTTGTGTCCCCAGGCACTGCCATCCACCCAAGGGGTTGCTAGACTTCTTTTTGTTCCACCATAAGAAAACTCTCTTGGCTGGGGAGAGATGACTATATATGTTTGTATGTGTGTATATGCATGCACATACATGTATACACACATATATATGTATGCACATACACATGCTTACATGTATGCATATATGTGTATATATGCACAGCATCACTGGGTCCTCTGCTCAGGGTCTCATTAGGCTGCAATCAAGGTGACAGCTGGCTGTGTTCTCATGCAGGGTTCTAAGAAAGAATCTGTTTCAAGCTCATCTGGACTGTTGGCAGGATTTATTTTCTTGTGGTTGTCTGACTGAGGTCCCCGTTTTCCAGCTATCTGCCACTCGGGGGTTACTCTCGGCTCCCAGGGCTGCCCTCAGGCCCTTGTCACCAAGCCCTCTCACAATGTGGCTGTTTGCTTTGTCAAAGTCAGCAGGAGAACCTCTCCCTAGTCGGCTAAGAAGGAGTCCTATAACATCCTGTGCTCACAGGAGGGACACCCCATCACCTTTGCTGTATAACAAAACCCAATCAAGGAAGCGACATCCCATCACACTCACCCAGCAGGGGCTGGGAACCTTGAGAGCCATCTTAGAACCCCGCCTACCGCAGGATCTTTAGCAAATATCCATAGGCACATTAGCTTGGTGCTGTGCCAGGTGCTGCTCTGTGGCATGTATACAAGTGTTATGAGGTTGACGGTAAGATTACGCCCATGTTACATTTGAGGGACCTGATGCTCAGAGGGTTACATGAGCCGCCAGGCCTACAAGGCACCCCTAGTGCAGAGTGCCGTAGCCGAGGTCAGAGGAAGGCGATATTGAGACTTCTAAGCATGAGGAGTTTCCTTGCCATTTTTAGCAAAACTGGACACCACCAGATTGGTACTGAATCAAACTTAGTACCCTGCCTGCTCGTACTGGTATCTGGCTCCCCATCCCCAGAAGCAGATGGCACATGGGTAGAAATTCCTTCAACACAACTGTGCTGGCTGTGAACCCTAGTGCATTGGTTCTGAAGCCTTAGCCTGCAGAATCACCTGGACGGTTGATCGAAACTCAGATCACTGGGCCTCATCCCTAGAGTCTTTGATTCTACAGGTCTTGGAGGGGCCCAAGAATCTGCATTTCTAATGAGTTTCCAGGGGATGCTGATCCAAGGGATCCCACTTTGAGAACCACTGCACTATTTTAATGATTTTCAAACCCTGAAGCAGGAGCTCCTCAGGGTTCTTGTTGAATAAACAGGCCGCAGTGAGACCCAATCATCAGAATTTCAGGGTTGGGGGAGCTGAGAGCATGTATTTTATTTTATTTTATTTATTTATTTATTTTTGAGACAGAGTCTCACTGTGTTGCCCAGGCTAGAGTGCCGTGGCGTCATCCTAGCTCACAGCAACCTCAAACTCCTGGGCTCAAGCAATCCTTCTGCCTCAGCCTCCCAAGTAGCTGGGACTACAGGCATGCGCCACGATGCCTGGCTAATTTTTTCTATATATTTTTAGTTGTCCGATTAATTTCTTTCTATTTTAGTAGAGACGGGGTCTCGCTCTTGCTCAGGCTGGTTTTGAGCTCAAACAATCCGCCCGCCTCTGCCTCCCAGAGAGCTAGGATTACAGGCGTGAGCACCGCGCCCGGCGTCAAGAGCATGTATTTTAACAAGCTTCCCAAGTGATTACGAAACACTGAAGTCAGAAAACCATTGCAGAAAAGGATCATCCCCTCCAGGGTTTCTTGTTTGGCCAAAGTGGGCTTGAATTGGAAAAGTTTGAGAAATCCTAGCTAAAAGGAGAGCTAAGAGCAGAGCTCAGCTATTATCTTCCCTGAGGCCAGCAGAAAACCAGATTTACAAGTCTGTAAGAATCGCCTAGGAGCCCTTAGGGAAAAGTGTAGCAGCACAAACAACTCCTGACCTTACCAGGCCCAGAACTCTCCTATCTCTCCACCTCCCAGGACAGTTTTGGAGAGCAGCTGCTGTGGCCTCGGCCTCTAGCTCCTCTGCAAGCCTGGGAAGCTGAAGATTCCTGCCCAAAGAGACCAAATCCATAGCACGAGCTACCTGGAAAGATCCACCTGGAGACCCATCTCCTCCCACAAGTCTCCTCTGCCTGACCAGACAGAGGCCACATAGAACATTCCTTTAGTTTGTACGCATGAGAACCTCTCCCTCTAATGTTCTAAAATCCGCTAGTTGTTCCCGATGTTTATCTACCTGAGCTGGCAAGGATGAGGGTCTGCATCTCTGTGCTGCAGAACACCCTTGTCTTGGGGAGAAACCAGTAGGTGCTTAGCAAGTGCCTCTCGCCAGGATACATGAGCCCTAGGAGAGGTTCTACTGCCCCTCCTATGCCACTGCCCATGCTCAGCAGGAAGGTAAGGGACAGTCCCAGTCCCATTTAACACACTGACTGCCACAGTAGATAAAAAAGTTTTTTTACTTGGGGCCACGGTGTTTGATTACGAAAATAGAATAAAAACTTTGAAAACAAAATGATCCTTTCTAATTTAATGAAAAACTAACTGTATTGACTTCTATTCATTTCATCCACATTTTTAGAATTAACGTGTCAATATTAATTATAACAATAAGAACATCAACAAGTAAGATTTTCACGAACCAACTGCAGGGTTTTGCCCAGGTTTTGCTTCATGAGGCCCTGGGGCTCAAAACTAGTGTGAGTTAAATACAACTCACACAGCAGTTAATGTGTTCAGCCAGTCTTCCCAGGGGCCATGGAGGACAGAGCTCCTGGTCCCAGCCCAGGTTCTCCTTTGCTTTCTCTGTGATCACGGCTGGCAGGTACATCTTGGATGGAGTTACAGAATCCTGCAGTAGATAGGATTTCATTTTTATGAAAATGGAAATGCAGTCAACACTTCATCAATTTTATCATCTGATACATCTTTTAAAGGGGAGTCTCATTCCCCTGAGACGAGAGGTGATCGCACAGAGGTCAACACAGGCTCTTCCCCTGTCTCAGCCTCTTCCTCTAGACTTGAAGGAAGAGAAGCTCAGCACTGGCCCTGGAAGTTGAGTTCATTGGAATGTCTTAGATGGAGCTTGTTTATCTCACCAAGTGGCACACAGTTTCTCGTGGCCTTCTATCTGCAGTGTGTGCTCACATACAAATCGGACAAATCACCATCTCGGTGGCCACCAAAAGAGCCCCAGTAAACAGAGTTTTAATGAGGAGCCACCACAGACTCCTTAGGCGCAAGAGGAGAAAAAAGAATTCTCTTCCCAGCTGGGAGAACCAAAGTGCTGCAGTGCTCACCAAGAGCAAAACTTTCCCCGCGTGCTGGGTGGGAACTGCGCAGGGGAAGCCAAGGGCTCTGCTCGGATGCCGCCTTTGGGCAGTGACAACTGGTCTTTGTGCTACTCCAAGCACATGGTCCTCAAATACTTTCCATGCACTTGTATAGAATCCGCATAGTTCCTACCTTATAGAATTGCCATCCCCATTATACATAAAAAGCTGTGGTTCAGAGAGATTTAAAATAATAACGAAGGGAAAAATAACTTGTCCAAAGTCGCACGATCAATAAATAGCTGAGCACAGCCAGCACTCAAATCTGACACCAAACCCACAGCCTTAACTTCTATGCTCTTGTCGAATCACCTAGAAGGGGACATTTGGAGGCCCAAACCCAACCCCAACTTCTGGTGGATGATTTTTCTCTTCATTGGTTGTGTTTTCCCTTTTTTCAAAGCCGCATAATGCCTTATAAAACTTTTGATTTAAGGACACACGGATATAATATATTAAGTTATATCATAAGGCAAAGGTAATGGGATATACATATACACACACACATACATATATACTCAAAACGCCTCTACCTGGCCTTCTAGGTGGTGTATATTATGGGACAGATTTTAAAGTGAAATTTTCAAAATGGGAGAATTATTATAGCCCTGGAGGGAAGTGACGTTTCCCTTTGGCATCAGAAAGCAGGACAATCTCATCCCTTCCCAGTCAGCCATGATGGATTATAATTGCTTCTTATTATGGAAAAGCATCTAGAAATTGGTGGGAACTAAGCCTCTTTTCAAGTACCCAGTCCAAATGTCCATTTTGGGGGACAGCATCGGGGCTCATCCTGGTCAGCCTTCTCCACTCAGGAGTGAGGTTGCTAACTGCCATCTGGGTTTGAATGAGGGTTCCTCGAGCCTGTATTTGAAGGGGATTCCATGAAGCTTAGACAATGGGCCAGAACTGCCTCTGGTCTCCCTTCTACGTTTCCATCCCCGCATTTCCCCCACATCCTTCTCACAGGGTTTAACTCAGACCAAATCTTTCCATAAGGCTGTCAGGAGTCCTCTGCCCTCATAAATGCTTAATTAGTCCCATTACAGTTTCAGACCATACTTTAATCATAAGAAGCCAAGAAAGACATTTTATCCTAAAAAAGCCCAAGCACTGAATATTGATTTGTGATTCTCTGAAGACAATGTGGGCGTAGGGACAGGTGGGTAGCAAAACAGGGAGCGAGAAGTCCATTTGGGGGAAAAAACACCGTGAGATAGAACAGATGCAGACAGAGTTCCCCTTATTCACCACCTCGCCACCCTCCAAGGCTAGACTCACCACCTAGGAAACAGAGAGATCCATACCTCCCTCCTTACCCTCCCCACCCGCCCCCCGAAAGAAGAACACAGTCTTTTCTAGGTTTAAGATGTTTTTATTGTCAGGCATCCCAGGAGGGAGAGCAACCAAACAGTCTTATTCCCTAATTGAAACCACCCCAGATGTTGCCTGGACTGTGACCTTACAGACACACACATTGTTGTTGTTGTTTTTGTTGCTGCTGCTGCTGCTGTTTAAAAACCAGTGCAATTATATGTGTCACCAATCCCACAATTCAAGGCTGGATAACAAAATTATCAGTAACCTTGTGCTTCCATAAGAAATGTTTATACCTAAACACCACCCAAATGCCCATCTTTTCTTCTGTAAGGAGACCTCATGGGGATAAGAAAGCACTCATCTACCTGCACAGAATCCGTGGATGTCATCAGTCTTCAGGTCATAGGAAGAGCCAGAAGAAGAGGCAAAAGAAAGCAGCCCACAGAAGTACCTTGCACTTTCTCTCTTTGGTCTTATAAGAAGTGTTTATTTTACATTCTCCTCCAGCTCACAGAAGCTCTTAGCAGTTCTGCCATGATGCTATTTGGGGCGAGTATGGGTCCTGTAACTGTGGATTTCTGCACACACAACAAATTTTGCAGCTTAGCATCCCAGCTCAGGCCTGTTCCACCACTTGAGAAGTTTATGATCCTTGAAAGTGAAGTGCAGGCCCCACAATTCTTTAGTCTACCAAGGGACAAGATAATAGCAAAGGGTTCTTCTTGTGCTCTGCTGGGCTCATTTATCAGTGATCAACGCTTTACCAAGAAAAGCTATTAAGTCTCAGTTGTCTGCCTTCTGGGCTCGACAGGGCTCCAGGGTGCTATTCCCAAGAGCCAGTGGCCCCAAAGGAACTTTTGTTCAAATTGGGGACAACCACGGTGGTACCACCTGACAAACAGGATTTTTAATGAACCCTTTAGTACTCAGGGGAATGAGCTATTTCAGCTGGAGTTTTGTTGGCCAAAGAGTTGTCAAGGCCGAAGAACTAAGTTCAGCCTAGAGCCATAAGCTTTGTGCAAGAAAGCGTGTACTTCTTTGAAACCCCCTAACTTTCTCATGACCTTTCTCATTACCCCCAAAGGAAAGTGGCTGGCCCTTCATGCTAGAGCAGGCAAGAGAGTCTTTCTAAACCACAAGACATGTTGATGCTGCCTGTTTTTCATGGGCCGGCCAGCTTTCTGAACAACCCTGGTTACAGGCTCCCTGATGGACCTAAAAATAAACTATGTCTCCAGTATAGAACAAAGTCCAAGAATTCTGTTTCAAGCAGAAAAATTGACTGCTAAAATGTGGCTGGAACTTTCTTTAAATTATTCAATTTCTGCAGGCCAGGGGAGAGCAAACACTCTCTGCGCCTTGTCTTCTATTCCTTCTGCTTCTAATATTGCTAATCCATGTTGTAAATTTGTGTACCAGGATGACTTTCTTCAGACTCCAGTGATTTCCATAGAGACTCGACTCTAGTGTAGGATAAGTACATTCTCTTTTTCTCTATGAACTACAACCACACACTCTTATAACTTCACCAGCGTGGGCACCAGAAGCATCATTCAAGCCAAAAAATGTTAACAGTTAGAGAAGTTAGTCCCAAACCCATCCAGAAACATCTCAATGGGAGACTGAGCTTTTGCCAAAATCTAGCCTGAAGGTTACCAGACTAACTTGGTCTTGTGTTTCCCACAAAATACTTTGAAACTGGGAAAGGACAGCAGATATTTGGTTTGTTTCTGGAAGGGCAGTTGGATGAGGGGGTAATGTCAGTGGCTCCAGGGATAGATGACCTTTAGAATCTCCTCCTGGATATAAGAGGGCTTGAACCTGTGGGGGTAGGGATGGGATGCCAGCCTAGGTCATTCCAAGATGCCCCGACACACACCCCAACACGTATCCCCCAGAAGGCCTTGCCCTCAGTCCTGTCACTCCTTCTGCCAGGCGTGGGCCCAGAGCCCTGGCCGGGGTCTTCTCTGCCAGCCCCTGTTAGCTGAACACTGAATTTTGGTCCTAGACCCCACCCTGCCAAACTCCTGGCACAGTCGCTAGAGGCCTTCCCCGGGGGCCACTCAATCCCACTGTGGAAAGACACCTGATTCCGAACACTGGTGTGAGAGACACGAAGTGTGCTTCCAGGTTCCCGTAGGACTCTGGGCCTGGAGGGGGTACCCTGTGTCGCTGGAAGGTTCCATTTCATGGTCGAGATAACCCTGGCTGCAAAAATACTTTCCGTCAAGGTTTTAGCCACTCACTGAGGACAGGGATACCATACCAAGAAAGACAGGAACAAAAACCACCCATGTCGATGTTTCTTCCCTCTGAGTTAATGGAATCAGGAAGCCCACCACGACCACTCCATATATCACCCAAGGACACTGGCGGTTTCACTATGCAACAGCCTCCACACGGCTAGTTTCCAAAGAATCGCAAGAAGCACGTCACGGCCTCTTGGGACTCGGCTGACTGTCCCCAGGAACGAAGCTTTGCTGCAGAGTACCAGTTTCAGGAATGCGTCCTCTCTCCTGTGGCTGTGACACCTCTGGCTGCAGAGGGGACACAACTGTACACTAGCGGCCAGTCCTGGTCCCGGCCCTGCCCTGGTTTTAGCAATGCCCAACTGGCACAGAGTTCCCCAAGGATTCCCGGGTGGATGTCTTGTCCAGTGTCTGAAGCAAACGGGATGACAAGAAACAGATGCAAATCCTGTTACTGGCTGTGAGAATGGAAGATTCCAGGGGTCAGATGGGAGCAGAAACTAGGGTCAATCACACACATGGAAGCCAAGAGACAAAGTTAGACCAGATGAACAGGAAGTGGTCGGCCAGGAAACCTGGGCCAGCCCGACCGTTGCAGACAGCAGCCTCTGGCCAACATGAGCTAAGCCCAGGCTTTCTGCCCCCCAGGGCTTTGCAAGTGTCACTCTCTCTCATAAGCCAGTGGTGTCATCCTCTGGCCCTCTAAAAAGCAGCCCACTCCAGGTGGTCACGCATTTCTCTCACCAGCCTTGAGAGTCTTTGGTATATTTCTTTTTCAGGGAATGAATATGTTGAAGGGGGGCAAGGAGGCAGGGGGAAAAGGCTACAAAACATTTAGAAATATAATGGGCATCCTTAGAAATATAAAGCTGTACTCTCAAAGTAAAGGAAATCTACTGTGGCAGGCTGAAAAATGGCCCCCAAAAGATATCCATATCCTAGTCCCTGGAACTTGTAAATGTTACATTATTTGGGAAAAGGGTCTCTGCAGATGTGATTAAGGATCTAGTGATGGAGCGGTTATCCTGGACTGTCCGGGTGGGTTCTAAACACCGTTCCAGGTGTCTTTATGGGGGACACAGAGGGAAATCACACATGGAAGAGAAGGAGCGATGGAACTATGGAGGCCAGAGTGGAGTCTCTGAGGGGAGGCAGCCCCTTGAGGCCCTGGTTCCAGTCCAGCGATACCGACTTTAGACTTCTGGCTCCAAAATGGTGAGAGAATAGATTTCTGCTATTTTAAGCCACCAAGGTTGTGGTAAGTTGTTATAACAACCACAGGAAACTAATGCATCCATAAAGTGAACTAATGAAAAAAATGCAAAATTACAAACCAGAGTGATACTGCACACTATAACTCTGCTGTACAGAGGCATTTGCTGATCTTATAAAATGGATGCTAGAGTTTTACGGCCACAGGAGGTAGATAACAAGGACTCGGGTTACGCTGTGATCGAGGAGTTAGAACTGCACTTTCACGTGCACACGCGCCCACGCCAGCTGTCTCAGAGGACCCGCCGTCAGCAGGGACAGGTGGGACTTGGAGACAGGTGCTGCACAAAGGCAAAGGGAGACAGGACGCCTGTCTGTCCCGGTCTGAGTCCTAGATTAGGGGGTTGGGAGTGATCTCCCTTAATAACTCATTACCTCAAGCCTGCCCTCCAGTGAATTGGGGTTTGAATTTATATTACTAATACCTGGGAGCTTATGGAAATCCCCAGCCCAGAAATTAGCATCACCTATGTGTAATGGTATCTCACAGATAAAACCCCCAGAATGAGCTCAGAATGCAAACTGACAAAGCACATGAGGTAAGAAGCTGTCTTGGACATGAGTCAACAGGAAAACAGAACAATTGTACTCAGGAGTGCCAGAAAGGATTATAAAATTCCTTTATCAGATAAGTATGACTTTAAATGATTAAATAAGTGAAAGATAAGATTGTAAGCAAGAGAGAAAAGAGATTACTTCTTTAAAAAAAATAGCTGGAAGATTTGAAAATTACACAATTAGAACTCCTAGGGGTTAAAAAAAGACATTAAATGAAAAATGGATTGCCTGAGTTCAGCTGAAGATGAGACACAGCTAGAAAGAAAAATGAACCAGAAGATAGTTTCTAAAGTCATTTTTCTGAATGCAGCAGAGAGACGACATGGAAAATATGAAAAAGGGTTTAGATTGAGAAGTCCAGTGCAGGGCATGAGGGAATTGCTTAAGGTGGGGATAGAAAGAATAGAAAAAGAATCATTGTTCAAAGAAATAACTGGTTGGACATTTTTAAGAACTGAGACACAAATCTGCAGATCTGAGAAGCACAAACCCCAAATAGAATAAATAAAATTAGATCTACTCCTAGACACACTGTAGTGAAACTACAGAGCTTCCAGGACAGAGGTTTTAAGAACAAATCCATCGAAAAGGCAGATCACCCACAGAGGAATGACCCCAAGATCAACAGAGGCCAAAAGCAACAACAGAAGCCACAAGACAGAGGAATATCACACCCTCCATGCTGAGAGGAAATAACTCAGCTCAGAAATGTATATCCAGCTGGTCTCACTCAACAACGATGGCCAAAATATAACTAAAACTTTTGGAGATCCAGCCATGGGGTCTTTGCTGTGTCTGGTCCTGGCCTCCACTGTGGATTGGTCCCAACCGTCTATGATCATCTCATCTATGACTGGTCTGGTCCCTAGAATCCAACTTTTCCAACCCGGGCGTTTTCCCTCCAATAGTCTCTGCTTAACAGGTGTGGCCTGCTGGGGGTGGGGAGGAGGTGTGAGGGGCTCCCTTCCTGAGATACCATTCCCTTTCACCTGTCTGGGCACTGGCCATTTCCTCTGGGCTGATGAAGGTGCCTGCTGGCCTCCCGCCTCCCGCCTCCCGGGGCAATCCCACTGGCTTCCCCATCCTCCACTCCCCTGGCCAATCCTACCTCTAGTCTCCTACCCAGCCCTTAGGACGACTGCCTTGTGTGAAGGGCTGATCTGGTTGTAGACCCTGCCTCCATCTCCAAACAAATCTGTGTTTCCTGGTAGACTCTCTCTGAGGGGTGGCCCACGTCTCTCTTCTGACAAAGAGCCAGGAGCTCTCACCTCTTTCTGGAGTCCTGTTGTCTCCAGTGCTCCGTATCTGCAGTTACCAGAGACTCAGAGGGACCCACCACGTACATTCCTGTTGAAATTCACTTCTCACCACGGAACCAAGGCCAAGACTCTGGCCTTTCAAGTACCCAGGAGCCCTTCCTTCTCAGAGCAGCTCAAAATCCCTCCAAACCTCTCCCAAGCCTGGCTGTCGGCCCCTGCTCAGCTCAGCTCCCCTCTAGGTCCCTGGGACAGCAGAGATGAAAACATTCTCCTCTCTTCTTTTCTTTACTCTTGTTCCCAATCAGTATTCTCTTAAGTGACCTGACCTGTCCTCACTATAGGTGACTGGTAATGACTTCAAGGAGATCAAAAAGAAGATGTCACGTTTCAGGAAGTCCTGAAATGCAGGCAAGAGCCCAGTCTGGCCCCTCGGCTGCCACTGTGGCTTTGTCTTTGTCCTTAGGTGGGAGCCTGCTGGAGAGACCCTCCCTTTGGTGTGGAGGTTGAGTCCCCCTCCCAGCCACCTTGGCACTAGATCCCACAGATTAAAACAAAAGGCAAATGCAGGCACTAGAGAGGATAGTTGATATTAAGGACAGACATAAAAGCCCCCACTCCATGTCTGTTTCATCCAGCTTATTCCTCATATCCTTAGAAAGATAGATGAGATCCTAATCGGTCACAGGAACTGATGTCCAAAAGAAAGATGTGGTCTAAGACCGTAAAATAAACCAGAAATGGGTTATTCATCAAGGTCTGAATGTCACCACTCAGAGAGGTGGGGGGTAGGGATGGGGAGGTGGGAATCCCAATAAGTACACACTAGAATATTATTTTTACCATTTTCACAGTGTTTTTTTTTGTTTGTTTGTTTTTTGTCTTTTGAGACAGAGTCTCGCTTTGTTGCCCAGGCTAGAGTGAGTGCTGTGGCGTCAGCCTAGCTCACAGCAACCTCAAACTCCTGGGCTCAAGCGATCCTCCTGCCTCAGCCTCCCGAGTAGCTGGGACTACAGGCATGCACCACCATGCCTGGCTAGTTTTTCTATATATATATATTTTTAGTTGTCCAGATCATTTCCTTCTATTTTTTAGTAGAGACCGGGTCTCGCTCTTGCTCAGGCTGGTCTCGAACTCCTGACCTTGAGAGATCCACCTGCCTCAGCCTCCCAGAGTGCTAGGATTATAGGCATGAGCCACCGCACCCAGCCAATTTTCACAGTGTTTTACAGCAAGATTTTTACAACCTTCCCTACTCCAAACATCACCTTATCAGTGTTCAGCCTTCCGATAATCTGCATTGCTCAGGGTTTCTCGCTGATGGGTGTGGAAACCCTCCTCACCTCCTTCCTGCCTGGTGACTACCACTCAGGGCAGAGCTTTGCTCACTCTCCAGCCACATCACAGGGACCATCCCGGAGACTCTGCCAAACCCGCAGCCACTCCATTTCACTTGGGAGGAAGGGGGGAAGCTTTTCCGGTTAAGAGCATTGCCCCCAATGTATTCATTGATGCATAAATACTTGTACATATTTGGAGGGTGCATGTGATATTTTGATATGGTCATACGATTATAATGATCAAATCAGGGTAATTGGGATATCCATCACCTCAAACATTTTTCTTTGTGCTGGGAACATATGAATTCTTCTCTTCTGCTATTTTGAAGTATACAAGAGATCATTGTTAATTACAGTCACCCTACCGAACTATGGAACACTGGGTCATACTCCTTCTACCTAACTGTATTTTTTATCCATTCCTCAACCTCTCTTCTTCCCACTCCTCTCCCCTACCCCTGGTTTGGGAACACAAATGAGGAGAATCAGTTTTTATGAGTTTTTAGAAGCTGGTTGAGACATAGACATCAGGCCCAATGAAAACAGCTCGTATGAAGTTAAACTGATCAACTAAACACGTCCAAGAACGAGACCAACTCTAAAGGCTACGTATATGCCACCTACCCCTGGGGAACACAAAGCACCTTCAAGGCCCCATTCCTTATTGGACTTTTGGTATCAGGGAAACTTCAAGCAGGAAACCCACTGGTCATTCGACCCCAGCACCTTCTGAAGAGAGAGCCAAGGGTAAAGTGGGATTGCCAACTTAGTCTCCCACCAACAGGCCATTTTCCTTCCTTCTCAGCAACACCCTCAGCATCTCACCAAATCCAGAGCTGTTCTCCATGCCCTTCGGTGCTGCCACCAAGAACAGAGAGCCAGTTCTGTTGCTGACCACCCTCAGGCTGTTTGGGGACTTGCGCATTAATGGTTCAGCTAAGACCTTCTTCCCTTCCTGGACTGGATAACCTTGAGCTGAAAAACTGGAACGCCTCGGAGCCTCGGGACTCTTTGTTTTGTTTCTATTCCTCAGCCCCTGCCACGTCTTCAGGTCCCTGTGACTGAGACAAGGAGAACACAGCAGTAGCTCAAGTGAAGTGCACTTATCACAATCCCACCGCTGCCTCCATCACACAGATGACACACAAGGAACAAGGCAAGGATTCTGAGAAGCCGACCTGGCAGCTGAACACGTGACAGAACTCAGACATGTACCAAGTGGTGGAATATCTCACACACGAGGGTAAAACAAGAGTGAAAGGTAGGACTGCTGCTGAGGCTGGAAGCAGCCTAAAAACTGGCACAGGACACCTGCTAACCAGGACAGAACACTTAAACCAGAGACCGTAACCTGGTGGCCCCAGGCAGGACACAGCTGTCAAAGTCTTACCTTCTAGAATTTTATTTATTTATTTTATTTTTACTTTAGAATATTACATTTGGTAATACATATCCAAAAATTGGGAGGTTTCATAAGAAAATTGGTACCCAGGTTTCTCTTGGAAAATAAGATGTGGCAACATCAGCAACCCTGACAGTACTGTTACTGAGCAACAGGCTTGCTTCTCGACACATGGAAGCCAATACCATGGCACCAGGTTTTGAGAAAAGAAAAAGTTTTATTGTGAGTCGATTGGTAAGGAGACAGAAGCTACGTTTGAATCTATCTCCCCAATCTGGGGGTGGGTCGATCTTTTATGGCATTGCTGACCAGCCCCAGGTGATGCCAATGCTGCCAGCCTGCCAGGCTGATGGTGCTAACAATTAGAAGGTTAAAGCTTTTCCCCACTGCACACGCCCAGGCTGCATGACTTGCAATTTTGGCTCTGCACCGTCTGCAACAACTTAAGCAATGGTTAATTGGTTTGAGCTGGTCCTGTGGTTACGATACCACTGAGAAGTGGCACCCAGCTCACCTGACTCGTCTGGTCCCTGTTTCAGACCAAATATCCGCTTCTTCCCGTGACTGTCCTTCTAACCTTAAACTACTTCCTCTGGGATCGGATGCCCCACATTTTGTTTAAGTAATATTTAAATTGTATTTATTCAGCTGTCCCGTATTAAGGGTAACCATACAATTTAACATGCAAACAATGACGTGCTTGAGAATGAATGTTGATACTGTTAATTATACCAGGAAGAGAGACACAAACCCCAGGCAAACTGGGCCCAACGCGGACCCTTCTTTAAACATTCTTTTGTGATCGGTGGATGGAAATTTTCATGACCCTGTTGATTCTTGGCCATGGGAATCAAGGAAAGAAAAAATGTTGAGGTTTATTTTTTTTAAATGGCAATGATTAGCCAAGGAAAACAAGTAGCAATTTTTTACTGGTCAGAAAGACATGACCACAAGAAATGTTTTAATTCCTAATGTTGCTAAACTTTGTCTCCAGCAATTGCACTAATAACAAACAGTGATGGTGATAGCAAATGTTTCTGCATAATGCATTCTGTGCCAGGCACGGTGATAAACACTTTATACATAGTAACTCATTGTCAGACTCACCACAACCCTATGAAATAGTAAACTATTATCCTCATTTTAGAGATGAAGAAAGTGTGGCATAGAGAAGTTAAGGTACTTGCCCAAGGTCACACAGCTAGTGAATGGCAGAACTGGGATTTGGACCCAAGACGTTGAGCTCTTAAATCCATGCTAGTGATCACATGCCCTTGCCTCTGACAAATAGGTCTCTGGGGAAATAAGCCTGCTTCTCATGTAAGGAAATGTGGGCAGACTGAGCTGCTCACAAGCGAGGGCTACTGCACACGCTGCTTATTCCAATGCCATAAGGCCCCAACTTGGCCCCTTGCTTTTTCCTCAAACAAGCGTCATTGGTGGGAACTTCTTACGGTCAAGTGGTGGTCTAAGGGGTGTCACTGAAAGCACCTACATCGTCAGCTGCATGAATCCCAAGGAGATCGCCAGGGACTAGTAGGGAATACTTCCCCTTGGGGCTGAGGATGGAGATCGGGCAGGGAGGGGCTGCTGGAGGAGAAGAAGGAGTGTCTCGTGCCCACTGCGTGGTCTGCTATGCCTAACACATGTCTTTCCCTGTAAAGCCTGGAGTTCAGAGTACACAATTCGATCAGCCCAAGGGACTATGGGAATAAACTGTTTTCCCCACTGCCCTCGATTCCTCAAACCACCTTAAGGACAATCAAGAAGAATTTGTCTCGAGAAAGAGAATGAACACAACCACAATTTTACTTTGCCAGGTTCCACTAACACCATTTTATCACGCTAACAGCTTCTCATGAGGATGGCAGCCATGCTGTAAAATGACTAGTGATTTGGTTTAAAGCAGACACATCAACATTGTCCTGGTGAAAACTGTAACACAGCCGTCTGTGTCACCAGCACCATACGAGGTTCGGAGGACTCAGAGATGTCCAAGACATAGTTCCTGACCTCAGGAAGCTCAGAGTCTAATACTGACGACATCAATGAACAGAAATGACAACACAACGTAACACATTATGAACAGTAACTATAACGCCAGTGGTAACAGATTCCACACTCACTCAATAAACATTGATTTGCTGACACAGATGTTCAACCAACATTTCTGGAAATGAATTTCTGGAGGAGAGTCTGGAAGGGAGAAGAGGAATAAATAGAGATTTCAGGTCCAGATGGCTTGAATTTGAATCCAGGATCAATCACTAACTAGTTAAGAGAAATACTTTCCTCTATGGGCCTCAGTTTCCCCATCCATAAAATGGGGATGATTTTACTTGTCTTATGAGGATGGGACAAGGATGAAATAAGGTAACATGTAAAGCCCTTAGCACAATGATCATCCCAGAATAAGCACTCACTGAGTGTCACCTATGGTTGTACTCAATGGTGGCCAGAGGTTAGCCACAGTAAATCTTTGTCTGAAATGTCAAAGCACACTGTTTCCACCAGAGAAACAGCCAGGCAAGAAGCACCTGGGATGTACAGGGAAACCTTAAAGCCGTGTTGCCACTGCCACGGATGCAGAGACAGGAAGCATGCTCTTTCTTTGCTCACTTCATCTGTTTAACTTTGGCAAAAGCACCCAATGTGCTCAGCTCCCAGAAGATGCCATAAATGTTATAATATTAAGGAAATCGGACAAATGTTACTATATTAATATAATAGTTCCCTCCCCTCTTGGTTATAAATCTGGCAAGCAGTTTCCAAATATATATAGGCTCTATATTCAGAAAGTCCCTATATTGTTCAAAAAGCAAGGAAAGGGGTTCAGCTGGCAGACAGCCTTCAGAAGGAACATGATAATAAAGTGAAAAGATTACCAGACCCCAGCTCCGGGTACCAGCCAGACAGATGAGAGAGACAGACAGGCATGGCTTGCATTTGTCCGAGTTTCTGCATGGCATGGGGCAGGGGACCAACCTTCACTGATCATGCAAATGAGCAGCCATGCAGAGCAGCTGCAGTCCAGGTGAGGAAGTCTTGTCACTTTCCTGTCCTCACCTCCCTCCTCCTTGAGCTGGGCCCGGATCCCTGCAGCGTCAGCAGGACATATTGGACAGAATGACTTTAGTCGTTCTGATCAAGCCAAGTAAGCCTGCAGAAATGCTTTCTACCCAGATGAGGCAAGTTGGAAATCAACTACAGTGACACAGGGGCAGCTTAGCAAGTCAGAGCCTGCCTGGCACAAGAGATGAAATCCCCACAAGCTGTGGTCTGCAAGCTGGGGTCACCCAACCAACAGCTGCCAGGTAGGGGATGGGCCAAGAGCCCTCTGCAGAGACACAGCCAAATGCCAGATCAAGGGGATGCCTGGTGAAGCATTTTGGGGGCCCAGAAGAAGACGGACAAGGGGAATTATTCAGCCACGGTGAGGGCAACAGCATGCCACCCTGAGCCTGTATTGCCTGCACCCTCCGAGTTCCTCCCGACATCCTCAGTAAGACGTCAGAACAGCCAAACACCTGAGTTATGTTGGATGTTGTGATGTCAGCTGAGGCGCTTCCTCAGAGTGTGGCCTTAGGTTCCCATCTGAAGGAGGTCAGACAGGAAGACTGGACAATGACAGCTTCCATCCTCACACCTGCCTGGCCAGGCTAAATTGTCACCTACCATTTTTGGCTAAGGCGGGTGACAAAGGCAAAGGGAAATAGTTAGGGTGGGGATAAGAAATAGAGGAGGACTAACTGTTTCATAGGACGAGCCACTTAGGAGTGGGATGAAAGGCCACAGAGAGGGACAAGTGTGGGCAATAGCACCAAAGCCACCACAAGACCCAGAATGCTGTGCTCTCCTCCAAATCCGCAAACAAGACAAGATGCATTTTTAAAAACCCTTTCCAGGAGCTGCAGGGTTGTCTTTTTTGAGTACAGGCTTGGGGGTTGGGCTGACTGAGGTTTTAATCCCAACTCTACCAGCACCAGAGTCTCACCTGTTAACTAGGAAAGGCACCATCCCCCTTGCAGGATGGAGTGAAGATGAGGCAGATGCGATCTTGTCCAGCTCCAGTGCTATAGATTTGGGCACACGGTGGGAACTCTTAGTAGAACTTTCAGATCTACTCTAAATGCCTCCTGAAGCAACTCCTGCTACACTGGCATGAGGGGGCCCAGGGGGGCGTGCAGGACGATATGAGACAGCCAAGGCACCACACAGCTTCAAAGGTACCTGCAAGAAAGCACCTGTCAGAGCCTAACTTTGAGGCTGGAGCCCTTTCCCATCGTCCCACACACCTTCTGTCCACCCCATGCTGTGCTCCCCTAGGCTGGTCTAGGGCAAGGGTCAGCAAAGTTTTGTTTTTTTCTGCAGATAATAAAGCTAGATAATAAATATGGTCTCAGTCACAACTACTCAACTCTACCACTGCAGCACAAAAGCAGCCAAGAAAACACGTATGAGAATGGGCATGGCTGTGTGCCCATCAAAATTTATTTACAAAAGCAAGCAGTAAGCCAGATTTGGTGCCGAAGCCATAGTCTGCCAGCCCCTGTTTCGAAGCTCACTCAGCCAGCAACAGCTGAACTGGGACTGAAGGAGAAAGAACGCCACACTCTTTCCACAGCCCCAGTAGAACTTTACACTCCCAGTGCTGCTAACTGGCCAGAGTTTATATTGGTCTCACCTATGCCCAATTTCACCCTTTCTGCCAGAAATCTACCCTTACCCCGGCTCAAGCCTAGATGTCCTTTCATGCTCATCTCTGTCCCATCTCCACCCCATTAAGCATCCCTACTGCTCCATTCTCAGAAATCAAATTCTTCTCCTAAGACATGAGATACTTACAGATATAAAAAATTAACCCAAGTCATCAACCCAGGACTGTGACATTTTGAGGTTAAAGGCACAAGCTTGAGTGTCAGACCAAGACTTACTTCCGAAATGGCATGAACATGAGCATGCAGGCAACTCCTGAGTGTTTCCTTTGCCTGTGGAAGCTGGTTAGAGTTTTTAAAAATTATGGGAGCTAGTTTATGTAAAACATATAGGAAGAGTGGTTCAGAAAATGGTATTGTTAAAGTCACATTGTATATAATTCTCTTTTCCTCAATATGCTTTTACCTTCACCACCAGCTATGTCATCATCCCCTTGAGTACAGGCCATAACCTACTCTCCAGGCCCTGTGGGTCCTAGTGCCGTACACAGCACACAGTAGCTACTCAATGAATACATGGGATTGGTGGCTGCCCCTCACTTGGGAATAGACATGATTAACCTGGCAGCTCTAAGCCCCCGGAATCTGCATCTGATTTTCACATACATTTAAGATCTCATTTGTGATACTAACCGGGCTGCAAATGGCCGGCTGGAGACATATCTGTGTTTGCTCTCAATTCCTTTTGCCTCCTAATTGAGTGAGCTCTTTTGACTTAGAGGTTAATTATCCCTCTTTGCATTTCTTCGGGGAGAGTGCTCTCCCTGGAGACTGCTGGTCATTATTATTCCACGTTGCATCGCTCTCTTGACATAAAGGATTTTTTTTAAAAGGAGACAGAGGATTTCATGGCCTGATTTAGGCCTGGGTGCTTCCAAAAGAAAGCAAAAGAAGCCACAGGGGAGGCACTTTAGAAATCCAATCTGCCTTCCCACAGGAACCTCAGGGAAGTGGAAAGGCACAGGAACCTTGGTCCAGGGAAGCCTCCCAGCCTTCCTTCTGTGTACAAGTAGACGCACCGAAGCCATTACAGATCAAATATCCCACAGATGTGTGGAGCAGGAGAGTCTCAACCTTCCGGACAAATCAGAATCAAGCTGGGGGTGCAGACAGGGACAGTCAGCACCTCCACCTTCTATCACCAAAGGCAGCTCTGCTCCCTCCTGCAAACAGAAATGCCCTGACCGGCATGTGGAAGGATGCTTTCCACGGTTGAACTTATTTAATCTTTGCAACAACTTTCTGAAGGAGTGTCTAGTATCCCTATTTTACAGATGAGGAAACTGAGGCACAGAGATGCTAAGTAACTTGCCTGGGGTCACGCAGCTCTTAGCAAATGAAACTGGGACTCAAATCCAGGCAGTCAATTCCAGAGCCCTCACTCACCCACTCCACGAGCAGCCCCTCTGTGCAGACACACCCAGTCTTAGAAACCAGCTCAAGTTTGTCTTCTTCACTGAGCCGTGCCCCTCTGAGCCCACAGAACCTCAGGCCTGGAGAGGCCTAGCAGCCCTGAGTCCAGAGCTCTTGTTTTGCAGCTGGTGACAGATACCCCAGGGAAGGGTATCTGCAATTTTCAAGGTCATGCAACCTCCCACTGAAAGCACCATCACCTACTCAGCTCCCCCAGACTCTTACAATGTTCTCACCACCTTCCTGAGACCCACAGCCAAAACGCACAATTAACACTTTGACACCCAGGAAACCGTTGGAGGAACACTTGGTCCTTTTCCCAACAGGAATACACTCAGGAAAGGCAGGAAAACAGGCATCCTATTCCCTATGTGTCTCCAAGTTGAAGCACGTATCAAGCACCATGTGTGGGCTCGAGCAGGATGACTGTTTGCACCAAGCCATCCACCCTCACCCGGTTTGCTTTGTGACCAAACGCACATCCTAGCAAGATGGCTGGCATGGGTTAAGTCTGCACCCATGCCAACTTTTCCGTTCTGTACAAAACATGAGCCATTTGGAAGACAAATTCACGAGCAAAGACTGGGGAGGAATTCCCACAGCAGAGTCAAAGGCTGGGAGAGGCTGCTCGGAGCAGACACTACTACAAGCACTGGAGTTACCCCAGTGGGGGCTGCTGAGGCATGGATGAAACACCACTCCTAGGGGCAGAGAGAGGCAAGGTGACAGAAAGGCAACCAGTCTGGGATTGGCACCTGCCCCCAAAAGATGGCCACAGTCACCACATCATCAGATCCCTCACTCACTCTCCAGGTGGCCACGGAGAGAGTCAATGATGAAAGACAAACAGGGACCCTCACTCATCATGCCCAAGTGGCACATTCAGTCTCACGGCAAGTCCTAAAAACTTTATTGTTTAAAGTGATAAATGCCAGGCAATCATGTCACTGGCTAGTTGAGTCTCATATCCCAAATTACATCAAGAAAGAGATGAGGCAGGCAAGGAGACAGACAGATAGACACACACTCAGACCTCCGCTGTTGCTGACCCGATAGCACTCCACTACCTATTCTCTGGGCACATCACACCACATGCTTCCTACCTGCTTCCATAAGTTGGCACTGCTGACCAAAGACGTGGGAGAAGGTGACAGGGCCTGTGGCAGAACTGGATGTCGCCAGAGTGGATTCCATGGCTCTTTTGGGGTCTTTGGTGTTGGTCATGTGGCAGCGTCCAGACCCCTAAAGTGTCCCAGTGAAGGACCTGGTCACTGGCCCAGGAACTGTAGATCTGTGGCTACTTGTCACTTTCAAGAAAATGTCCCCGTCCCCAAAGTTTATAGTGTTTCTTCTTCTTATCACCCTTTCCTTGCAGTTTTTCTCAAACACCAGTGAAGTAAAAAATGAAACCCTATAGGGCTCAGTGAATCTTGCCCAGCTGCAGGAGTTTCGAGTGGAAGAAAAATCTAAGTTCCAAGTTTCCCTCCCCCGCCCCCCACCAGGAGTTGTTTCCTCTTGTCCTGGAAGGATAACTGGGACTGGGCCCCCAGTCTGCGTCCCCTGGGGTCACCTGGAAGGGGCAGAGCACCAGGAGCTGCGCAGCTGCTCGGCTGCCTTCCAAAGCCAGCCGCGGGCAAAGCGCTGGCCGGGCTTAGCCGCGTCTCCTTCCCGGGGAACAGCGTAGGGAGCGAGGCCGCCCGGGGCTCCCCGGGATTCTGGCCTCACAGGCGCGGCCCGGCTCCCCACAGCGCCCGCCCTGGGCTCCAGCGTCCCCAAGTCCCCACCAGAGCGCCGCGGTCCCGGGTCCCAAGCGTCCCGCCGCAGCCAGGGGGAGAGAGCGAGGGGCGTGTGGCGCGGGCTCTCTGCGGCTCCAGACCCACCGGGGTCCCCGGCTCATCCTTCGCTCCGATGCCTGTGCCTTCCGCTCCTCGCTGCGCGGTGGGGGGCCGACTAGGTCACTGTCACCGAGCCCCTGCTCTGACCTGCTGCAGCGGCCCCAGCCTGACACCCCTTTTCCGTGATGCAAAAGGGGCCTTTACTTGGAGATATTCTGGATGCAGAGGGAAGTGCTAACTCAGCCCAGCAGGCTCCAGGGCTGCTGTAACCTCTTCATGCCCACAGCCAAGGAAGTGCCAGGCACAGGAGAACAGACTGCTGAGGGTAAAACCCAAAGACCGAAAAGGGAAAAGGAAAAAAATGTGATCCATCCCCATGGCCCTTCTGTGACGCACAGTCTGGGTGCTTCATCTTAGCCAACCCAGCCCTATTCTGCCCCCTGCTCCAAACCCAAAGGGGCAGTTTCTCTGGAAAGCGGGGGAGGTCCCTTCCAATGATTACAACGGCTATTTGGGTGGCCGCTGTGTCTTTATTTTGCTATTCTGTCTGCTAATCGTGAAAGTGCTAACTCTAAAGACGCTGCATCATCCCAGGCCAGTGTTGGGGCTACTTTCTTTGGGGATTCAGCAGCGACATTGGCAGGACACTGGCAATCCCGTTAGGCAGCACCGCACGTGCCAGGAGCCCCCGTACCCACATGGTCAGCAAAGCAGCAGCAGTGAAAGCACCCAGGCCTGTTTTCCCCAGGAGGACTTTGGTTTAAAAAGCCATTGCCTCTTCTGTATTTAAGATAAAGAAGGTAACATTCCAACTGATCTGTGGGCCAGAAAGGCTCTCAAACAGAGCCCTTTTCATTAGAGCTCTTGGCTAACAAAGAGGTACAGCTCAGGGATGTTCTGAGGGTTATTTGGGATGGGTAAGCAAGGCAGAGAAGCCTTGAAACACTTCCAAGAGTTCAAATAAAGTCTGACTTTGTGTTGATGGTTTAAGACCGTTCTCTCTGGCAACTGGGATCTAAGACGAACAAGGGCTAGGATCAGAAGACCAGATCTCTTGTTAACTGCGGAAACCCCATGCAGGAAGGGAAATGGATCGGCTTCTCTGGTTCGAGCAGAAATGCAAGTTATAATGCAATTGGCTATATCAGCCACCACTAAAAATATGCAAGGTAAACCTTTATATGCTAATTCAACCTGCAGATGTCTTCTGTTTGGCAAACCATGTTTTCCTCCCTTCTACGTACACCCAGTAGATTGCTTCTCACTGCTAAATGGTGTTTCATATATTAAATTCACCACATTTCACTCCATCTGCTCCCTCAGCACCAAATGACTGAGTTGCTGCCTGTGCTCTGCCTCTATAAACGACATAGTGATGACGTCATCCAGAGTCAGGGGCATCAAGAAACATATCATCGAAATCAGGACACTGTGAGAGTGAATGGAGGCACTATGCATAATTACACCAGGATAAGTGGCATAAACTAGGAGAGATGGATGTGCACAAGAATTTCCCTGGGAATTACTCAAGATAAATGTAAATTTGATTTCATTAAATGCTTCCAAGCACTACTCCAGAACAGCCTTGCTGGTGTGTACTCCCATTCGTACTGCCCGTGGTTGCCATAGAGAATGGTCTGTGATGTCCCACAACTACAGTATTCGGAGAAGAGCATCTTCCATGACAAGGATAGGGATGCTCAATCATTTGACTACCTTAAAGCATCGACACAAAGCCAGACTCTATTTGAACTCTTGGAAGAGCAGTTCACAAGCCACCCAGTCCATGGGTTTCCCTTACGGCGCCAGCACTGACTGAGGCACCGCTGTCATTATTTATCATATTTACACCTATGCGGGTCGGTTCTTGAGCTCTCTATCCTGTCTCACTGATTCAGGGTAGAGGTAGATACCTATCACCTGTCTATCTATGATAGACCCAAAAAACGATTAACCACACAAGCGGAAAAACATACTGCATTGTGAATTATGATCACGAACATTCTTATCATTCCAACATAGGTGACAGCTAGTGCCTTCCAGGAAAGCTTCAAGGAAGGGCGTATTAAACCCGGGTCTAAGAAGAGCCGTGGGATTTGCTTCAGTGGAAAGAAAAGTTTTGGGTTTGGGCAGGGGATTTGGGCACAAGTGAGTCACTAGGGCAAGGCTAATTTAAATGTTGTGTTATACTAAAAAGGTTTTAAAAGTCTGCTTAGAGCTCCTTAGATAAGAAAGGATGTAAATTTTCTCTGGTCCAAATAAATGGTCCGTACCTTTACTTTTAAGATCTCCCTGGTACCTTTCCAGTCCTGTAGACTTTAAACTGACTTGCCCCAGAGGGCTCCCTTGACTTTGCTCAGTCTCATACTCTAATGGGAGTTAAGAGCTGGCTTGACAGGTCAAGTAAGGCTCAGCAAATATATCAGCTGTTGTCACCCACAGTTCCCAAAAGGTACAGCGTACCACAACCAGGTGTTATAGACAGATAGAAGCAAAGTGAAGGGCAATTTTAAAAAAACATGGCACTAAGCTTGGAGCAGCTTGTTTTACAATGCTTCATTACTCATAGCAAAAGATCCTAAGTGGAGGCTGACACATGACATGAGCCGTACTAGGAGCTCCACAGATACTAACATGCCCCCTTCCCAGATGAGGAAACCCAGGCTTAGGAAAATTCATATACTTCGTCCAAGATTACACAGCCAGAAAGTTATACAGCCATGAATAGGTAATCTACAAGATGAATGGGTCTACTGGTTCTCTGCTTTGAAACTAGCTACTACCTATTTCATTGAGAAGTTATACTATTGACTCATATTTCACAAAGCTTTCCATATAGATCCGAGGTTCCCAGCAAGTCTTAATGTCTCTATTTTTAAAAAATGTTTAAGTAGCTTTATTAAGATATAATTCACATGCCATACAATTCACCCATTTAAAGTGCACAATTCAATGGCTTTTAGTGTATGCACAAATATGTCAATCATCAACACAGTCAATATTTTCACCACCTCAAAAGAAAGCAGTACACTTTAGCTATCACCCCTACTCCACTATGCCCTCTCAACCCTAAGCAACCACTAATCTACTTTCTCTATCTATTAATTTCCCTATTATGGACTTTCATCTTAACAGAATCATGTAATATGGGGATTTTTGTGTCTGGCTTCTTTCACTTAGCACAATGTCTTCAAGGTTCATCCAACTTGTAACATATATCAGTATTTCTTTTTATGACCGAATACTATTCCATTGTATGGATATACCACATTTTGTTTATCCATTCATATGTTCATGAGCATTTGGGTTGTTCATCATGAATAATGCAGTTATAAACATTTGTGTACAATTTTTGGTATAGGCATTTGCTTTTAGTTCTCTTGGGTATATATATCCTGGAGTGGGATTGCTGGGTCATATGGTAACTCTGTGTAATCATTTGAGGAATTGCAAAACTGTTTCCCAGTGGCCTCACCATTTTACATTCCACCAGCTGTAAATGAGGGCTCCAGTTTCTTCATATCCTCACCAATGCAATCGTGTTTTGATGCAGTGCTAAGCACTAAGTTATTCTAGTGACCTAAAAGGTGGCAGAGGCTAAAATAATAATTGGCTTAAAAAGAGCTTAATTAAATTTCAAAACAGACTCATTTATAAAGTTAACCCTTTCTTTTGCTAGAGAAATCACCGATCAATAAATCCAAGCCATAAAGAGATAATATGGTCTTTTATTCTGTCACAACAGAATTCATAGAAATAAACATAATGTTTCTCCGGAGGGATATCACCATAATTATCATCATCATCTCCAGGTCTTAAACTATTCCTATAATTTTATAAATCCTACCCAGCACTGAATCAAAAATAACTAGGTATCTATTTTCCTTCCCTCCTAAATAATTCAAGTCAATGCAAAATATTGGGCAAGAGAGGTGGAAATCCATGCCAGAGGAGTGGGTGGCGGAGCCCAATGCTGAGTCAGAACCCCGGCGAGATGAAGGGGACCTGTGAGGCAAGGAGGGAGGGCAGCGATCCTGTAGGGCCGGAGCCCAAGTGGGGTGAGTAAGGCATTCGCACAAGGAACAGCAGCAGCAACAGGAGACTGGTTGCACAGGATGGCATTGAGCAAATAAGTAAACATACTGAGGATAATGGGAGCCCGGCTTCTCAGCGTTAGAGACAAGAGAAAGCTAGAATGAAATCTATGGTGTTGAATAGAAATGTAAATATTGTTGTGAACACATGTTTTTTAATCTATATATAGCCACACAAATAAATCTAGATTTAGATGTGCGTGTGTGTACACGTGTGCACGTGTGTGTCAATATATACATACTATTAATATATTCCCTAATTTTGTCCACTGAGAGGGCCTGGGAACAATGACACCCAAAGAGCTCTTGGAAACCAAGATCTGGGCTCTAAATACCATTCCTTTATGAAAAGGAACCAGAGCTTATTGATCCAGGGCTGATACAA
This sequence comes from Propithecus coquereli, assembly GCF_000956105.1. Classification (NCBI taxonomy): domain Eukaryota; kingdom Metazoa; phylum Chordata; class Mammalia; order Primates; family Indriidae; genus Propithecus; species Propithecus coquereli. Next base: position 3,467,797 of record NW_012153840.1, read on the forward strand.
GGAAAACACAAGGAGAACTTGACATCTTGTTCAGCCAGAAAGGAAGGAATTGCTCAAATATAGATGGAAACATTCCAAAAAGATACAAAAGCCAGTTTGAAGAAACTCCCACTGACCAAATCAAGGATAATTTGAGCATAAAAAAAATGACAATAGTGAATTATAACTCATTGAATGGAAATACATACCTCCATATGGATGGCTGGATAAATATATAAATATATTCATAAATAAATGCATAGAGAGAGAGCTAGAAGAAAAAGTTTTATAGTAGGATGCCAACCAAGAAATACATGAAATGATAGAATTGGAAAATTGAACTTTGACAGCCTTTCATAGTTATAATTCAAGCAGGAAATAGCAATAAATGCTAAAACTAGTAGATGAAAGTTTGATGAGAAATGATATACTTAACAGTCTCAAACTATGTCTCCACAAAATCTTTATTAATCTCAAAAAGAAGAAGGAGTGACTTTATAGTGGGAAAATCTGGAAGATACCGTCTTAACTAAAGTTAATCACAAAGTTAGCATCATTAGTACTAGGATAAATCAAAATCACATACTAACCTAATAGGATGCAATAAGAAAAACTTGGCATCACTTCTGTAATATTCCTGATCAAGATTCATTACTTGAATCTAATCATGAAAAAAATTACATAAACCCACACTGAAGAACATTCTACAAAATAACTGTCCTATAATTTTTTAAAGTGGCAGGGTCATCAATGTTAAGGAAAATTCAAGGAATTGTTCCAAGTCAAAAGCAATTAAAGAGGCAGGGTAACTAAATGCAACCTGTGATCCTGAATTCTTCCAATAAAAACTTGAATGGAGCCTTTGAATTAGATAGCAACAATGGGTCAATGCTAATTCCTTGAGTTTGACAGTTGTACCACAGTTAATAGGAGAATGCCCTTGGTGTGTGGGAAATGCACACTAAAACATTTGAGAGTCATAGGGCATCACGTCTACAACACATTCTCACATGGCTTGGGGGTGGGGAGTTTGTCGTACTATTCCTGCAGTTTTCCTATAGCTTGAGAAAAATAAGAGATGTACAAAGACCACACTGTCAGAAAGCAAGAGAAACAGACAAGAGAAAGAAAACCACTGGCCTTCCAGATAACTCCAATGTCAGACACAGAGCACAATTAGATTGCTTCACATGGTCAGGGAAATGGGGCAAGGTAGAGAATTTTGGAAAAGGAATGGAAACTATAAAAATTTGCCAAACTGATATTAGACACAGGTGGAAAGAATTAGTGAGCCAGAGGATGAGTCAGAAGAGAGTCAGAATGAAGCAACATAAACAAGATGAAAAGATAGAGAAATGAATGTGACATTGAGATTGAGTTAAAAGGTCTAACCTAGGTTTAATTGCCATCCCCAAAAATGAGAAGAGAAGCAGGAGAAAAGGAGTAGCAGCAATAGCAGAAGAGATAACTGATGATACCTGTGATGGTTAATTGCACATCAACTTGACTGGGTTAAGGGATGCTCAGATAGCTGGTTATTTCTGGGTCTGTCTGAAAGAGTGTTTCTGGAATAGATTAGCATTTGAGTCAGTAGACTGAGTAGAGAAGATCCACCCTCACCAATGTGGGCAGGCATCTGTTGAGGCCAGAATAGAACAAAAAACAGAGGAAGGCAATCTCTCTTTTTCTTTCTCTGTGTCTCTGTCTCTCTCTCTCCCCTTGAGCTAAGACATTCATTTTCTCCTCTCTTTGGATATTGGAACTCCTGGTTCTCCAGCCTTCAGACTCCAGGACTTACATCAGCACTTGCCATCCCGGTTCTCAGACCTTCAGCCTTGGACTGGGAGTTACATCAGCTACGCTGGGTCATGGGCCTTTGGACTCAGGCCAAATTTCAGGCTTCCCTGAGTCTCTAGCTTGCAGACAGTGGATCATGGGGCTTCCACTTGGCTTCCATAATCACATGAGCCAATTCCCACTTCTATTTATTCTGTTTCTCTGAAGAAAGAAAAGAAGGAAGGAAGGAAGGGAGGGAGGGGAGGGAGAGAGGGAAGGAAAGGAAGAAAGGAAGAAAAAAAGGAAAGAAAGGAAAGAAAAGGAAAGAGGGAAGGAATGAAGAAGGAAGGAAGAAAGGAGGGAGGAAGGAAAGACAAAGAAAGAAAGTTGCTATAGCTGTTATTATCAAAGTAGACTTTATGATAAAAAAAAAGTTCTAGCAACCAAAAATATTCTTTATAATAACAAAATGATCAATTCAACAACCCTCCAAACAGGAGGCAAAAAGTGACGAACTATAAGGAAAACTAAAACCACAGCAAGTGAAAAATAGAAAAACTAAACAAAAAACAATCTAGAAAAATTGAACATAGTTAACATATTGGCCAATGGACATATACAATGGATCATCTGTGCCCAACAATTACAGACTACACATTCTTTTAAAAAAAAAGAACATTACAAAAATTGTCACTATGCCAGACCTTACTTCAAATCTCAAAAAATGTCAAAAGGATAAAAGGAAACTTTCTTAATCTGATAGAGAATTTGTATTCAAAAGCCTGCAGAAAACATCATTCATAATGCTGAAATATTGAAAGCTTCCTCTTAAGATCAGGAATGAGACAAGAATGACCACTATTATCACTTCTATGCAACATTATATTGAAAGTAAAAGAAATGAAATTGAGGTTTGAAATAGAAAAATAGAATTTTCACTGTTTGGAGTTGACATGATTGTGGTAGAAAATCCAAAAAGCAAAGTCTACAGGTAAATTCTTAGAATGAACTTGCAAAGTCGCTAGAAATAAGGTATATATTAAGAAGTAAATTGTAGTTCTATACAAAACAGAAAAATAAAATTTTTAAAATATAACAATAGCATCAAACATATCAAATAATTAGGAATAAATATGAAAAACCTTAAAGACCACTCTACAGAAAGCTATAAAAGATGGACATAAAGTAAAGAAACCTAAACAAATGAAAAAATGCACCATGGAGTCATGATTCAATGACTCAATGTTATAAAAGTTTCAATTCTCCCAAATTAGTCTACAGATTTAATCAAATCAAAATTTAAATAGATTATCTGTAAAAATTGACCAAGATGATTCTAAAATTTAATTGAAATGGCAAAGGGCCAACAGCTCTTGAAAAAGGCCACCAAAAATGAGGACTTGCTCTCCCAGACCATCTAGACAGGTCATCAAGCTTCAGTAATTAAGAGAGTGTGGTATTGGCCCAAGGATACGCAAATAGACCAATATGGAGAATGAAGGGTCCAGAAGCTGGCTCACGCATGGCATTATGACAAAGCTCTCACTACAGATCACTGAGCGTCAATGTCGACAAGATGTTGAATGGTGTTCAATCAACTGGAAATCCATATGGGAGAACAAAGTGAAATTTGACTCTCACCTCACACCATAGACAGAAGTCAGTTACTTTTGGATTGTAGATTTTGGTGTGAAATCAAAACAAAACTTTTTGACAATGATAAGGACTATCTCTACGACCTTGGTGGAGATAGGTAGGCAATAACTTCCTAAACAGGACACAAGAAGCACTAGCCATAAAGGAAAAGACTGATAAATGACACATTAAAGTTAAGGACTTCTCCCATTCTGTGGTTTGCCTTTCCACACTGTTACTATTGTCTCTTGATGAAGAAAAGATTTGCGACACCTATAACCAAGAAACAATTCATACGTTCATTATAGAAAGAACTCTCTCAAATCAGTAAGACAAAGAACTCAATTAAAACATAGACAAGAGGCTTGGACAAGTACTCCACAAAAGGGGTATTTACAATGGCTAATATGGAAAGATGCTGCCCCACATTACTCTTCATCGGGACAAGCAAATTAAAACCACAATGAAATTCAAACATATATCCACCATGACAGCCAACATTTGATGGACGATTCCAAGTGTTAGCAAAGGTGTGGGGCAACAGAAACTCCCATATGCCATTGGTGAAAGTATAAAGTGGTGCAAATAATTATACTTTGGAAAACTTTGTCTGCCATTGTATTTTAAAGTTGAGCACCCACCTACTCTATGACCTAGCAATTCTACTCCTATGTATGTAGCGAAAAGAACGCATGCACGTGTGCACCTGCATATTACCAGAAAGTTCACAGAAGCATCCATTTTTCGTAACAGCCTCGAACTGAAAATGACCCAAATTTTCATCAACAGCAGAACAAAACGAAAGAGCATATTCATACAATGGAACACACACAGGAATGACAGTGAGCAAACTACATACAATGTGGATGATTCTCCAGGCTGCAGGGGACAACCAGACATAAAATACATGTATAACTATGTGTAGTTTTGTCTTTTTGAAGTTCACAGAATCATTGGCCGGAGGGGTCAGGATAGCAGTTACCTTTCAGGAGAGGGGCTGGTAACCAGGACGGAGCACCAAGCTGCATCTCACAATCTGTGCTCTTACTGTTGTTGTACTTCAATAAAATTCGCTTTTGAATGTCAGGGTGGATATACACCAAACTTAACAGCTCTCACCATAAAGCAGTAGGAAACTGAGGCACTGTCACTGTGTTACTTCAGATTGTCCAGAATGAACCTGTACAGCTGTAATGTTTTAAACAATTAAACACCAAATTGGGGCAATATGTTAGCTTTCACCGAGAAGGTGTTCAATTCCCCAACCACTGTTGCTGGAAAAGGCCTAACATTTGAGGAGCTACCTATTAAATGAAAGTGAGAGCTACTTTATCTTAATGACGGCTTTGTTTCCCCTTGTTCTACTTACGCTTTTTCCTGAGTACAATAAAAAGTGTAAGATCAGATCCTAGGCAGTCTTTCTGCCTGGTTTTTAGAGCAATGCCTGGCGAGGACATGCCCCCAAACACTAATGGATGAGGGGGCGCAGTCTGAGACTTGGTGAACCACCTCTCTGCTAGGGGTGGGTTTCTCTAAGGAGCTGGTAGGAGCTGCATCATCAACCTTGGGCTTAGTTTTCTCCGTTTTGTGTCACTAGGGATAGCGTGTCATTGTTTGCCCAAACTGGGGCACCTGAAGGTGAAAGGAGTGCTATTAATAATGATGTCAGTACGTTAGGCGTAAACCAGGATCCTTCCAGCAAACTGGGATGGAGGGTTATGAACCAGCCTGGTACTGAGAACTCACTACAGAAACTTCAAAATGTAAAGGGTCCCCCAGGATTCGAGCTGTGCTCTCAACCATGTTATTAAAACAGGGTAATTGTGCACTCTTACTTTCTCCATAACAGCTAATGCTATTAGCTCTGAAATAGAAACCTGTACTAAATGCATCTTTTATGAGACGTAGGGCCTTTTGTACTTTCCCTGCCTTATTTGCTGGGTGCCAAATACCATTTCTGGGCAGAAGACTGCCTGGGGCACACTTTGCCAACATGACAGACCTACCCTTTGTTCCAACTGATTCTCTTAGGCTCTTCCACGTTGATATGTAGGTGGAAATTCCAGGTTGTTAAAGATCAGGAGATCCCAGGGCTCACAGTAGGAGCTTCATAAATATTTGTTAAATGAGTCACATGACACAGTGGCCTTCCCAAGACCTCTATTTGCTACGTCCCCTCCAAACATTGAGCTTTGCACCTGCTGCTTCCTTGGCCAAAAATGCTCCTACCACCTTGTCACCAAGTGAATTCCTTCCAGCCCTCGGCTCTAGTTCTGACATCCTGTCCTCATGGAAGACGTCTCTGATCACCCTGTGTAGGTCTGTGTCTGTGTCACGTACCCCATGGACCTCCTGGGAGGACTCAGATTTTGATCTGAGATTTGGTGACCTTTGTTTCCTAGGGTCCAGGCATTCCCTTCAGGCACGAAAGGGAAGGCGGCACCAAAAATCTCAGCAGTCAAGATAAATATCTTAATGCAAAACATTTCATGATAAATGCAAAATTAAAATCTTAAAAAAAGGCAGGTCACGAGGCAGGGCTTGCTCACGTACAGGTTGCTGAGTCCCATCCCCAAGTTGCTGGCCCAGGAGGATTTGCACATCTAACATGCTCCCAGGGGACACTGCTGCTGCTGACCCACCTGCTGTAGAGCATGCTCGCCACACCTCCCACCCCGCTCCATATCAAGGGACAGAAAAGCAATTATTAATACTTCCATGACCAGAGAAGAAACAGGCAGAAAAAGCATCCGCGTCTAAGCAGCTGTTGCGCCACAAGAGCGATCAATACATTTGACAGTCTAGTTCCCTGGGGTAGGCTGGATAACGCCCTCACCCCAAAAATGCCCATGTTCTAATACCCAGAACCTGTGAATATGTCACCTTACATAGCAAAAGGGACTTTGCAGATCGGATGACATTAAAGATTTTGAGATGGGGACATTACCCTGGTCATCGAGGTAGGTCTTACATCATGACAGGGGTCCTTGAAAGCAGAGGGGCCATGCAATGGTGGAGGCAGAGACTGGAGTGATGTGCTCTGAAGACAGAGGAAAGGGCCACAAGCCGGGGAGAATGGGGAGCCTCTAAAACCAGGCCAGGACGTCAGCACTATTTCATTTCTGTTATTTCTGCAAACACCTCGGGGCCTCTGCATGTGTTGCTCTCCTGAGCTGGGATGTTTGTGCCGAGTCCTGTTCAGAGCCCTACACACAAACATCTCCAACAGCAAGGAAGGGAAATGGTGCAGTTCCTAGTAGGACCCGACACAGGACGCCAGAGGTTAGCACAGGACGGCTCCGTCGCGTCGAGATCTTGCTCAGCAATTCTGGCAGACGACAGGTAACAAAAGCCTGACTCACAAGGCTTGGACAGCAAGGGGATTTATCATCACCAAACCAGTCCCAAGGTAGGTGTTATGGAATGAATCGTGTCCCCCTAAAAGTTATGTGTGGAAGTCCTACCTCAGAATGCAACCTTGGAGACGGCTCTTTACAGAGGCAGCCAAGCTAAAACGAGGTCATTAGGGTGGGCCCTGAACCAATATGACTGATGTGCTTATCAAAAAGGGACATTTGGACACAGGCACACACAGAAGGAAAACGCTATGTGGAGATGAAGGCAGAGATCAGGGTGAAGCTTTTACAGGCCAAGGGATGCCACAGATTTCCAGAAAACCACCAAAAGCTGCTGAGAGGCCTGAGACAGATGGTCTCTCAGAGTCCTCAGAGAGAACCACCCCTGACGACACCTTGATCTCAGATTTGTAGCCTCCAGAACTGTGAGACAATGAACTGTGTTGTTGGAGCCACCTATGTTGTGGCACTTCATTACAGCAGCCCTAGCAGATGAATAGAGCTGGGGTGCTGCAGTGATCGTGAACTCCGTGGACCAACAGCATCGTCTGGGACCCAGGTCCCCTCCACCACTGTGTGCTGCCACCCTCAGCAAATCAGCATCACCTCATGATCTCGAAATAGCTGCCACGGACCAGCGTGAGAAGGTCCAGGAAAAGAAGGGCTATTTCTCCCTCATGCATTTCAGCAAGGGAAAGGAAACCCTTTCTAGGAGTTCCCTGGGAAACTGTCCCTCACCTCTCACTGGCCACTTAGCATTCTGTGGCTAGGCCAGGTGGCCAGCAGCAGGAATGGTTCACCCCACTCGAGATTTCCCCTGGAGCTGGGTAGAAGGCAGGTGAAGGGTAGATCCAGAGCTGACTCATCCACTGAATGGAGCAGGCACAGGGCCTAGAGCCAACAATACCTTTAGGGCCCACGGGATATTTTACTTCTCATAATGAATGAGGTATTAATATGTACATTGAATGCCATTTATATAATACTAATATAATTCTTAAATATTTTTATAGAGGAAGGGGTCCCCAAAGGCAGAAGTGCCCAGGACACATGAAAGTCACAACGCAACCCTGGGTAGACACCTCTGCCTACAAAGGAGAGAGGACGAAAGGCTATTGGGTGGTGACCAGTTGAGTTTGCTACAGCTCAACACGCAGAAGGAAGACACAGCCATCGGTGACGGGAACTCACCATGGTGTGGATTTTACAAGCTTAAATGGGGTAAGGGGTGGTTGTACAGCCAAACAAAAGTCCTCTCCCATCACCAATAATCGATACTCCCTGTGGAAGAGTCAACAACCTCCCCCACCTTTTTGGTTTGCAAATTACTCGTTGTTACGGACTGAACTGTGTCCCCTCTAAAATTCACATGTTGACACCCTAACCCCAGTGTGACTGTGTATGGAGACAGGATCTTTAAGGGTGGGGCCCTAACCCAGAAGGACTGGTGTCCTCCTAAGAAAGGGGTGTGAGTGCACAAAGAAAAAGCCGTGTGAGGACACAGAAGGTGGCCGCCTATGAGCCAGGAAGAAAAGCCCCACCGGAAGGCAACCCTGCCAACACCTTCACCTTGAACATCCGGCCTCCAGAACTGTGAGAAAATAAATATCTGTTGTTTAAGCCACCCCACCTGTGGCACTCTCTTACGGCAGCTCGAGCAGACTAACGTCATCTAGCTCCACCCCCTCATTTTATAGGGGGTAACTACGCCAGGAACTTGTCCAAGTAGAAGCAGAGCTTGGCCTAGAATCCAATCCCGCCTGGAGTGAAGGTGGGGGCTCTGCCTACCTCCCATGTGCCCCTGAAGAACACGGTCACTGCAGGTCAGGGCACCACTGAATTCATCACCTGCAGGTGTTAGCTGGGCTTCCTCCCATCCTCAGCCTTACGGCAGGTTTTATTTTTTATCTCTGGGCTGACTCCACCTGCATGTGGACCGTAGTGGTGTGGCCAAGTGCTCCCTGGATGGAAAGGAGGCCCAACTCCTCCCCATTAGCATGGAAGGAACAACCTCCTAATGACAGGGTTGAGGGGGAAGGAAACAAACTCATGCGCTTAATCAGAAAAATACAGTTTGCAGGAGCAGCGCTAATTCATCAAAGCACAGCCAACACAGAGACGTGGGCTCCACTGCCGTAAGCCGGGTGAACACACGGCAGAAGCGATCGAGCATAAGACGCAAAGAACAATAATTCCTTCCAAGAGCCCCTGGGTGATTGTGGATTTTTCACATGAATAAAGAGGAACTGATTAATCAACGATGGTGAACTAAAACTGCTCGCTATCTCCTGGGACACGAACAAGATCCAAAGTTGATAGTGCTTTTCGTGCTTTTCCTCCCTTTCCAAGTTTGAGCCCCCTCTTCCGTCAAGATGAAATGCGACACGAGCAGATTTTTAACGAGGCTGCTGCTTGGCCATCTCAGCTTCATTTCTTTTCCTAAATAATCGATAACGCGTGGGTCACGGTTGCTATAAACGTCAAGCCACAATTTGTGACTAACGCCGGTGCAAATCGGTCCAGGCGGCCCTTGACTGGAGGCCTCCCCCACTGTAGCCAAAGAGGAACAATAAAAATGCTCAAGGCTGTGGTGGCATTTTTCTTCCTATCAGCTTTCAGTGCAGGAGGCTCGAGATTTCATTTAATCCTGCAGACTCCCTGGGAGGGAGGGAGTCACGGCCTGAGGTTTTCTATGATGTTCGGTTGACCTTGGAAAGTTCAAGGACTCCAGGGGGATGGAAAGAGCACAGACACCGATCTTTAAAAATACAAGTTCTTGGGCAGAGTGACCTGTCACTCTTGGAGACCAACAGGGAAGAGCCATGATTCTGCAGACAATAGTAATGACCCTGCCTCTGGGCGCTTGCAGCTGCAATTCTCTTAGCCTGTAATGTTTTACTTCCTTCTTGTCTAGTCCCTTGGCTAACTTTCCTTGCCATTCTGGTTTCGGCTTCATTGTTTCTTCCTCCAGGAAGTCTTCTCTGATCTCCTGGGCTGGGTTGGGCATTTCCTCTATGTTCCAATAGTTTATAGGACTTACAGACCCTGGTTTTCCCAACAGCACTTACTCCTTCCAGCAACAGAACTCCTGTTCTGTGGGAGGTCCCCCTCCAACAGCTTCCCATAGGAGGCTGCCAACCAAGGGTTCTGCCCTCCACTAGCCAAATGAGTAGACACAGGGCCAAAATCAAGTCACATTCTCACCCCAGGCAATGTGATATTGATCAAGGTGAGGAAAATGGTGAGAACAAATTTGTCTTAAAGGTATAAAGTCCAGAAGAGACTCCTTAGATCCCAGAGCTGCCCCACTCCTGCCCTTTCTGAGCCTGGCGGTTCAGCTTCTCCTTCAATCCTGTGAACCATTCCATAGCCTCCCAGCACACAGTCTTTGGCTGAGCTTAGCCAGAATCACCTTCCATTGCTTATAACTAAAGAATCCTAAGATCTTCTAACGTTCCTGCCATCACTCTAGGTAGTAACTGCCTAAGAGCAGTGGCTGTCACTCACCTGCGGACCCTCAGTGCCTCGCGCAGGGCCTGGTACGTGGCAGCTCCTCACTGGTTTATTGAGTGGAAACTCCCTGTGCTAATCACTAAGTGAGGCTGCTTTGATCTGCTTGTGTCAAGAGCTGTCAAACTGACACGCACCACCACGTACTGACAAAGCTGCTCAGGGATGCAAGCGCCTGGAGACAAATGTGACATAGTAGAAACACATCAGGCTCTGAGGCAGGAGCTTGCAGGAAGAGTGCAAATTCATCAAAGCACAGCCAACTCGGCGACATTCGCTCAGGACCCATTGGAAAGTACATTTTACTGCAAAGAATGTTCCAGAACAATGCAGATGAGCATGTATATATAATTCAATTGATCTGGCTTTGTATCTGGCTGCCCTTTTGATCTGCCCTCTGAAACTATCCCGTCTCCTCTCCTCCCATCTCCCAGAAGAGCTTAGGAAGTCATTAGTGTCTGAGAGATCAAACATTGTTCATCTTAGATCAGGAGTCAACAAAATTTTTCTGCAAAGGGCCAGAGAGTAAATATTTCAGGCTTTGCAAGCCATACTGTCTCTATCACAACGACTTGGCTTTGCTGTCGCAGTGCAAAAGCAGCCATAGATGATGTGTAAGCAAATGAGCGTGGCTGCACAGCAACAAACTTTATTTACGGACATTGAAAGTTGAATTGCATATAATTTCCAGGTGTCACAAAGTATTCTTTTGATTTTTTTTTTCAGCCATTAAAAAATGTAGAAACCATTCTTAGCTTAAGAGCTGTGGGCCATGTTTGGTCAAGGTTTGCTGGTCCTAATCTAGGTAGCAGTTTAATTGCTCACCTGTGACATACACTGATCACCTTCGACAGCTCACCCCCTGTCCACCTGAAGCACCCCAGGAAGGAACCTGTGCAGTAAGGAGCCCGCAGATGAAGCATAGAAAGGAGACTAGGTGGGGTGGGGAGCAGTGGTTAAAAGCTGTAGAATCAGACCCAGAGAGAATTCTAGCACTCCTCTTTGCTATCTGTGTAGCTTTCCAGAAATTTAGCCAGCTTTTCCAAGCCTTGGTTTTCTCTTATAAAAAAATGGGGCTGGGCGCAGTGGCTCATGCCTGTAATCCTAGCACTCTGGGAGGCCGAGGC
>NW_012153840.1:3479763-3534169 GCF_000956105.1 Propithecus coquereli
TTGCCGAACCCTGACATAGATGAAGAATTGTGTTTGGTCTCCCAGATAAGAATGATTTCTAAGCTCTTCTGGCAGGCAGGAGGGGACAAGACAGTGTCCAGAGGCAGATCAGCAGGGCAGCTGGAAGATCCTGGGGTCACCTGCCTCCTGATGACATCCTACTTGGGCAGCAGAATCTCAGCAGGGTTTTCTCCAATGCCCCTTTTCTTCTCCCTCTGCTTAACTGCTAAGACTCAGCCCTGCATTCAGACTAAGGGGCCCCTAAGTTGCAAACAGTCCCCTTTAAGTTACGTTGTCCCTTATCAAGAGTCTCACTCTGCGACCGGTTCCACAGCATTTCCTGTCACACTGAGCAGACGGCCCTAGGCCTTCATGGATAAGTAAGTCTACAAGCTTGGATGACACAGCTGGTTTGCCTAGACAATCCTTAAAGGACAGCCAATAATCTTTAATATTTTCACTTCCACGAACTCTAACAATTACCTGTGGTGGGGAAATTCCACGTACATATAAGTGGTGGAAAGTTCTAGAATTATCCACGAGGAGAAAGGGAGTAAGAGGAGAGTGTAGCAGATGAGATCCCAGATCCCCCCTTCCAGAAAGGACTGGCTGCCCAGCTGCTGGCAGTGCTTCAGGCCCTGCAGGGTTGCCTCAGCTGCAGAAGAGGCCCAAGGTCACACCCTTCCTGGGGCTGCCACCCCTAGTGACCAACAATGGCAGATGTATGAAGGCCTGGTCATTCTGGCCCAATGTGGGCACTCCAGTGGGCCATTTCAGCTTCCGAGCAAGCTGTGGGGTCAGCTGAAGCGTTGCAGTGAACCTCTCCCTCTGTCCAGGCCTGATTCTGCCACCTCCCCACGGTGGATCCCAAGAGCAGTCCCTTAAAAACTCCCTTAGCATTAACTGTGTGGCTCCAGGTCTGCTTCCCAGAGAACCCAGCAGCGACAGCAGAGCGTTTAGGAACATTATCTCCAAAGTCCAGGTCCCCGGCCAGACCAGGCTGGGCCATTCAGTGTGAAAGTCTGCAAACTTTGCAGGCCTCAACCTCTTACCTAGAAAATACTCAGTTCCTTTCAACAGGGTCTCAATAAAATAAGCATGCAAGCCTTCTAATCCAGTGCCAGCCCTGAGAAGAGCAACTCAATAATGCCAGGATTCCAGAAGGAGGTCCCTGGGGTCACAACTGCTCCTCCTGGATCTTCCCCTGAAGGGATGAGAAGTCTCAGACACACTAGGGTTGAGCAGGAAAGAACACCGTGGGAAATTAGGTCCCATGGCCTGTAGCCACAAGGACGTGTGTCCAATGCTCATTCTTTTGTAGCACATGAGACCTGCTTCCAACCAGCCACAGGACAGTGTATATTATATCATATTAAAGGGAGAACCCAGACACAGCACAGAAAGGAGGTTGGGTGCACATCTGTTTTGCCCGGGCCTCGCACAAAGCCAGGCACATGGTGGCACTGGAATATCTAACGGATGAACAATTAACTGGGGGGGAGGAGGAAGCAATGGCCAAGATGAATTCATCCAAACACTCAAGCCTCTGCTCTGTGCCAGGTGTTCAAGGTACAAGGGACACAGCCATGAAAGAGATGACCCATGTCCTCATGGAGCTTAGAGACTGACAGGGTGGACATAGATTAAACAGGCAATCACAGAGGCATAAGTGCAAGGGACAAGTGCCATGATACCCACAAAGGGTGTGATGAGATCAATAGGGGCCCCCCACTTAAACTAAAGGGTCAGAGAAGTGTTTACATCAAGAAAGTGACACGTAAGCAAGTACCGACCTGATGGGTAAATCAGCAGGTCAACAGGCAGGAGTGGGGGTGGGGAGGACAGGCAGGGCAGGTGCTGAGGAATGGACACGCAAGTGTGCTCTAGCAACAGCTGGAGCACAGCCAGAGGCAGTGCGGCAGGAGGCGATGCTGGGACAGAAGGCAGCAGCTAGACCACTGGAACCTCACGGGCCATAAGTCCTTGGGGTTTTCTCTTACGCACGATGGGCTGGCTTTGGAAGGGTTTAATCCAAGTCATGTCCTGATTTGAGTTTTGAAGAGATATCCCTAACTGTAGTAGAGAGAGGCCACCGCAGGGCAGCGGAGGGAGGTGGGGAAAGTCATTCCAGAGATGGCGGCTCTGGCTGGGGTGGTCAGGAAGGACTGGAAAGATGGATGTAGGTGGGAGATGTTTTAGGGACGGGATAAAGGAGGTGAAGAAAGAATATTAAAAGTGACTTCCAGGCTTACAGAGCGGGCAGATAAGAGGAGACACAAGCTCTTCAGTGAGGTGGGGACGTCGGAAGGAGGAACTCAGAGCCTGGGTTGAATGCTGTCCCCCAAAATTCACGTCCACCCAGCACCTGGGAATGCAATCTTATTTGGAAATAGTGTCTTTGCAGATGTAATCAAGTTAGGATGTGGTCACATCTGCCTTCTGTCCACATTAGAATTTGGTGCTAACCCAATTGCTGGTGCCCATATAAGAAGAAGGAAATTTGGACACAGATGTGTGCAGGGGAAAAGCCACGTGAAAATGACGGCAGAGACTGGAGATACGCTGCACAAGCCATGGGACACCAAGGATTGCTGCAAGAATAAGGAAGGACAAAGAATGATCCTCCTTGAGAGCCTTCAGGGAAAGCACAGCCCTGCTGGCAGTCCCAGAACTGTGAGAGATAAATTTCTGTTGCTTTAAGCCCCCTAGTTGATGGCAATGTGTTAGGGCATCCCTAGGGAAATAATGCAACCCCAGAATTCCAAATCTGGAGGCAGCTATTCTGAAGAGTACAAGTCTGGTGGGGCAGAGGAGCCTCGCCTTCCCCATCTCCAGGTAGGCCTGGCTCTCATTTATCTCTTCAACCAGGTAGGCAGCAGCTGTGGGGTTTTGTGTGTAAGTAACTCAGGGCCCTGCAACTTCAAAGTCTCCTGCCCGGCCAGCCACACACATCTCATTTCCATGGCACTGAGGATCCAGTGATGAGGTAAGGTCCCCTGACATCACAGAACTCAATCCAACAGTGGGTGTGCTGGGGAGTGGCATTACAAATAACACAGGGTGGTAAGGGAAGTGATGGCAGGAAGCTGGGGGCAGGACACCTAGGCCACTCTGCAGGGCCATGAGAGGACCCCTGGGAGAGACAATGGCAGAGAAACTTTCACAGAGTGAAAAAGAAGAGGAAGAAGGGAGGGGTCCTGAGCAAAGTATCCGGTGTGAACAAAGGGTCAAAGATGAAAATCAGTACAGTGGACCGGGGAGGGCAGGGTGCATGGAGCAGGTGGGAACAGACCAATGGGCTGGGGCCAGAGGGCCACTCAGGCCACGGTGCCAGACTCAGACCCTGCAGCGTGATGGGAAGCCCTCCGAGAACCAGCCGTGAACAGGACATGGTCAGACTTGCGTGCTGATGGCTGCATGTATGGCAGATTTGAGTTCTTTTGGCTTAATGCCTGATGTGTTCCGCAGGACCCCAGACTCAAGGCGGGTCTCATGTTAGCTTTCATTGTTTTTGCCTCAGTGTTAGTGCATTAGTCCCCACATTGCTACTTAGCACTTCCCCCCAAATAACCCAAAATGTCTCCGAGTCCTGATCACTTAACAAGATGCCAAATACCAGCTCAAGGGAACTGGGGTCATTAAAGGGAGGGAACTCGCAAATTTTCAGTGTGCCCGTGTCCTCGGCCATTACTGGAACCACCACCATTCATAGTGTGATGAAAGAAGTCAGCACTTTACCCATCATAGATTAGACATGGTCCTCAGTGCAGAATTAGAAGCCAAATAGCTCACTTAGAAGCAGCACAAAATTACTATATTTGGGTGTATCTAGAGCCAAAGCATTATATAAAAATAGGCAATTATATAAAAACAAGTTCAATATTACCCAAATTCATTGAGGGCCCAACATGAACCCATTGTTAAGGCAGTCCTCAGCTCAAAACCGTCTCAGCCAGTTTTGCATTGCTGTAAAGGAAATAGCTGAGGCCGGGTAATTTATAAAGAAAAGAGGTTTATTGGGCTTACAGTGCTGCAGGCTGTATGGGAAGCATGGCGCCAGCAGCTGCATCTGGTGAGGGCTTAAGGGAGCTTCTGATTAAGGCAGGTGAAGGGGGAGCAGGTGTGTCACAGGGCGAGACAGGGAGCAAGAGAGGGAGGAGGAGGGGCCAGATTCTTTTTAACAATCAGATCTCAGGAGAACTTATGGAGTGAGATCTCACTCATTACCTCGGCGAGGGCACCAAGACATTCATGAGGGATCTGCCCCCACGACCCACCCAAACACCTCCCACTAGGCCCCACCACCAACACTGGGGCTCAAATTTCAACATGAGATCTGGAGGGAACAAGTGTCCAAACCATATCACATATTAAAAGGTTAGTTTTTAATAACTTTTTTGAGATATTGTTCACATGCTACATTAGTCAACCATTTAAAGTGTACAATTCAATGGTTTTTAGTAAATCCAGAGTTATGCAACCATCACCACTATCTAAAAGGTCATTTTTAAGAAGCTCGGATTCGTGACACTCAATCTTTTTGGGTATTATGGACCCCTACTGGTTCCTGAAAATCACAGATTCTCTCCAAAAAGTTAGCACTCATGCTTACTGACGAGAACATTTTACAGACAGCTGCAGGGAGTTCTGGCCCCCAGAGCTGGCTAAATCTCCTTAACCAAATCATAACAGTGGGCAAAGTGGTTTCGTGTTCATTTTCACATGAAATTTTCTCCCCACCCCCACAATAATGACTCCTCGGAGAAAAGCAGTCAAGCTTGAATGTGCCACATGAGAAAGGATTGGCCACACCAACTCAGTTCATAGGCCCATATCCAAGCACCGATGCTTTTGCTCAACACTCACACTTCAGTGCAGTCAGCCAGCTCCTGGGCTGAGAACGTGGAAAATGCACTTTGTGGCCAGGCCTCGATAAACTGCTCTCAGCAAAAGACATGCACGTTATTGACTCTCCCTAAACATTATAATCAAGCTGATGTGACAAGGACAAATTTGGAGTCTATAATTCAAGATTCCCACATTTCTAAGATGTGCCAATAAATAGAGTTCAGATGGGAACAATGAGACATACTTCAGTTAGGGATCTTATAAGATGGTGAACTAAAATAAAATCCTAAGAACCCCCCTGACTGAATAAACCCCCTCTCAGCCAAGGGGACTACAGAGAAACCTTAAAACTGAACTCCCAGCCATGATGGGATGGGAGGTCAGACACGCCTCATTATACCCCCTCCCCTGCTAACAGCCATCATGTTTTTTTCCTTAAAGGATAAAGAGAAACCAATCTCATTATCTACTCCCTATTAGTGGTTTTAGCACTACACTAACCAGCATTCATTCCTGCTAAGAGACCACCAACCATGGAGGGTTTTAACTAGTCTACAGAGCATACACAGAGAGGGTTTTTGCATCCTTGCTTCACCTTTTGACAACAGAGGGCTGCCATTTTCTGAACATGGACCTCATAAAGGGGCATAAAGCTCAACTGTGCATGCACATGTTTCTTTCATAAATATTCATGACTTCTCCTATAGCTTGTTAAATATGTATACATGGCCACCCGGCTCAGCATAAACTCCTGTTCCACTGTCCCTCCCTCGGAACATGTGTTCCTGGCCATTTTTTCTCAGTTAACAAGACACAGGATTCTGGCTAGTAAATGAAGAGAATTTACTGGAAAGAAATTGGGAATTTGCAGAACCCATATGAAGGTAGGGAAACCTGAATGGAAATCGTCAGTATGGTGGGCTTGCCCCCTTTTGGCTGTCTAGACTCTAAAATCATTGGGCAGGCACGTGATCCAGTCTTGGCAAATCCCACCCTCCCACTGAGACTTTGAATCTGGAGCCAGTGGTAGAGACAAAGGGACAACTAGGAATAATTCCTGGATAGCTATGGCAGGTAGTTTAATGACGCAGCAGCATGTATTAGCAGCTACAAATTTGTTCTGGTAGACTGTCTCTACTAAAATATGATTTTCATGCTTCCTACTTCTTAATGCTCTAGAGCATCTTTGGTCCATGCCCATGTTCTAAGCCTGGTCCTTCAGCCTCCCACCAATTCCTAGTTTCCATATCCTTCTGCTAAATTCCTTTTTCTTACTTAAGAAAGCCACAGTCAGTACTATAGCTTGCAACAAAAACCTGAATTGATACAAGTACATCTAAGACATCTCCACGGGCTTGGAAGCAGGACTGCAAAAGCCACGAGAGGCACAACTACCTGATTAGGGAATAACAGCTGAGATGCATGATTGCCAACCATTTTTTTCTAGTGTTACTCCCTCATAATTCTTTTTTTTTTTTTTTTTAAATTATGACTCGCTTTAATTAATGACTATGGAAGTGAAGCCACAGGCTGGTGGGCAGAGAGCGTGGCATGGCAGCTGCGTGACAGCCAGGAGGGAGGGGCGTCCAGGCCAGCGAAGCTGGTGGCCTCAGCGACACAGGCGTGGGAATGGGCCCGTGGACCTGGGAGTCCCATCTGCCTGCCTACGGCGCTTGCTCCAGGCTAGTCTCACTGCCTCCTGTGAACCGAGAGGGCCCCTTCCTCCTCCTCTTCCTCCCCTTATCACTGCCACCATTGCCACAGCCACCATTGCCACCTGCACTATCATAGGCCTCACCACTCTGGTCCACTCCCACCCTGTTCCCATTTTACAGATGGGGAAATGGTGGCTCAGAGATCTGAGGAACTGGCCCAAGATCACCCCACTTGGTCTGTCTGTGCCCAGAGCCATGGTTCTTGTCCCTACGTTTGTGTTTCCCTTGTTCCCAAGCAGAGGCCCTCCTGTTCAGCTCCTTGCAAGGCCTTGTCAGCCTCCCACTCCAGCCCCCTCCACCTCCCCAAGGGTGAGGACTTCCAGCCTCAGCCCACCTCCCTACAGGACTCTGGGACTGGCTGGTGTGTGGTCCTCAGGCCAGACTGAGACCTACCTTGAGAAACAGAGCTCCCTTGGAGGCCGGGGCATCGGAGTTCTGCCCGTTGGGGTAACAGTGATAGGCCACGTCCATGATGGGGTAGCAGCTGGCAAAGAAGAGGCCGCTGTTGAGACACTTGAAGCTGCAGCAGCCTTGGCAGCGGTAGACCCCGACATTGTACAGGGTGTACTCGAAGTAGCCATGCAGCTGGTCTTTCAATTTGGTAGCCGCAGGCTTGTCCAACACCTCCTGCAGGCACAGGAAGTCGAGGTTGGCAGGGAAGAAGGCCGAGACGTCATGGTCAAAGGCCTCGTCCGGATGCCGCCGCCTCTCGCGTGCTGCTGCCTTCGTCACCGCGGAGGCCTTGTATAGGAGCTTGCTGTTGGCACGCGGCTCCCCCTTGCCGCCTTCTGGCCTGGCTCATGTCTTCACCAGAGACTCCCTGGAGGCTGAGGGGTTGCCCAGGCTCCCCAAGTCCCCGTCCCGCTGATTGTGGTTGGGTGTCTGGCCCCTCGGGCCCCCGCCAGCCCCATTCCTGGCCCGGATCCCAGGGGCAGGGTCGTCGCCTTCAGGTGGCCGGCCCCCCTCCTCACAACTACCACCAATGGGTACTATGCAGGCGTCCTCAAGGCCGCAACCAGCCGGCTCCCCGGAGGCCGAGCTGGGCCATTGGCAGTTTCATCACCGGGGTGCCACCTGCCGTCACCCCTGTATTCCACAGAGGCTGTCCTCTTGATGGTCCTGGGGACGGCCCGGGCCACGCTGTCTGCGCCCTGCGGAGACAACAGGCTGCCAAACCTGGGCGCGCTGATGGAGGTGCTGGTGGGCGAGTCGGTGTAGACTTTGATCTGGGGCCGGGCGCCCGGATCTCTTTGGCCCGTGCTTGGGTGTTAAAGAGGTGGTTGCGCCTGGCGGGCGAGTAGCAGGAGGCAGAGGTTGGCGGTGGCCAAGCAGAAGCTTTGGCCGGCCCCTGTTCCCTTCCACTCAGCAAGCAGGGCTGCCCGCTGGCCCGGCCCTGGTCTTCCAGCGGGGAGCAGACGTGGGGCCGCGGGCGGGCTGCAGGGGCGACCAGAAGAGGAACCCGACCAACGCGAAGGGCAGCGCGGCCCCCAGGAGGGCCAGGCAGACGGTGAGGAGGACGGCGCAGAGCAGGTGCAGGCCGCACGGGTCGTCCGCCTGCTGGCGCTTCTCGAAGGCGGTGGGTTTGAAGGAGGCCAGAAGCCGGTCCAGAGGCCGGTAACATGGGAAGGTGAGGGCCCCGGACGCACGGGGCCGGACGGACAGGCGGCGGTCAGGAAAGGGGGTCGTGTACAAAACCGTCGCGGCTCACTGCGCGCCCTGGCAACCCTGGCCGGCCCCTACTGCGTGGTGTCCGTGGCAGCTGCGGGCACTTTGCTGCGGGGGTGGGCGAGTTGGGGGGGCAGCCGGAGGAGGGTCACCTCCTGGTGAGACGCGACTCTGGAGGGTCAGGGGCGCGCGTGGGCCTTCCCGTCACGGGCCTCAGTGGGCCCTCACCTCTGTGGGCCGTGCTGGGCCGCCAGGGCCTGCTGGAGAACCTGAGGAGGGGCCACTCGGACCTTGTAGTCCTTCTCTCTGAAGAGGGGACGTCACCGCAGAGTCAAGGCCTGCGCTGGAAGCACTGCCACACCCTCCATGTCGCCAGGGCGAGGACGTGGGCGCGGGTGGTCCTGCGGAGGAAGTGCAGCCGTAGGGGGCGGGCGCGGGTTTTGTGTGACCCGGATGGAGGGGGGCGGGGCGAGGAGGGCTGACAGGTGGGGAGGATTCCGTGGCTGGGATGGTGAGCCCTCCAAGTGGAAGGTGGGACCCAGGCCTGCGGCGCTGGGCGGTGATGAGGTGGGGGTGGGGAGCGGGGAAGAGGCGAATTCAAAGCACCAGCCGCAGGGCCTGGGTTTGATCTGGCAGGAGAACCAGAGCCTTGTGTGCAATCTTTGACTCTCTCGTAATTCAAAGTCTCAAATAAGGGCATCTGGCTAGCAGAGTTTGGGTCGCCTGCCTACTCCCAGGCTGTAACAGGATTGTGTAAGGAAGGACATGCCCCATCAGCAACTAAACAGGATGCAAACAACTGACTTGACTTGTCCTGACTAACCCACCCACACAGGGGGAGAAGTAATCCCCCAACCCATCAAGAGATTGTTAGGAAGGGGAAATGGATGCTGAGCTGGCAAAATCGCCAGAGTCTGTTACACATAATGAACATTCGCCCTTCAGACTGTGAGGCTATTATTCTCTCTATAGTCTCCAAGCTCAGACAGGTTCTATATCCTCCACGTACCTCTGGACTGAAAATATGTTTCAATAACTACAACACGTAAAAACTGACTTCACATGCAAACAGGACTGCAGACATCTATTACATCCACGCCAGGTTTCCAGAGGGCCTGGCTGGAAAATGGAAAACCTGGCAGAAGCCAGAATTCCTTAATCCACGTTTGTCTTATCTTTTATGTCTCCCAGATCAGAGTCATTCCTTATTCTTCTTTTACTCTTTTCTAACATAAAATGACACTTTCTTCATAGAGATGACATATGACTTGCTATCACATACCAGGCACTGTGAGGTATTTTGTTATGGCAACCTAAGCAGACTAGTACCCTCCAGGACTGAAGTCATCCACTCCAACACCAGGTGATGTCTTGTGCCTATAGGAATGGACCACTCCATCCACCTCTGCTTTCCATCCACTGAGGGCTTGCTGATGGACACATGCCCAGTGCGTCACAGAACAGGGCTGAGACAAACGGGAAGCCTGGAACAGGTGCCGAGAACAAGCACCATTTTAGCAGGAGCAGGACGGGGGACTGCAGTGGTGGGGGCAGTTCCACAGCCGAGAGCACACTTCTGCCACCTCTGCCTAACCTCCCCGAACCTCTACCAGCAACTGTAAGGGATGCGGCCACTTCTGACAGGGGTGACGAGCAGGTGCAGGCATAAACCAGCCACCTCGCTCCACGTGGGCAGGGTCAGAGGGCAGCTGGCCCAATGTGCTCCCGTCCAGCAGTGTGGGCAGCACCACCGCCTTCCAAACAGACGACAGTCCAGGAGAGCCCCATGGTGGCAGTCGCCTAGCTTGCGCTGATGGGTCTCAAGGGTTCTTAGCTCTACAGAGGACTCCTTAGATCTACCAAGGTCTGGGGAGGAAAATCCAAGGCACAGTCTCCCCACTGTGCCTCCCCAGCCCTCACGTTTCCTCCTGGGTTCAGAAGGGACTCTGCCATGCCCCCGTCACAGCCCACCACACGGTCATCCAACCCCTCTCGCCGGTCCACAATGGGAAATGCACGCACGCCCTCACAAAGAGGTCCTTTCACTTGCAGAGGGTTGAATGCATCCCAAATAGAAGAAACATTTGCAACAAACATGTTTCCTAAATGAGCCCAATTTAGGAAAAACAAAACAAAACATGGAAAGCTAAAAAGAAATGCAAAGTAGCCATTTGCCTCCCTCCACTGCTGCCTCTGGGGAGCTGGGTGGAAAGGCCCAACAGCCCTGCATGCAAACCCCATGTCCCCCCAGCCTCCCACAGCCAGCCGGGCCCCGGCCTTGCGCCTTTGCTGTCCCGTGTCACGGGTGGGCCGTGAGATAATGCTGACCTCAACATGGCACTGAGAGGATGGAAAAGGCCAACAGGCTCATCATAAAGGCCCTCTCCCTGAAATACTTTTAAATTAAAGAGCAATCAATTCTTCACATGGGGCAAATCTGTTCCCTTACATCTTCTATGACACAGGTCCTAGCTCTGTCCTGAGGCCACACCCAGAGTCCTGTACTGGGGGAAAACATAAGCATTTGGGGACAATGATACCCCCTTTTTGGCCTGCACATCCTTCTCTTCCTGTGCACACAAACTCGCACTCTCCAAGTTAAAAAGATCTTCCTCCTTATTAAGGACAAAGGCTCCACCCACTGCGGCTGCTCCTACATGGACTGACATCCCCTGGGGACATGTGGAGGGACAATGTTCAGAAGAGACATACCAGGGAACAAGCCTCATGTCAAGAGGAGGGGGTGGAGCCCTGAGCAGCTGTACCCAGCCCAGGCCCCTTCTCCTTGGCAGGAAAGGTCAAACTAGAGTCCTCTCCCAGCTGCTGGCTCATCAGGTGCAGTGAGGAGCACACATGTGTCCCAGCCAGTATAAGCATGGAAAAGGCTCCATCTGGAGCAGCGAGCGCATGTGGGTGTTGGGAAGAAGGAGAGGGGAACCTGGAATAAGCAAGTAAATCTGACCCCGGCCATCCAGGGCATAGCTTTTTGGCCACACTGCACAGCGGGGACCTCCTGCCGCTTCCCTGCAGACGCCTTCACAGGGATGCTGCGCCTCGAGGAGATTTTTTATTAGACCTTCGGGAGCAGCAGGGGCTCTGCAGAGCAGATGTGCACGGAGCTGGCTCCAGATAAGCCCACCTGGACACCTGGCTCGGAAGGGCCATCTTAAGAAATCATTGGCCCCTTTCCGGCACGTCGAATTTGGGTTGCCCGGCATTTCTCCGTCCTTGGAGAACAGCCTCTCCCTCCAGACCTCTGCTTTAGGACCGCACAGTGGGCAACGCCCAATCATAGAGGTCGGTCTCTTTGGGGTTGTATTACGTTGTACATCATTAAAGATCTAAATACAAAGCTAAAAGCAAACAGACCGGAAGGAGACAATTGTCCACACCTGCCCCTGCACACAAGCCCTCTCCAGATAGCTGTGTGGAGCAGATGTGATTTCCACAGGACAGCGGAACCCAGCTGGGAGCCTCAGGACAGCTGGTGTTCACCAGGACCCCACCCTGTAGGAGGGCCCTGCCCCGGACACACCCAAAGCCCCTCCCACACTCTCCAGGCAGGAGCCCTGCAGTGTTCCCTAACTTAGATGGGACGGACATGAGGACCTGGGCTGCCATCAGGCAAGCAGCAGAGCCTCAGGAAGCCAGGGAAGCACTGCGGACCATGGACATTTGCAGCAATTAGAGGATGCACCACGGAGATCTGTGCACAGGGCATCTTCCACCTTGACCTTGCAGAACAGATCAGCAGCTTGCTCCACCATGTGTGACCTCAGGGGAATTCAACCTCTTTAAGCCTGTTTCCTCCTTCATAAATGTAAGAGCAATGACAGAGCTCACTTCCATGGGGTTTTTGTAAGGTGAACCCTTCAGCCAGTGCTTGACACATGGTTTGTGTGCAGTAAGGATCAACACAGCCAGTTCATGTCCTCAGTAGGTAGTCATACTGGGAGCAACTGAGCACCAGGATGTCCAGTGCCCAGTGAAAACTCAGAAGTAATCTAAATGCTGGCTAATCATGTGCCCCTCCCACCACCATCATTAGAGGGAATTCAGAGGTGACAATAATATTAAAGTTTACCAGCCTGGTGTGACTAACATCACAACTAATAGTCCATTCCCAAAGCCAGCCACTAAGTGCTTTTGATGTAACAACCAACTTAATTTTCCCAACAACCCTATGAGAACGGGCCTACAACCATGCCCACTTTACAGATGAGAAAACTGAGGCACAGGGAGGTTCAATAACCCTCTCAAAGTCACACAGCAGATTGATGGCACAGCCAATTGCTGGTGTTTGTTTTCATAAAAACCTCAAGGATTTTGCACTAAAGAGTCCTTCAGTGACTGGGGATTTCTTTGGATTTACTCTGTTTTTTGGGTTTCTAACACTACATTAGAAAATAAAAAATTTGATGTTTAAGCAATCACACAAGAATTGTCCCCGTGCCTGAGCACACAGGTTATGTGCTCATTAGGAGCTGGGCACAGCCCAGGCCTGAGCGGTCGCAGAGGGATGGGTGGCCTCCAGTGCAGGCTGCCCTCCCTGGGGTCCCAAAGTGGGCATTGGTGTGTCCACACTCCTGCTTTCCCTCTGCCCTGGGCCTTAGCCCTGCTGGCAGCACCAAATGGTGCTCGGGTAAGACAGAGCAGATACGGACCACGCCAACACCCAAAGGCCATCAGGACAGCTGGTTTGGAAGCGCACAGCCACCAGGGCCCTGGGAAGAGGCAGCTGTAGGAGCCCTTCCTTGCCCAAGAACGTTATTTTGTAACATCCTATCAGCTGATGCCAAAACAGGCCCATTTGTCTGCCCCTATGTTGTGCCATCCTTCACATCAGATGGCAAGAAAGGGAGGCCACTTATTAAAAAAAAGAAAAATGTTTTTGATCTTACACATTAAGCGAAGGTCGAAGTCATAATCGCAAGATGTAGGCAGGCGTTGAGAGCCACTTGAACACTCTTTAGAGTCCTCAGGGCCCCACTTGACATTTGGCGACCTTCGCATCCAAAGCATGAGCTGCTATTAAGAGCAGAGGAACCGCTGCCCGGCTGCTGGGCCAGGGGCCAGGGCTGCTGACGCGCTCTCAGAGTGACCAGCTGGAACTCCGCAAGATGACCCAGAAGAGAGGGCACCAACGAGAGGTGTTGCCCTCCAAATAGGTCGCCAGACTGAGCAAATAACAATACAGGATCCCCAGTTACATTTGAATTTTGGGTAAACAACAAATTTATTAGGGTAAGTATGCCCTGTGCAATATTTGGGACATATTTATACATTAAAAATTATTTATTATCTGAAATTCGAATGTAACTGGGCATCGTGAACTTACCTGGCAACCCCACCTCTGAAACAATGACATTAAACAATGACAATAAAACCCCCCTCATTTCCCTCCCCAGGCCTGAAGATGGTTGAAGAGAGACCCCCACACAGAAGCAAGCCAAGCTGAGAACTGGGCAAGTGCTCTACCCAGCTTGGAAGCTGCAAACCAGCTGTTTTCACACAACTGTATTCGATCCCCAACTCAGCAAAGGATCCTCCGAGGTTGAATTCCCCTGGGGAGGCCTCTCAACGCACCCTGAGGACCCACTACTGTGTGGGGGTGCTGTCATTGGCACCAGGATACAGCACCGAACCAGACAGAGAGAACCTGCTCTCATAGGGCTGACATTCTAGAGAAGTCAAGAGGCAAGAAAATCTCAGGCAGTGATAAGTGCGAAGAATAAGAAACTAGCAGGCCCAAATGACAGAGGTGACTGGGAGGCTACTTTTGACTGAGTGGTCAGGGAAGGATGCTGATGAGAGGCTGTTCAAGCTGACAGCCATGTGACCACAGGGGATGGGGCGGGGGGAAGGAAAGTCATTGCAAGCAGAGGAATTAGTTTGTGCAAAGGCCCTGTGGCAGATGAGAGCTTATTTAGTTCGGGAGCAGAAAGACAGCTGCTATGGCTGGAACAGAGAGTGGCTGGAGGGGTGCAAGGTGAGGCTAAAAGGGGAGTTGTATTTTATTCTAAGAGCATGGGAAGACATCACAGAGTTTTCAGAATGACATGATTGGATTCAGAGACGTGCACACAAGCCAGAGAAACACACAGCACCCTAAGCTGCCAGCACCAGGACTACGGGGAGACACGTCAGGTGTTTAGGGTGCAAAATGTAAAGAGACTCTCAATCTCAGATTCCTGCAAGTCTGACTCTTACTGGCCCCTGGTCCCTTCCCCTAAGCCCTGCATGGAAGTCAACTGACAAGTGAGTAGCATGACCAGCCTCAACCTGTCAGCGAAGCTGCGCTCACTGTCTGCCCTGAGACAGGAAGCACAGGGAGAGATTTGCTCTGCACCTCATCCATCAGGGACAGGCTGCAGGCGCTGACTTCCCTGGGCTGGACGTCCCAGGCTGTGCCCTCCTGGCCCCCCTGCCCCTCCCCACCAGCCCATGGGAACAGAGGGGCAGGCTCTGGGCCAGGCCCTACTCTTGGGCACAGGCCTCCTCTGGCAGGAGGTCAGCTGTTCTGTCTTAGCTCAGCCGTGGCTGGCAAAGCTGTCAGGGCATTTTGAACTTCTAGAGGACTGCCACCCTGGGGACCCAGCGGGTCAGAGGGAGCTGCACACCCCACCCCAGACCACTGCACCTCTCCCCTCACCTCCCATCCGAGGGGCATCCCAAGCCTGCCTCTTTGGAGCAGGGAGCTCAGGGAAAACTTCCCACCTGCCCAGCTGAGCAGCTCTGGGGCCCCAGGGCTCCTTTTGTCTTCAGCCTTAACCAGGAGCACTTGGCCCACCCACTGGCCCTGCTCCTGCCTGGGACTCAACTTGAGGGAGGACCCCCATCTGCTGGTGAGAGGCAGCAGCACAGTCTTAGGTGAGCTGCGGGGTCCCCCCTCTGCCCGGCTCCCACAGACAGTTCCCAGGAAGATGCACCGACCTCCTACCACAGCCGATGCCGTGCTGGGTAGGCAGCGTGCGTGGGCTCCTCTGGTTCCCTGGGTGTGCACACACACACGTAGCCCTGGTCACTCAGCGACTTGCTAAATCCCAGACCTCACCATAGAGTTGCCATTGCGATCCCCACTGGGCTCTCTCTAACCTGTCCCAAGAAAGTCAAGGCTGTGTTCATTCTGAGTGCTGCTGCCACCAAGGTCTGGCGAGGGTTCCCTGCTTCCTGATCCCTGTTACCAACTCTGCTCTTCTCAGGTTTCTCCACTGGAGGCAGGTGGCCAGGTTCAGCAGACTGAGAAGCACCTTCAAGGTGTGCATTTTGGGAGCCAGTCTCCCCTTTCCTAGTAGTGACCCTGTGGGATGCTCGAAAGAGCCACTAGAGATGCTGTTTAATGCAAAGCCCAGAGCCTGAGGCAACACCCATTCGCTGTCCTGGCTGAGGCTGGAATGCTTGTTTTCAGTCATTGCTATGGCCATAATCTTCAGATTTAGCAGGCATTAAACTTGGCGGGACATGCAGAGCTTGTGGACAATACAAGTGGCCCAGAACCGCCCGCTACCACCAATTCTGATTCAACGAGTTTGGGGGTGGAGGCCGAGAATCTCTCTTTTAACAAAAAGACCAGATGATCCCAGAAACAGGTGTTAACTTACCCCAAGGAGACACAGTAGTGGCTAATTATGTCCTCACTAAAACATAGGAAGGCGGATATGACTATCATCCCCCTGTACAAACAAGGAGCCAGGCTGAGGCCAGTGACCAGCCTGAGGTCACACAGCCAGTCACGAGCAGAGCTAGGATTGAACCCGGGGCTTGAGCTCCAAAGCCTGCGCTTTTAAACCCATGTGTCTCGTGTGGCCACCAATCTGGGGAAGAGGAAAAGTCCAGCAGCTGATTGCTATGTCTGGGGTTGGAGACACACCTGTGCTGTGATGTTAAAACCTGCAGGGGGGTGGCAGAGGGAGCAGCGAGAAGTAGGGATGGGTGAGTAGGATATCGTGGCCTTTGGGCCCTCAAAGACCTGTGTCCAATTCCTGGCTCACACCTACCAGCTGTGTAGCCCTGTCGCTGGCCACATCGTTTAACATCTCTGGGCCTCAGCTCTTTTCACCTGTGAAATGGCCATTGAGATGCCACACTGGTAGGCGGCCGTGAGATGAGAGGGAATGCCTGGCACGTCACAGCGCTCAGTAAATGGCAGCGGTGTCATTCAGCCCTAGGCTTGCAGTCGGAGGCTGGCTCAGGTCCCGCGATGCTGAGCAGGTGTGACTTAGGTGAGTCACTAGCTTGCTGAGCTCCATCTGCACAGAAAGGACATGTCCTGCCCTGCCCACCTTGAAGCTTGTTGGAGGAATGGAATGGACTTGTGTGTGGGAGAGTACGTGACAGAGCTGAAAAGTAGGCCATAAACGGACATTATTGTTTTCATTTTAATTCCGGGCTACTTGCAATACTAAGAACACTTCTCTTCCCTTCATGAATCATTGTAAGGCCTTACATGGAGATTAGGTGAGGAGACCTCATCAGGACCTACGAGGGTCCCCTGTGTCCCCTCCTCCCCCAGGCAGCCCTCCCGGATGCCTAAGCCTGAATTTAGGATCCCACTTTTATGCTCTCAGCACACCCAGGACTGGCCTTGACACCAGCATTTTTCATTCCCTGAAATTGTCTACTTTCTCCTCCATCTACTCTTCCCTCCTTGCCCTGCCATCCCCACCACTGTGTGAAATCCATCTCTGTGTGCCCAGACTGGGGCCAACCCACGCTGATGAGCTGAATGCATGCATTGCACCTCCTTAGAAGGGTCTACTTTGTTTACTTGTTTTCCCTAGATAAGTTTCCTCCAAAAAGTGGAAAGTTGTGTGTGATGGTAAGTTTCGTGTCAACTAGAGTGGGTCATGGGGTGCAGGTTAAACATTGTTTCTGGCTGTGTCTGTGGGGTGTTTCCAGATGAGATTCATGCTTTGATATGTGGACTCAGTAGACCTCCCTCCCCGGTGTGGCTGGCATCATCCAACCCATGAAGGACCTAAATAGAACAAAAGGGAGGAGGAGGAGGAATTCGTTCCTTTTTTCCTGCCTCACTGTTGAGCTGCAACATCTCATCTTCTCCTGCCCTTGGACGGGGATTATATCATCAGCTCCCCTGGTTTCCAGGTGTTTGGGCTCAGACTGAATTTCACCACAGGCTTTCCTGCGTCTCCAGCTGGCAGATGGCAGAACTTGGGACTTCTCGGCCTTCATGATCATGTGAGCCGATTCCTCATAATAAATCATATTTTTATATGCATGTAAATTATATATATAAATTTCCTGTTGGTTGTTTCTCTGGAGAACCCTAACACATCTTCTTTTTCAAGAAAGTATTTAGAATTCTGGGCTCTTCCTTCTACCTTCTAGTTGGCTGTGGACAAAGACCACTGGGGGTCTCCTTCTACCCCAAACCCAAGAACATGCTTGCCTCTCACTTCCAGTTAGAATTCCCTGTGCTCACCCCATCCCCTCGGGGCTCTGATATCTAACTCTGCTGGGATATGTGATCAGAGGCATGGTTAGCTCTTCAAAGAATTTATTTATATTCACACCCAGTAGGACGGCTAAAATAAAAAGACAGTAACATGTGTTGACAAGGAGGTGGAGAAATTGGAACCCTTATGTATTGCTGGTAGGAATGCGAAATAGTACAGGTACTTTGGAAAATAGTTGGGCAGCTCATCAAAATGTTGAGGAGTTACCATATGACCCACCAATTCCCTCCTAGCCATACACTCAAGAAGACTTATGTCCACGCAGAGACTTTTACACAAATGTTCACAGCAGCACTATTCCTAATAGCCAGAAAGTGGAAACAATCCCAAAGTCAATCAACTGAAGAATGGATAAGTAAAAGACAGTATATACATAAAATGGAATATTTGGCCTCAAAAAGAAATGAAGTACCAACACATGCTTCAACCTAGATGAACCTTGCAAACAGTATGCTAGAAGAAGCCAGTCACAAAAGATACGTGTGATATGGTCCCATCTATGTGAAATGTCCAGATAGACGAATCCGTAGGAACAGGAAGTAGATCTGTGGTTGTCTGGGGTGAGGAGCATGGGGAGTGACTGCTAATGGGTACCGGGGGTGTTGGGGGTGTTGAAAATGTTCTAAAATTGATTGCAAGGATGGCTGCTCAATCGTGAATATATTAAAGACCACCGATTTGTACACCTCAGTAGGGAAATGGTGATATGTGGATTAGATCTCAATGAAGCTGTTTAAAGACAAGAATATATTTGCAATCGTAGGAGGCCTTTCCAGTCTTAGCGGAATGGCCTGACTTACCGGCCGGCAGCTGGAAGGGTGAGTCGAAGGCCGAGCAGCCTTGCTCACCAGGTAGGATGTTCCCAGGTGGGTCTCCTCGAAGCCTTGGGCTCCTCCCGCTGCTGGCACAGAGCACTCAGGGCCCCCCACCCCACGGCCACAGCAATCACCCACACGGAAGACAAAGCGCAGAGACCAAAATGATCAGCCCACACTTGCTCCTCACAATGGCTCTTCACACGTTTATTGTTCGTTTTCTTCACATGGCAGAGACAGAGCTGTCTTCTTCCGCGCCCCAAACCCACACTTGAAGACCATCGCCGACCATCCCCCCTTTTCCACCACTGGAACAACTCTTCCTGACAGTCTGGGAGTGTTGAAGGGTGACTGGCACATTCGCACATACAACAAAATGAATCTCCCCCAAGGCCTCGACCACACTTCCCAGAATTCGCCATGGGCTGAAGGCGCCTTGCGAGGCTTTGGGTTTGAGTTTCCTCACTGCTGATGGGGAACGGTTCATGAATGTGGACATTTACGGGACAAAACTGTGTCAAGAGGGTGGGAGCAGCCACAGCTCTTCATGCTTGTGAGGGTTAATTGCAGGAGCGGGCGAAAGGACTCCAGTTCATAAAAATTAAAAGCAAACAACGGTTTTTAGCTGGGAATAGGAAAACCGTGACGTTGGCCAATGCTCAGCATTTTTCTGCCCATGTGAGGATCTCACGAGACCCTTCTCCCGGACCCTTGTCGGACCCCATACTGATGCCAGTCGACTGATTAATTAAATAACACAAGTTATAAAACTTTAAAAACGGGGCATTTACAGTCAGGGACATAAATACGTGCTTTTAAAAGTGTTTACATACATATTTACAGAGTTGCAAGATCAACCATAGTAGCCCTGAAAAAGAAAATCCCTTTACCGTGTGACAACTCGCACTTGCCAGCGTCCCTCCTTCCACTCTGGGTCTGATGCATCACGACTGAAATCGGGGCTGAGAAAACAGCACCAAAGTGGTCTCAGATGTCCTCGTCTGGAGTCTGCCCCGAAGGCACAAAACCCAAGAACCTGACTGAACTGGGTCCAAACTCCAAGCTCAGCTCGCGTGTTTCTCCAAGACGCGGACTGACCCCTAGAGAGCAGGGGTCCGCCCCGGCAGCCCCTGGCAGAGGATTTATGGCCTCCAGAAATCTCTTTTTCTTCCCGTGTTTTTCAATCCTTCCATTTTTTTTTTTCTCATTTCCCAATTTATTTGTTTCCCTTTGCAGCGAATCTGAGGAGCTCAGACACTGAAGGTGTGACGGTCCCACCCAGTGAGGCCCCATCCACCGCCCTTCCCGAGGGAGGAAATGGTGTACAAGTGGGGACAAGTTCTTTCTCCCAGGGGCACCTGCTTTGGGCGTTCTCTGCAGAGACTCAAGAGCAATGGACTGATGGGAATTTTAGATCTGGAAATGACTCGAGAGCCAGCAGCTCCATCGCTCAGGCAAGGAAGGGGGTTTTCCAAGTGCTGGGGCCAAGGGCAGCGCTCAGGCTCGCGTCTCCAGGCGTCTGTATGTTATGGATTCCCAGAGATGTTGCAGGGAGACTGGAGGTGGGGGGAAGGGGTGGTATTGAAAGGGAACTTGACCTCCTCCTGAAGGCCTTCCTCGGACTGGACCAAAGTCCCCAAAATGGCAACAGACAATTCGAGAAGCAAAAACCAGGGTCAAGGAGCTCTTGAAAAATTGCATAGTAGGAGGGGCCCCGCCCCAAGAGGAAGGCTGAGCTGTAGGACGGGGTGCCAGACCTGCCTCTGAGTATCGTCCCAGAGGACGGCATGGAGTCGGCAGCCTTCCTGCCTCCGGGGGTCAGGACCCTTGTTTGAAGACCGCTCACGCACCCACACGCGCACCCGCACACGCACTCCCTCTCTCTAGCGGCGCACACAATGGGGACAGGTCGCTACTCCCTGCGGGGCAGACTGCAGTCCCTTTGGCTTCACTGATTCCAGGTCACTTCAGGTGCTGAGGAGAAAAAGAAAAGAAAAATAATGGCAACCACATACTCAGTGCCTGCCATGGGCTGTTCACGCATCATCCCACTGAAGTTTTCAGTGAAACTGTTTACTGATGTCCACCATGCACACAGCACATGCCTCGTAACCAGCACCCACTGGCCCCCGTCCGCTTAGGGATACACTAACCTGACCCGCCCACCAGAATAGCACTGTCCCGACCTCTACCACCATAGCGTGGTTTGCCCATTTTTTAACTTAAATAAACAGAATTAGTCAAGCACATATTTCGTGTCTGGCTTCTTCCTTGTGGCGTGTTTGTGAGATTCATCCAGTCTGAGCACGTGGCTACAGTTCTCTCAATCGTCTGGTTATACAGTGTTCTCTTGCAGGAATGTGCCACATTCATCCACCTATTCCACTCCTGGAGCACAACCTTAGTTTCCAGTTTGGGGTCATGTGAGTAATGCTGCTAGAACATTCCTGTATGCGTCTAGAAGACATGTATGACGAACATATGTGCACATTTCTGCTGCGTGCACGTGCTGGGTGGTAGGGTGTGCATATATAACACATGAGCGTTCTTGTACAGGTTTTCTGGTACATGTACGTGGGCACGTATTTCTGCTGAGTATGTCCCCGTCTGTGGCACCGTGGGGTCCTGTGTCCAGTGTCAGTCAACACTGCCAGTTCCCCAAGCAGTTGCGCTATCATTCTTGTGGCAGGCGACACGGATCCCCATTTTACATGGAAGAAATGGAGGCTCGAAGAGGAGAAATAACTTTTCCAAGTCAGCCGATGACGACGAACAATAGAGGCGAGACTCCGGCCGGGTCAAGCTCGCTCCAGAGCCTGCGCGTTCTTCCTGTCAGGAGGGGGTGGCTCTGCCCACACCTGTCCTCCACGGAAATCACGTTCACAGTGCTTGGTACAGAGCTGGGCACGTGGGTAAGCGATTAATAATGTTTGCTGTGTTGCATTGAACTTGCTGGGCCAAGTTCAGGGGTACAGTTCTCTCTACAGGTCACCATTACTATTACTAAAAATTATTCTTACTATTCTCACTATTGCTAATAATAATAATTCAATAATAATAAGAGCAGTTCTGGTTTATGGAAGGCTTACTGCATACCAGACACTTGCCTAAGGGCTTTTCATGTGCCCATGAGAGAGGTATTATTGTCAACCCATTTCTCAGATGAGTGAACAGTAACAGACAGGAGTGGAGTACCCACCGAAGGCGTGGCTCCAGACACCGCACTTAACCGCTTAGCTCTGTTAATCCCAATCCCCTGAAAACTCCTGATGGTGCTGGAAGGAGCTACTGGCAGTGGAGAGGGGGCCTTCAAGAGAGGGAGCTTCCTTTCCTGGCGAACACCTGCGTATGCTGCAGACAGGTCGTCTGCCCGTGCCCACGTGCCCATGCCCAGGAGCAGGGGGAGGGAAGGAAAGCCGAGCGGGGGCCCGTCTGCAGCAGCCACACTCCCTCGGCCAGCCGTAGCCAGCGAGTGTGGGTTTCCTGCGGGTTTAGTGGGCTCCATAAAGGACCCATCCTGCCAGTCCCCCACCAAGGGGGCAGCCCTCTGCAGGGGCCACAGCAGCAGGGGCTGGGCCTGAGGGCAAGGGGAGCTCTCACATGAGGGAGATGGGGGCCTCTACCAACCCCCTCCCAGGACAGCAGGACAGGGCCAGTGTCAGGAGGCCTGACACCGAGGGCTCAAGGCTGGCCAGTCTTAGCCAAGGAGCAGCGACAGCCAAGACGAGGACAGTGACAGTGGCTGGGAACGTGAGAGATGCTGGTCCGCTCCCTGGACCTCCCCTCTCAGCCCCCCAGGAGAAGTCCGCTGGCCCCGAGGGCGGAGTGAGACGGGATGTGCAAAGAGAGCCTCACACTGCACTGGGCAGGTGGCGCTTCCCTACGCCTGAAAGCGAACAGAAGCTCTGGGCTGTGCCTGAGACACAGGAAAGGGGGGTGCAGCAGAGGCTAGCGATGGGCAGGGACAGCCGCTCCACTCAGCCCGTCCAGCACACAGTTACAGAGCCTCCGACCCGGGAAGGGCAGCAGGAGCAAGGCAGCCCGGCTCTCGGGTCCTCCGAGAGTGCCATCCTCGTGCCTGAACAAGACCCACGTGCACGTGTGATTCTGCACGGAGGGGGCACAGCCCACTTCAAGTCCAGCATCCACCCTGGGAGTCAGAAGACCAGAGCTCTGATGCCAGCTCTGCCAGGTGCCCCTCTGGGCCTCAGTTTCCCTCTCTGTAAAATGAGGGTGTTGATCTGCACATATCTTCCTGTGCTCAAATTCTTTGCCACGGCATTTTTAAAAATCTCCTGGAGCTGTGTTAGTGCTATAGACTGAGTTGTGTCCCCTGAAATCCACATACTGATGCCCTAACCCCCAGTGTAATGGTATTTGGAGGTAATTAGGGTTAGATGAGGTCACCAGGGAGGGGCCCTCATGAGAGGTTAGTGGGCTTCTAGGCTCGTAAAAAAAAAAAAGAGAGATTAGTGGGCTTCTAAGAAGAGACACCAGAGAGCTTGCTCTCCGTCCCCCACAACCACCACGTGAGGACACAGCAAGAAGGTGGCCGTCTGCAAGCCAGGACGTGGGCCCTCACCAGAACTCGACCACGTATCCTGATCTGGGACTTCCAGCTCGAGAATGGCCAGAAAATAAACTTCTGTTAAACGTTGAAGCCACCCAGTCAGTGGTATGCTGTTATGGCAGCTTGAGCTGACCAAGGCAAATGGTGTAAGATGTTTAAAAAAAACCCCAAATCATTAATAATAAAATAAGTAGCACATGCTTGGTGTAAATACAAATTTAAAAAATAGAAAAAAGTTAAATAAGATTTTAAGGAGCAAGTTTCAATCACTTAGAAATTAAACTGTTCAGTTTAGAACATTCATCGTAGATGAGCAAAGAGAGGCTGTTAGTTGTAGATGCAAAGTACATTCGGCCTCTATTCAATTAAGCGCTTAGCTTGGGGAGCTGTGTATGTTCGTGAAGAAGGAAGAAGAATGCAGCTATCTAGGATGGTGCCTGGCCCCGGGGAGAGCCTGGATTGAGAACGCTTGGCAAATGTTGCGCACAGCCCATCGTTGTCCTCGCTGAGACTGCCGTGGCCACAGACAGAAACTGCCCAGTAGCCCAGCGTCGCACGTGGCTCTCCCGCAGGCTGCAGAGAAACTGCTCTGGGGTAGAAGCCATGACCAGAGCACCCATCAACACAGAGGTTCACGCAGCAACCTCCGCCACAGGAAGGATCCCAGGACAGGAACGGGACCCAGAGTCAGGAACTGCTCCCCTGGAACTGCCTCCCATTTTCCAGAAGACTCTAGGCAAGTCTCTGCTCTCAAGACCTCAAATTTTCCATCTATAAAATGGGAGGAGGAGAGGGTTCATCTCTGGGGCCTCCCAGCTCTGTGCTATCTTGGATCCATTTCAACTTTGTTCTATAGGATTCCACCTCAGGGTCCAGTCCCCTGTCAGGGAGCAGCTGGCTCCAGAGAGACGGGCTCAGTGCCAGCTGCAGACAACAGGCTCTCTGGGGAAGGTGGATTTTACTGTCATCCTCCTCCCCACCCCCAGAGGAATAAAGCCAAGCCGGAAATCCCAACTGCTTAAGAAACGGAGAAATGAGCGAGGTCTAGGGGTGGGAGGGCATGCAGAACGGAAGAAGAGTCTTTGCTTCCTGATATAACACAAAAATCCCCAAAGTTTCAGAATTCAGCCCATTCTTGCCTTAAACAACTAATTCTCATTCCAAATGACCCTGGCTAGTGGTCTAACCCCTGCCCTGAGTTAAGCAGGCATCCCCGAACTTGAGTGTATCCCAGAACAACAGGGCCACCGGCTAACGCAGGTTCCCAGGCCCCGCTCACCAGGATGCTTGTTCTGTACATTTGGGAGGAGCCCCCAGGTCTGTACTGATAACGGTGCCCCAGATCTTCTGATGCACGAGTCCTCCGATCGTGCTTTGGGACGCTGACCTTGGGGACACAACAAATGCAACTGTGCTGTGTTGCCAACAGGGAGGCCCAAGCCTGCTGTGGGCCACTAGCAGAGCCCAGGCGCTCCAAAAATGGAAAGTCTGACTTCCGTGTGTTACCATCAGAAAATTTAGAATGATTCTAGGTTTTTACCAATGGAAAACCTAGGAAGAGACGATTTTGGCTCAACATAAAGTAAACTTTATATTTTATGGATTACTACAGGTTTAGTATCCCTGAAGTAGTCGCTGAAATGCTTGGGACCAGAAGTGTTTCAGATTTCAGGTATTTGGGGATTTTGGAATATTTGCATTATATATTCCCTGATTCAGCATCCCTAATCCTAGAATCCAAAATATGAAATTCTCCAATGAGCATTTCCTTTTAGCATCATATTGCCATTCAAAAGTTTCAAATTTTAGAGCATTTGGATTTGAGATTTTGGGATAGGGATATATAACCAGTATTATTTTTACCTTCAAATACATACGAGAATAGGGACTGCACAAGTCCAGAAGGATTCAATTGAGTACCAAGTATAATTACCATTTTTATAATTATCATTACTATTATAGTAACAAGAGCTAATCCTTATCTGGTGCTCACCATGCGGCAGGTACTGTTCTAGGTGCTTTGCACATCTGACACTTGTAACTCTCACATTGTCCCAACAAGTAGGTACTACTGTAGTGCCCATTTTATAAATATGGAGACTGAGGCTCAGAGAGAGTAAGTAACTTGCTTGAAGTCCTGCAGCCAGTCAGTGACAGAGCCGGGATCTGAACCCAGGTGGTCCAGAATCTGCTCTCAGCCAAGCGTGCTCCTGCAGGGAGTCCCCATGCCATGCCTGGCACACACAGAGACCAGGCCCACCCTTGCTCTCCTTCCCTCCCACCCAGGACCCAAGCCGAGCCCACCTCGGCCTCCAGACCCACCCACGGTGCCAGAGTCTGCTCCATCCTGCCTCGTACCTGTCAGGGAGCAGGCGGAGCATCTACTCTTTGAAGAAGGGTCCCTGGAACTGGGCAGCAGCCGGGGCCTTCACTTTCCTGTACTGCCGGGTGATGTACGGGGCTGCTGGCGGAGGGCATCGGGACGCCAGGCGGAGGCTGTAGCTGTGTGGGAAGAGGAACAACACACATCGTCACCTGGAGCCCAGCCTGGTGCCCCAGACATCGCCGGGGGTTCCTTAGTGCTGGCCACCACTTCCCAGGTCCGAGCGTACTTCACCGTGCTCATCCGCCACCCTCTCTCCC
The DNA here is from genome assembly GCF_000956105.1 of Propithecus coquereli. Classification (NCBI taxonomy): domain Eukaryota; kingdom Metazoa; phylum Chordata; class Mammalia; order Primates; family Indriidae; genus Propithecus; species Propithecus coquereli. The sequence goes on from NW_012153840.1 coordinate 3,505,496, forward strand.
CTCTGGAGGTGCTCACAGCAGCGTGGGTGAGAAGTGTCCACCAGCCCGGTTCTGAGACACTACGATGGGCAGAGCTTTGGTGACCCCCAGTGGACACGCAGGTGAGCTGGAATGAACTCTTGTGGCATCAAGACCACAGCTTTATCTTTCTCTGATTCCATTTTCCCACCTGCCTTTCTGTTCTTCCCTCCTGCCAGGCCCCAACACCCACAGGGCAGAAAGCATCTGGGGAGGTTGCTGTTCCTAAGGTACAAACACACCTGCGTCGGGGGCAGGGGGGAGGTCCCTTCCATGCCATTAACCCCCACACTCGACATCTACCCGGTGCCAGGCACTCCCATGTCGGGGATCTCAGAGAGGTGACGTGACTTCCCAATAGAGATGTGAACCAGCTGCCTTTGACATGGTCTGGCCCTGCTTGTACTGTAGCCCATTGAATGGGATTTGTTTTTTCAGAAGAGCCTTTACAAATGTATTTAAAAGATAGGCAACCCAGACCCTCATTCCTCCCCTCCCTGCATTCAGCTAACTCGTACTCCTCTTTCAGATTGCAGCTGGGACACTACCTCCTCCAGGAAGCCTTCCTTCTTTACCTCCTGGGTGAGGTGTCCCTCCCGTGGGCTCCCACTCTCCCTTGTGCTTGCATCCCCATCCCCGCACTTGTTAAACTGAACCAAAAACATATATCAGGAAGGCATCTGCCTTCCTCGTGAGCTCCGGGATCCCAGCGTCAGGGCCTTTGTCGTGCTCATTCCTGCATGCTCAGCTTAGCGCAACAAAAATAAACATTTGCCAAATAAGTACAACGCATGTGTGCTTACTGGGTGTCCAGACCTGTGCTACATATTTTATACCTACCAACTGTCTTACTCCTCATACAACCTACCAAGGTGGACACTATGATTATCCCTCATTTGCAGATGGGAAACAGGCACAGAGAGCCTATGTCACTCATCTCTCTCTCAAGGTCGGGGCTGCCCCTGTGTGAGTTCCTCCCCCACGCCATGCAGTCAAGGCCTGTGGTCAGCTTGTTCCACTCGCCCCAAAAAGGAGTCAAGGAGGAAACTGAGGCCCAACGCGCAGCAAGTCTGTCCACCACATGGGCCACCAAGGCCTGCAAGGATTATGCGCCCATGAGGAAGCCATGGAGGCCATCTCCACAGCTGGTGGCTGCCCCCCCACGCCCCCAGGGCTGGCTGGTGTCCCAGGAGACAAAATCCGGGGAGACACAGCATCTGGGAGGCTGCCTGGAGACATGAGCGACGTGGACTCCGTCCTACTAGGGAACAAGGAACAGTCCTGGCATATAGTAGGTCCCGCCCTGATGTCCCCGTCTGGGGAAATGTCTACAGCGGAGTGTAGCAGGACCAGCAGCAGCTTTGGAGACGGACAAACACCGCATCATCAACATCCAGCTTCTCCCTCTCTCTGCTACCACTACTGTGCATCCAGGAAACATTCCAATCAGATCAATCACTGCAACGCCCCGGCCTCGCCGCCCCCTCCAGCTACCCAGCCTTTCTCTGCCCCTTCTGTCCCTGTTCTGCCCTCTGGCTCCTGCGGCCACAGCAGCCACAGCCATTTCCACTAGGGCAAGCCTTCTCCCTGGCTCAGGGTGTCCAGCTCTTACAGTCGGGCGGCAGGGGAGACCCCCAAAGCCAGGTCCCTCTGGCCACCCCTGGGCACACTGCCTGGCCTAGTGAGGACAACCCCAGCTGACACTCACATGGCCCATGTGATTCCCAAGCACTTTCTCAGCTTTCTCTCTGGACCCTCCCAGCAGCCCAGGAGGCAGGAAGAGCAAGTACTTTTATAACCATTTACAAACAGGGACACTGAGGCTCAGACATGAAAACTTTATCCTAGAGGAGCAGAATCCAGGCCTTTCAGATCCTTGGGCCACAATTTTTGGGGGATACCAGGTCACCACCTGGGTGTTCCCCATGAGGACGGGGGCAGGGATGCCCGCAGGACAGCGTCCTGCCTGATCGAGAAGCTGTTCACTGGCCAGAGAACCCAGAGCGCCCAGCGGCATTTTGCTGCCTCCAATTGGCCATGGACTCAGAGACCAACCACACTCGCTTGAACCCCGTGCACAGAGGAGCAGTGCACCCTGAGCCTGGGCCTGTGCGGCCCCCTGCACCTCACCCCCCAAGTCAGTCCATCTCCAGGCCCCCTGGTTCTGCCTCCAAACCCACACGTGTCTCCACTCGCACTGCCAGCGCCCAGTGCCCCCACTGGCATCACATCTTCCACGGGGATGTGGCAACAGCCACCTCACTGGTCTCCCCACCACCACCTGACCCCTCAATCCATTCTCCACCAAGCAATAGAGTGGCCTTTATAGGGACCTCCAGACATGACAGTGACACTGGGCCATGTCACTGCTCAGAGCGGCACTGGCCCGAAGCGCCCCACTGCACCTAGAGCAGAGCCGCCTGCTGGCTCCGGGCTCACTCCGTACTTTCCCTCTGGGGACCCTCCTCTGTCTCTCAGGCCAGGCTCTTCTTTCCCCGGAACCCCCCACCCCCTGCTTTCCCCCGACCACCCTCCTCTGCCCACGGCTCTCTCTTTAGGTCTCAGCTTGTGTCCCCTCCCTAAAGACTCCTTCTCAGACCTCCCCACCTTAGGGACTGCCCGGCCCCTTCCCTCTAGCGGCTCCTCTGCGTTTCCTTTATCTATTCGTGCTGCGCCTTCCTGGGCCGCTCACTCCCAGCACTTGCCACGGCGGTCACCTTGCCTGGGGAGCTCTTTACTGCTCCACCAGAGAGAATGTCTGAGGGCAGGGACTGAGTCTCGTCACGGCTGGGTCCCGCGTGCCCAGCGTGCTGGGTGGGTGGATGGAGGCAGCAGTGAGGGATGCGTGGACTGAGGTGATGAGTGAATGGACGGGTGGAGAGAGAGGGGAACTCTAAAACGGACAAGAAAGCTGCTCCTTACCCGGTGCCCCTGGTTTGCGGCCGTCATCACGGGACCACACACCTTTCCTAGGCCAGGCCCCACCCCCAGGGACAGCAGAGCCCCAAGTCTCAGATGCAAGGACACCGTGCGAGTTCCCAGCACTGCCCCATTACAAGCGGAAGTCCACCTGCCGGGGCTGGGGGCTGGAGCACAGCGTCACAGGATGCGCCCTGGCGATGGCACCGTCACCATGCAAGTGAGTTTTGACAAGTCAGCGCCTCGCTTATCCAGAGCCCTTTAACCTTCACAACCCGGAGAGCCGCTAGGAACACTGGAGAAAGTCTGAGTCATCCGGGACCAGCGCCCACGGACCCGTGAGCTCTTACAGGGCTCACTGCTCGCAGCCACCGTGGCTGGTGCCGGGGCCCACGGCGTGTCCTGAAGGAGCACAAGCCACACGGAACTAAGGCTCTCACGCTCAGCACGAGCTGCTCTTGCTGCACGCGCAGCTCCAACGCACACGGTCGGGTGGGCCACAGGTCCACAGCCAGTTAGGACAGAAAAGTGAACAGAAGAGGAAGAGAGGGGGCTGTCATGTCAGGCTGAAGCAAACACAAAGTGTGCAGCAGTGACATCAGACACATCCCAGAAGGGGGAAGGGAGAGAAAACACCGTGTGCCAGGCCCTGTGGGTACCACGCTCTGCCCGGGTTCCTCAGTGGACCTGTGAGGTAGACAAACTTGAGAGTGGTAAACTAATGTGATGGACTTAACGTTTGTGTCCTCCCCAAATTCATATGTTGAGGTCCCAACCCCTAATGTGATGGCATTTGGAGGTGGGGCTTTTGAGGGGTCATCAGGTTTAGGGAAAGTCATGAGAGTAGGACCTCCATGCTGGGGACCAGCGCCCTTACAAGAGGGAGACAGAGGGGAAACATCTCTGTCTTTCTCCAGACACACATTCGAGAACAGGCCATGTGAAGCACAGCATAAAGGCGGCAGTCTGCAAGCCGGAAGGACAGCCCTCACCAGAACCGGACCATACTGTCACCCTGACCTTGAACTTCCAGCTTCCAGAACCGTGAGAAGACAAATTCCTGTCGTGCAAGCCACGCAGGCTATGGAACTGTTCTATGCTGCTCGAGGTAAGACGACGTACTTTCCTGAAGCCACAGAGCACATACCTGGTCAGGTCAGGATCTGAAGCTGAGCCCGTCCTCCCTGAGCACGACTCTCTCCCTAAGTGACCCCACCCCGGCCTTGGCCTCCTGGCTTCACACAGATGACTCACCAGGCCCACGCCCAGCCTGCATCTGCCTCCACGTTCCAGACCCATTCATGTGCTGATGTGACATCTCTTGCACATCTGGCAAGTCCTTAAATTCAGGTCCTGATCCAAATTATGACCCCCTTACCCCCGCACTCCTTTTCTTGGTAAACAGCACCACGTTCGTGTCCTGAAAGCCAGAGACCTGGGAGTCAACAGGGTCCCTTCCCTGCCCTGTCCTGCGAGACCCCATCTGGTCTGCCTTCCTCCCTCTTCCACCACCGTCGGTGCCACCTCGAACCTGGTCTCCTGCAAGGCTCTTCCTCACTGGGCTTCTCACTTCCACTCCCCTCCCATCTGCTCCTCAGAACACAAAATGGACCATGACATATCTCTGCTGCAACCTATGGGTCCTGTACCTCCCAGGATGTGGCCCAAGTTCCTTAATACATCCAGTCTGGCCCCCACTGACCCGCCAGCCCATCTCTCCCCGCCAGCTCTCGTTACTCCAGCCAGTCTGGGCAGAACCACGTCCTGGTGCCCTGCAACCCCGGCTACTCACTACCGTCACCCGGAGAGGCCCAGGCTGCGCGCCAGGCCATGACATCAGAACCTCTCCAGTGATTCCATGCAGCTGGAGTGAGAACCACTGCTCTGGTCACACTCCTGTGGCCGCACACTTGAGGCAAAACGGCCCTGGGCACATGTCCCTACACGTGCAGTTTTGCGTGTATCTGTGACTGTTTGAGGCATGCAGGTCTCCCAGGGGACCCTGTGGTCTATGACGGCAGAACTTGTTGCCGTTTGCTCACCATGTATCCTTGTACCTAATTTCGAGTGAGTGAATAGCAGACCCTCAAAATGTAAGAAACGAAGAAATGAGTGATTAGACCCAGGATAATCCCACTGCACAGACTTTCTCAGACATCAAGAAATCTTCTCGCCCATTTAGCACATGGGCGAGAAGATGGACTTAGCAGGCGCCATGGACTTCCCTCCCTGAAACCCCAGTAAGATGGATGACACTCATAGTCCTAAATCCAAGGCATCAAGAAGGGTTGAACAAGCTCAGCATCCACTGTTTTTGGAAAGCAGGGAGGTACAGCATTACTTCCCTGAGATTTTCATACAAAGTGGTTTAACTTTTTAAACATAGTTGGGGGTTGGCAGGGGCCTGCTCTGCACTCCACACAGACTTTGCTCAGAACTGTCTGGCCACTTGCAAAACGTGCTCCACTGCTTCCCTAGGAGGGAAATCTTTGGAAATTTCATTTACACAGAACAAAAAATCATGACTTTGAAAGCACAGGGGACCTCATACACCATTCAATCTGTGCAGATGGGGAAGGACTGTGCAGAGAACAGATCTAAACACCTGGTGCACATCTGGCTCGGGGGAAGGGCTCGGAAATTGGGCTCCTCAGGGCATCGTCTCCTGTGGGTCCTAATTTCTTGCTTGTCAGAAAACCCCAACAGTCTGATGGCAATGCAAGGACAGCATCGTTCTATCCCCAGCCTCAAGGACAGACACATTCATTCTTTCATTCACATTTCCAGTGGCCCATTCCTGCATCTGGGACTTGGCATGGGCTGTTCCCTCTGCCTGGAACACACTTCCCCCATGTAATCACATGGCTCATGCACACCCCACCCCTTCAAAACCTTGAGGTTTTGCTCAAAAGTCTCCTTCCCAGTGAGCCTCCCTTAACCACTCTATTCAAAATTGCAAACCCCGCCCCCAAAACCCTCCATCTCCAGTCTGTTTTCCTTTCCCCCTTGCGCTATCCCCATTGACGCAGCCTGTATTTACTCAGCTGACTGTCTACTGTCTGCGCAGCAGGCCTGTGAGGGCGAGCATAGGCTGTTTGTCACTGATGTGACTAGACCTCTGGCTGGTTCTGGCACACAGTAGGCCGGATGCACGGTGTGTCTGCTACGCGCAGGTGCTTTGCCAACAGAAGTTTCGCTGAATAAAACGTGTTGTGTTCTCTACATATGAAGCAGTTTTACGTGTGGTTTAGTGTGGCCTAGAGAGGAAAAATGCTCAGTTTTAGGGAGTTTGATGCCAGTACGAGACCAGGACTCAGGTCTCCTGGCTCCCAAGCGACCACGTTCTCAGTCAGCCCCTGTGGTTTCTGGTGAAGGAGAGACCCAGACACGCTGGAATGAGCAGGAGAGACTGACACTGAAGAAACAGGAGGGAGGACAGAGTGGGGCAGACAGGGAAGGTGACGGGGGACACCACTGAGAAGGATTCTGAGAGTAGGAGGTTCTGGCTCAAGTCCCGAGCAGAGAGCAACACAGGGACCCCATGAGGACTTATCTCGGCTTTGCTTGTCTGCCTGGGACGTCTCTCACAAGTTAACGGCGCCTCAGAGGAAAGAAGCACCCACACCTCCAGTGGTTGTCCTGGCGCTCAGACGTCACTCGGCTTTAGGGAGTCCGGGAGGAGGTGACATCATGGCAGTGGCCAGCACCTGAGCCTCTCCTCTCCGGGCCCTTCCCCTGGACGGGGAATGGCTGGGACCAGGGAGATGAATTGATGCAACAAAAACAAAAAGTAAAGAAATAATAAAATAAAGAATGGGCAAAGGACATACATCATTGAACATACAATATCATGAAGAGGTAATTCATAGAGAATCACAAATGCCCATTAATATGAAAGATGTCCATTCTCCCTGGCGTTGTCAAAGAACAGCGTGTTAAAACAAGAGGCCACTTCCCTGGTCACATGGGGACATGGCTGTACACACGGCTGCCCACGGATGGGGAATGTGACTGGTAGGAGGACTGCCCCCTCCCCCACCATCTGGGGAGGCAGTGCCTGCGCCTTCTCCATCTTCCGAGAGCCTCTCATCCAAGTCCCCCTTAAGGCCATTTATCTCAGCCCCAGCGAACAGTAACCGCCGCTCAGCAGTGTGAACACTGGAGACAGCAGAGAACGGGAGGAGCAAAAGGCCCTTCCCAGGCTCTTGTCCTAGTGGAGACACAGCGAATAAATAAATAAGCGCGCATGCGACCTCAGCGCTGGTTATGGAGAAGAAAGGAAGCAGGGAGGGAGACTGGGAGTGAGAGCATGGTGGGGCAGGCGGGCCGCAGGCCGGAAGAGGAAGGCCTCAGACAGGGCAGGCTGAGCAGGCCTGGAGGAGGGGATGACCTGCTCGGCCAGCTAGGCTGTGTGTGCTCCGGGCGGTGCACAGACTGGGACTGGGGAGACCAGTTAGGAGGCGACTAACTCCCGCCATCCAGGGAGAGATGGGGAGGGGGACCTGAGCAGCTGGAGAGACCAAGCTGGGAGTGGGGAGGACCCAGCACGTTTGGGAAGTGGGGTGCTCTGGCTGAGCTGTTGGAGCAGGTCGGTTTCTGCTCAGCCAAGATGGGGAGGGAGGCTTCGTGGAGAGACTGCTTCTTTTGGGGAGGATTAAATTTGAAATATTTTCTAGACGGCCAATGGAGATGTCAGGTGGGTGGTGAAATGAGACTCTGGTAAGAATATGAATTCGGAATTCCTCCGCGTCTACGCGGTATTAAGTGCCTGCGACTGGATGAGATCAGCAGGGCGGCCTCGGGCCTGGAAATGGAGGGAGGAAGAAAGAGCCCAGGGACAGAGGCAGGATGAGGGGTGGCTGGCGCTGCCACAGAGGGAGCCAGGAGACAGCGGTGTCCAGGTGGAACGCGTTTCAGGGAAGAGGAGGATGAGCAGCGTCCACCGCAGCTGCTGCTGGGTCAAGGAAGATGAGACAGAACCGACCACCACATTTGGCACCCTAGAGGCTGCTGGCAACCTTGGTAAGAGCAGAACTGATGGTGCGACAGAGACAAACGCCTGAAAGTGAGTTCAAGACAGGAGGGGAGGAGAGAAACTGGAGGAGAGTAGAGGGGAGGAGAGAGGGAGGGAAAGAGCTGCCAGCTTTTGAAGGACCCATGCTCTCCCAGGCTCTGGGTTGGGACCCCTGGCTGGCGCCTCTTCCTCCCACCTCTTCCTCCCGCATGCTCCAGGAGGGATCTCCGGGAACAGCAATCCTCAAAGCCAGGCCACACAGCTGGCCGCAGAGGCCTTACACAACTCTCCATAAATTCTCGGAGTGCAATGCGTTTGAAGCCAACTCTGTGGTTGTGCACTTTTGCCGGAGGTAGGGGAGAGGCGGAAGTGTGGGAGCCGGGGCAAAGGCAAGACAAGCCTGTGACAACGCTGGAATTCCCTGGGGGCTGGGTGAAGGTCCATAGATAGGAGCTGCAGGACCCCCCAGCCCCCAGCAGCTTCCAAGAATGGTCACATGCAAAGCAGGACCCGGCTTCCCAAAGTGGGCGGTCCCCATGTGCCCCGTGGAGGATCCTCCCATTCAAATGGAGCCCCCAGGCTGGGAGTCAGGGGTGGGAAGACAGCGGAGAGAGGAAAGGCAGGCACCAAAAGGAGGGTGTCAGGGATTCGGGAGCCCGAGTTTCAGTCCTAGCTCCATCACTGACTCGCTGTGCGGCCCCTGGAAAGTGCCTCCACCTCTCTGAGCTGCAATAGTCTCACCTGTAAAACGAGGATGTCAAGCAAGGAAAACAAAAACCTAATACCATCATTCATTGAGCAACTTATTACGTACCAGGAGCTACCTGGGTGCCTTTTGGAAGCTCCTCAAATCCCTCAGCAGCCCTGTGAGGTGGGGCCTGTGACAGTCCCCGTCTTACAGTGGAGGGGACTGAGGCTCAGAGAGGTACAGAAGGCGACGTCTGAGTTCTCTTGGTCGACAAGGAAACAAGCCAAGATTTGAATCCAGGACCATTGGACGATGACAAAGCCTGTGCCTGACACAGTCCTCGTGGTAATGGGGACTGAAGAGCTCTTTCCAACACTCCGAAGCCAGGTGGGGTTGACCCTCTGCCCACAGCACAGCTGCCCAGGCCACCCGAGACGCCGCAGTCTGCTTTGGGCTGAGACATCAGCTCCGAGCAGCCCGGGAACAGAGGTTCTCAAACTCAGGTGCTCGCTGGAACCCCCTTGGGAGACTGAAACAATCCTGATGCCTGCGCTCCACCCCTAGAGGTTCTCGTTTCCTTGGTTGGGGGTGCAACCCAGGCACTGGCAATTTTAAAAGCCAATTTGGAAACCACTGGTCTAGATCCTTGTACTCAAAGTGTGGTCCACGGGCCAGCAAGTGGCATCGGCGTCCCAGGAGCTTGTTAGTCACGCAGACAACTCTGCCCCAGCAGACCTGAGTCAGAATCCACCTGGGAGAGGCGTTTGTACACTGCAGCTGAAGCGCAGGGCCAGGGACACCTTCAGCAGAGTCTCACACGTGGGCAACGTGTCAACTGTGCTGGTGGGGGGTGGGGACGGGCTGGTGCTTAGAGAAGTTCTGCAGATGAGGTCTCAGAAGGTGGGGGCTGAGGGAGGGAAATGTATGAGGTCGTCTGGGGTCAGGCACAAAGGTTTGAAACCACTGGCCAGGATGGTCCAGTTGCTGGGGTTCCTTTGAGTGGAGACAGAGCCCTCAGGTGCCGCTGATGGGACAGTGGGGACGACAGCAGCTGACGGGAAGAGGCCATGGGGAGGAGGCAGTAAGTACACCGTACTCACGTGGTTTCTTCATCTTCCCTTTAACCAAGCAAGATGGGTCATTAGCCCTTTCTGTGGCTGCCGGGACAGCAACACAGAGAGGCTTGGTATAATAACTCCTTTACTTAAGAGGTATGAAAACAAGGGGCCGGGCGCGGTGGCTCACGCCTGTAATCCTGGCACTCTGGGAGGCCGAGGCGGGCGGATTGTTTGAGCTCAGGAGTTCGAGACCAGCCTGAGCAAGAGCGAGACCCTGTCTCTACTAAAATTAGAAAGAAATTAATCGGATAACTAAAAATATATAGAAAAAATTAGCCAGGCATGGTGGTACATGCCTGTAGTCCCAGCTACTCGGGAGGCTGAGGCAGAAGGATCGCTTGAGCCCAGGAGTTTGAGGTTGCTGTGAGCTAGGCTGATGCCACGGCACTCTAGTCAGGGCAACAGAGCCAGACTCTGTCTCAAAAAAAAAAAAAAAAGGATGAACAGAAGGAAGGAGGAATGGAGGGAGCCAGACTCACACCCAGAGCCAATCCAGGGCTGAACTTGGCCTCTCAGCAGACAATGTTGCTTCCTTCTCACCAGCCCTGGGGGAGGCCACGGGCCCAGCGCCGGGCTCCTGATTTGGCCTCCACGCACTGGAAAGACCAATCGAGTCCCTGCCTCATGGGGCTTCTACCCAGGATCTGAGGCATCAGAGGCCGTGAGGTCCCCAAACCTGTTCGGCTTGAACTCCAAACACCAGCATGTGACAAACTTGTAACACTCTGGCCCAGCCTGGCCTGCAATGACCTCGGCCAAAGGAAGCTGCCAGCCAGGAAATCCCTGCCATGCCTGCCTCCCTGGCTGCCAGGACGGGAGACGCGCCGGGGACCCCAGAGGCCACAGGCAGCAGACCTCCCTTTACAGATGAGGAAACTGAGCCAGGAACTCGCTAATGGTCACACAGCAAGTTGTTCCTGGGGAGACATGAGGGGACAGGACTGGGCCCACTACTTATTTGGGGACATTAACGATGGGAAAAAGGGTGAGTGAAGCCCCAGTGGACTCGGGAAAGGAACCTCGGGAGGCAGATGCCCTTCTCGGCGTCATCCGGGTGAGGCACTTAGCTGTGACTGCCTCTCCCCTACTGGGATGGGGGCCCCAGGAGAGCACAGTCTATTCGCTTCTCACTCGCAGAACCTGCCACCAGGCCTGGCACGAGCAGATGCTCAGGGAATGTTTCCGGAGCAAACAAATGGCAAACCTGGAGCCAGGTTCCTGGTGCAGTTCAACCCTCAAACGTGCCTGTCCATGTTGCTCCAGAACCAAATCCTCAAATACAGCTTCCCCTAAGTTTCCCCTCATTGCCAAGGTCCCATCCCAAAACCATGGGGTGAGGTCCCCATTTTTACGACAATTCCGTGAACCCAACTCTGCAGCCCTTAGGCCTCCCCAACAGACCCTCCCCATTCTGCTCAGCATAGGGGTTCAAGTCCGGAGGATGCCACCCCTGCAGGAGACAGGTCACTGCCCGTGACACAACCAGCCCAGGTGGGAGAAGCCCCAGCAGGGTGGAGGAGCAGCTCCTTCAGCTCCCAGCTTCCTCTGTCTTTTGCTTTTGCACCTCCCACGACACTGCTGCCCTGCAACCACCCAGTTTCAAGCTTGCCCCAAATCCCATCCCTTCTTTCTCCCTCCAGTTCTAAGAGTAGGAGGGAAGCCAAAAAGAAAACATGAACAAATATGAGTGCGTCAGGACTGACGAACGTAGGAAAGCTGTTCCCAGCTTGGTACTGCAAGAGATGAAGGGGTCTCCTATGAGATCCACATAAAATACATACATATATATATGTATTTTAGAGACAAGGTCTTTCTTGCTGTCACCCAGGTTGGAGTGCAGTGGCGTGATCACAGTTCACCGTAGCTTTGAGCCCCAGGGCTCAAGTGATCCTCCTGCCTCAGCCTCCCAAGTAGCGAGGACTACAGGCACATGTCCCTATACCTCGCAATTTTTTTTTTTTTTTTTTTACTTTTTGTAGAGATGGGGCTCTCACTTAGGCTGGTCTCAAACTCTTGGGTTCAAGTGATCCTCTCACCTCGGCCTTCCAAAGTGCTGGGATTATAGGCATGAGCCACCCTGCCTGGCCAGAAGAGCTCTTTCCAATGGTAGCATTTTATAAGGACACTTAAGACTTCGCTATTGTTACCGCTCTATCTTTTAAAGATGATCTAGGCCAAGGATGTCAAAAAGATCAGGTAAAGTCCAAGGACAAAGTAAAGAAGAGCTCAGCCCCCCATATGACTTGGTGTTGGGACTAAGAGTCTCTTAAGCCTTATGTGGCATCTGCCCTGATTCCAGAGCTTCTAGAACTTGACGTCCGATGCCTGGGTCAGAGATGGTATAACCTGGGAGCAGGCCCAAGGATGCTAACGGCAAGAATGGCTGCTCCCTGCAGGGCTTTCTGCTCCTGCCTCAATGGAGAAGCCTTGTGGGAGCTCAGGGGGCTCATTTGCTACACGAGGGTTGAAACAGCTTGTCTCGGGAGGCCTGGGCGTGCCTGGCTGGCAAGGCGTCCCAGACGCAGGGCTGGCACTGTTATGGGAAAGGCACGCTTGCTATGTGCCCCAATAGGCGTTAGTCAGTGGGGATGACGCCGCCCAGAGGACAAGGGCACCATGGGCTGTGGGTCTGGAGGCCTCGTCCTAAGTATGGCAGGGGCTCAGGTAGCACAGTCTGCCCACTGGCCTCTCCCCCTTCCTGCCCATGATCCCCAAAGCCCTCACTGTACATCCCACCTGACCTCGAACAGGCTGTAGGGTGGCTGGGCTGGGACAGCTCAATCCACTTCACACACGAGGACACCGAGACCTTGCGATGTGAGATGACTTAGACCCAGGCCGTCTGCCCCCACTCTGGGCTGCTCAGACGTCACCAGGACCCTGCACTCCGTCTGGCGTGGGAGCTGCTTGTTCACGGAGTGGAGGCCTTTCGAACTGGCTCCCTCCTGGCAGGGGACAGACACCTGGCCCAGCCAGACACTGTGGGGAGCCCACCGGCTGACGGCCAGGAAAACCCTCCCAGTGTTTCTTCCACATTCCCAGCATTTCGCAAACAGGGTTCAGTGGAACCGGCCCCCACAGACGCTGCACGTGCCCTCATAAGCATTTGCATCACGCAGCTAACATTCCTGTGCTTACGATGCGCCAAGCGCCGTGCCCAGGGTTTGACACGGAATAACGAATTTCATCTTCACAAGAACTTTATGAGATGGGGCATTTCACAGGTGAGGAGCTAAGGCACAGAGAAGTTAGGCAACTCGCCCAAGAACATACAGCTGGCAAGAGGCAGAGCTGGGACTGAAGCCCAAGCCACTCACCTCCAGAGCGCGGGCTGGGGAAGCCAAACAGGCATGTCTCTGCAGGATTTCTGAGCCTGCAGTGTGCCGACAGGCAACGTGAATTCCCAAGAAGAGGAGACAGTTGTCATTTACCCCAAACTTACTCGCCCCAGCGATCTGATAACCATGGACCACCTACTCCGCCAGTCGCCGCGGGGTGTAGTAGTGAGCCGGGCACACACACCCCGAGTGCACAAGGGGAGCCCTGCAAGGGACAACTTTGGTCAAAAGCCTACTTGGTCAAGTCCAGGAGACTGGTCTCTCGCACACAAGGCTCCCTGCCCGCCCCACCTCCATCAGATGTCACTTCAGTCCTCTGCCATGTCCTGCCTGCAGTGCCCCTCCCCCACCATGGCCTCCTCTCCACCCCCGGGAGGCTCCCCTCTTGCACCAGCACACTGGGCCTTCTGACCTCACTGGTCTGACCCGGTGCTCCGGGGCAGGCAGAGTGTGGGGGTTGGAGCCTGACAGTCCCACCTCCGCCACCAGCCGTCTGAGTGAGTCACCCACTCTCTTGGAACAGCGTCTTCTGTGAAACAGGCCTAATGCCAACCTTGTACGGCTGGGGGAGACATTCGCTGCCTGCACGGTGCCTGGGGCAGAGCAGCAGCTCACAACAGACGGGATCTTACCAGACGGGACACCCTGTTCTTCAGCGGGACGCAGCCCAGCAGGGGGATCGATATTGGGACATCCCTTAAGCATTTCTTAAGTTTAATTAAAATTAAAAATTATTAATAAAACAAAAACATATGGATGTGTTTGTGTTCACTGACCCTTCTGCTAGAGAAAAACACACAACCATGTTGCCTGATCACATTTTAAATTCGGGCTCCCAACACCTCCTGGCGCCATTGTTCTCTTGCTGCCCACACCGCTGCTGCACATCCCAGCCCCCCAAACATCTCCTCTCACCCTCACTCTCTGCCGATGATTTCGATTCCTGTTACACACTGGCGGGGGCAGACGGTTCCCGCCCTATCTCCCTGCCCACCTGCCTTCCTCCCTGGGAGGCTGGACCTCCCCAGAGCCCAGCTCCTCCCCCGGAGCCCCATCGCCTTTCACCCACCAAAGAGCGTGGGTGGGTCCAGTGATTCTCCCTCCTCTTTCCTGCACCGTCAGCTTCTCTAGCTCTACCAGGTCATTCCCATCAACACACAAAGATGTTACCAGTCCATCCACCTTAAAAAAAGGAACAACCCTCTCTTGATCTCACTTCCCCTCCAGGAGCCACTTCTCTGCTCCCCTTCCTGGATGCTCCCTGCCTCGAGGGTCTCCCATCTCCCCTGGGTCTCCCCACCCCCAGGCAAGCTAGTGCTCCCACCACCCGCTGAAGCTCCACCTGCCACGAGTGCCAGTGAAACCTGGGGGCAGCTCTCGCTCCTGGCCTGCGCGGCCACCTGGGCTCCAGGACATCTCACCCGGTGCCTTCCTCTTACTTTGCTCCTTCTTTGTCCCACTGCCAGGCTCTCCCGGATCTCTCCAGTCTCTCGGTGTCGGAGCCCCCAGGCTCGATTCTTGGGCTTCTTCTCTTCATCTACACTCACTCCCTTGGAGATTCCAATCCCATGGCTTTAAATTATCAGAACTCCCAAATTTCTGTTTCCAGCGGGGTCCTTTCCTCTGAACTCCAAGTCTGTATATTCAACGACCTCCTCTACGTCTCCCCTGAATGTCTAACGGGCATCTCAAATGTAACATGCCCCAAATTGGTTCCCAGCACACACGCTCCCCACAAACTGGCTCCAACCACAGTCCCACCTCATCGTTCACGGCAGCTGCATCCACCCATCCGGATGCACGGGGAAAAAACCAAACCAACAAAGAGGTCATCCTGACTCCTGTCTCTCTCAGCTAATCTTGCAGCTCCACCTTCCAAATACACCCAGAAACACCGCCCCAGGCTGCTTACCACCTCCACTGCTGCCCCGTCCAGCCTCGTCCCTTCCCACCTGAGCAGCCTGTTTCTATGCTGGTCCCCTTCCAGTCTGTTCTCAAAAGATGGGCAGAGTGATTCTTTTAAAAGGCAAATCATGGTGTATTACTCCTTTCCCAAAACCCTCCACTCCCACTGAGTGACTCCCATTCACTCAGAGGAAAAGCCAAGTCTCCACGACAGCTGCGATATCCAATACCACCTGGACGCCCGTCACCTCCCTGGCCTCATCTCCCCCAGCCGCGCTGCCTCCTCGCTGCTCCTCCAGCACGCCTCGGATGCTCCCACCGCAGGGCCTGCACACCTGCCGCTCCCTCCGCCAAGGGCTTTGCTCCCGTGTCCGCAGGCTGCCCCTTGGTCTCCCAGTCTTTGCTGCAACGTTCCCCTTTCGGTCAGGCTCTCTGACCCCTGGACTTAAAGGGGGGCCCTCCCCATTTTCACCCAGAACCATCCCCTCCCGTGTTGTGTTTCTCTCCATAGCATTCGTCATCTGACACTCTATGTGTTTTCCTAATTGTCCGTCCCCACAACCAGAACCTAAGTTCGATGGGGTGGGACATTCGGTCAGGTTTGTTCACGGCTGTGTCCTCTGGCATTTGAAACAGCACCTGGCACAGAACAGCCGGCCTTGGGCCTACATGCAGTATCGGATGAATGAACCAATGGATGGATGGACAAAGGGCGAAGACCTGCACTGCCTTTCTCGACTAAATCACACCCAGAAGTCATCATCTATGATTTCCAGTTTTTGTTTAAAGTGGGGTGAGAACCTAAGGCACTTCCAAAGCAATCTGAGTGAAGAATCTCTCTATGCCTTTATGATCGCCACTCTGCCTCCTGCACATTTTTGATGTTGTCACCTACACCTATTTGGACTACAATTTTTAGGCAAATTACTATGAGCCTTTCTAAGCATTCGACTTCCTTTTTATAAACAGCTCTATGCTATTTCATTGGTTTGGATAATATTTAATTAAATCATGCTAGCACAGTAATAAATATTAAAGACCAGTGGCATAACAGGTGTGGGAACAAATACAACTGACCTTTGGCATGCATTGAACTGGACTGCCGGGAACGGAAGCGTGCAGGCGCCGCCAGGAGTGGTGGTCCGGACTCCCAGGCAATGAGGGGCCGCCATTCACATGGTGGGAAAATTAAACTAAAACTAAAACTGACTGAGTTGCAACTGCATTTCATTTTATCCACGGTTGGTGTTCTAACACAAGTTCAGAAGGATTTCTGCCACCACCCCAGTCTCCCAGGCCCTGTGCTTTTTGCAAAATGTCCTCACAAGTCTCGAATTCTTCCTTGGGCAATGGTGAACACACTGGACTTGGTGACTGAGTAAACGACCGAGACCTCTGTGTTCCCTTCGGGTGCTGGCGCGCGTCACCCTCTGGTTTCATCATCTGGAGCACATTATGCAGCAGCTCTGACTCACGGGGGTGATGGGGAAATCGCCAAGGTGGGTGATGCTTGCTGCAAATCCAGCTTTTGGAACAGTGTTTTTTAACACAGCCCCGCCAAGTGCATACGGCCTTGTGAAATCAGCGTTTAAGCTCTACGAAGATTCATTATTTTGAGCAAAAGAAGAAAACATGCAAAGAAAATCACCCACTGCCATGTATTTTGGGACTCTAATAGAGTGGGAGCCCACTGGAGTGGGACCGCTTAGGAGATGTCAGGAGACAGAATTAAAGTTGGCGCCACAGAAAGGGCGACCCTCCCTTCAGGTCCAAAAATCAAGAAAAAAGAATCTAAAAATCTGAAGGAATATTTGAATAGTTCTACTCCATGAAGTGCAGGATGTTCAACTATAGCCTAAGACAGCCCGTGAGGACTCAGACCTTTGCTGTGTGTACCAGCGTAGACTGGGAGGGGAGAACAGAATTCCACCAGTACCTTGGAATGAATACGCCCTGCTACACTGGACTCCTGGCAGACAATTTTGTTCTGGGCTCTACAGTTTATTGATCAGCTTTCATTATGCATTCTTAACCTTGAGGACCAGGCCCTGAAGCAGTAATGCTGATTATAATTAGCTATCACCATCCTTTTCTTTCAATTTGATTTAATTGATCATTTACTTATCAAAGTGATGCTCTCTACTCAGTTGCCAGCAATTAATGGCCTCAAGACTCATATTTTAAAGCAAAGAGTCATGCGTTAGGGTCACATTAGTAGCTCCCATACTCGGTGTGCAGCAGGTGCTGGGGTGGCGTGGTGAACACAGACGGGCAGGGCTCTGTGTCGCACCAAGCTTGTCCTAGTTTATGACCAAAGTTCATACATCCTCCTCAAAAAGACACTCAAAGAGGAACATGGACAAATTGGCAAATCCTCAATTCCATCTCATCCCTGGCACTCAGAAATGTCCCCAACTCTTGAACTACCCCTGCATAGCTTGACTGTCACTGGGTAGTTATAAGAAATAGGGAAATTTTTAATTGAAAGTGTTCTGAGAATTAAAACATGCTAAAAGTACGTCAAAGAGATTGTAAATAAGCAAAGGAAAAGAATTTAAAATTCAAATCAGAAACAAATTAAGTGATGGGTGATACCATGTCACTTCTTTTTTCCTTTTTAATACTAAAAGGAAAACTCTGAGGACTGGGTAAGACGCATTTAAGAAGCTGATAAAAATGAAGATTTCAAAGTCCCACCCCCAGAGATAATGGTTTAGTAGGTCTGAAACTTTTCATGAATCACCCAGGTAACTTTTGATGCAGGCGGCCCACTGAGCTACCATCCAGGTGACATAATCCAAACTAGGGTCCCTTCACACACCTGGGAACACAAGCAGGAAATGGCACTTTCTCAGGTTGTAATTAACAAGACAATACCCCCTCTGAACCAGCAACATACACTCCCCTTACCTAAAATGCCGCACACAACTCAGAACATCACCTTAATAAAACGCCTGCTGTTAGCTGGCACTAATGGGCTGTACTGGCAATTTTTAAAAACATTTTTAAAGGATATAAACATATCATTAATTGTAGTGAAGAGATAATCTGATCACTGGGCAGGTTCATCAATTCCTGCTACAGGTAACGAGTCAGATGAATTACAGGTACTTCCACGGGTTTGTAAGGACCAGATCTCTAAAGCTATCAAGATTCGACCAGTTGGCACCAAACAGAGTATTTATCCTAAACACAGACTAAAGGACATACGACGGTAAGGAGAAGAGAACCATTCCGTTTCAGAATTAAGGTACTTCACCTGGCAAGAACCCTTCGCTGAGAAAGGGACTGACTGCACTTTCACCCAAATGTCATTCTCTTCACAAATCATTTATTTATCTCTGTGTTTCTGGAGCTTCGAAGGAAAAAAGGAGTCTATTACATGCGTTTGTTACGTTTAACACCCTGCTATCTAGGTCATGTGTCCAGCAACATCGCTTACCAGCACAGAACCAAGAAGCAAGACCTATTGTTAATGAGCGAGCAAACCATGCCCCGAAACCCACCCACTGGGATTAAGGCACTCTGCTTACAAGGCGGAGACCTCTCAGGGCCCACCACCTCTTCGTTTACACACGATATCAACAGGACCACCATCTAGCTTCCCAGCCCACAGACGATTAACAGAAGCGTATCTGAAGGACGTGCTTCTGTCCCAGGGGGTGCAGACAATATCCACGACTGACAAGATGAAAAAGGAGACCTCAAGGAGTACACCCTTCTCAAAGAAAGGTCACATCTCCAGCTTCTGGACCCTCTAGGGTAGGGACAGCATGTCCCACATGCCTGAACCAGCTCTGAGGGCATCACTTTTCCATCAAGCAGCTTTCAAGGAAAGGTGAGATTAAGTCCAGTGCACAGGTGTAAGCAGGAAAGCGGCAGATACAGAGACCACAGGCAGCAAATACCTGGCGCTGTAGAATCACCCGCCTCCCTGCATCCAGGGCAGACACAGGGGCACCTGGCCATCCTTTCGCTGAGGGTGAACCCAGCCTCAGAATCCAGTTCTCCGCAGCACCCAGGCAACTGCTCCCCGCACACAGTGGAAACCCACTTGTCAGCTGTGGCTGGGAAAGGTGACACTAGGAAGCGAGGCTCATCCACGCCCTGGAGCAGTCGGGATCTGCTCCTTTTCCGAGAGCTGCGCAGAGGCGGCTCCACCACAGGCAAACAGGCGCAGCAGGCCTGGCTGAAACCGCCCACAGGCCGGTTTCCCAAGAACGTACAAAACGGACTAGTCCCGGGAAGGACCAAGGCATCTGGGCACCTCCAGTGTACTTCTAGCTCCTTCAATCAGCTGCTGCTTCCTGTCCACACTCAGGCAGGTGCTTACTGATAAGTTGCATCTCGGAGGGTGGGGGCAGAGGGATAAATTAAAAATTAAAAAAAAAAAAAGTCACATCTCCCCGCTTCTTAAAGGAGATGTCACTGGAGGAAGAACAGGGCTGCAACCGGGAGCTCCCTTCTATTTCCTCACCCCCAGATCAGCAGACGAGAGGCAGCGCAGAGTCATGATTCAGAGACGAGCCAGATCACCTGGAATTGATTCCTGGCTCCACTGCCTACTAGCTGGGCCTTCAGGCAAATTGCTTAACTGCCCTCTGCCTCAGTTCCCCCATCTGTAAAATGGGAGAACATAAAAATATTTACTTCATAGGGTTGTTCTGGGGATTAAATGGGGTAATACATGTAAAGCCCTTAAAACAGGGACCAGCAAGCACATTAAAATATCAGCAATCATTCTTACATTATTATTTTAGTGAACTGAGGTTCTTTGGTTAAATTTTCATGGTTTTACAGAGCTAAGGAAATGTTTTCTTCTGAACTTACCTTTTAAAAATTTACATTTGGCTTTGAAATTCAAAACCAAGAGAAATAGAAAGTTGTACGTTTTCCCTATACATTCTATGAAAAAAGAAAGTTACGTGAAAGAGTGATAGGATAAAAATGAATCATCTTTCTTCTCACTTTGACTTGAAAACTGTTTTCCTGTCTTCCTCTGGGTGAGAGCCCTGCCGTGAGGAGGCAGCAGCTGTGGCCCAGCTAAGACACAGCAAAGGCCCCTGGTGTCACTGGCGGCAGAACCGGAGGAATTACAGGACACTGGAGAGCTTTCTCTCTGGGCGGAGGCAAGAGATGATGAGGGAATGTTCCAGGTACTGCAGCCTAGGCTGCCGTGAAATCTTATACATGGCGCATCAGCTTGGAGCACCAGCCACAACTTTTTATTGGATTCAAATTGAGATTAGAGAGGACATCTTTCAATAATCTAATGATGACATTTATAGCACTTACTATGACAGGCAGCATCTGCGGTCCTTACAGGCTGATCTAAAATTGTCTTCATGGTGATCCTTTGTGGTCAGATCGATTACTGACATTTTACAGAAAGGAAAACTGGGGCTCAGAGAGGTTAACTGACAGGGGTTAAGGTTATAGAACTATACATGATAAAGCCAGGATTCAAGTATTTTATTCATTCAACAAGCATTTTACTGAGCAACTACTACACGCCGGTCATTGTTCTAGGTTCTAGAAATGCAGCCATGAACAAAACCAAGTTCCTGCCTGGGCAGAGCTCTCATCCAAGGGGGAGATTTACAGTAACTAAACATAATGAATCTGTAACAGAACATACGCAAGGCATGAGTGCCTTGAAGAACAGTGAGGCACAGTAAGTAGAGGGATGAGGGACAGGGCAGTAATTACAGATCGGATGGTCAGGGAAGGCTTCTTGGAGGAGGTGACAGCTGATCAGCTGCTCCAGGTCCAGAGCCAATGCCTTTACCTACTGCCTGTAATGACATCACAGCAAAACCTCAAAACCAGGAGAGTGCCAGCCTGCACCTCACCGAGATCTCCTTCATGCAAAGCAGGTGGCCTTCAGGAAATTCTGAAGTCTGAATTTCCATTCTCGTATAATCACGGCACGCCATCTGAACGGCAGCTCCTCATCCACCTGCACTGCTTCCAGGAGGGGCCCTGCTCTCAGCCTGAGAAAGGCTCCTGGGCTCCTCTGCACCCTTGGCGTGCCCCAGCTCCACCCCTCTGCCCTGGTCTAGACGCAGAAGGAAAGCTCATCCCAGGAGCCCTGAGGAGTGTTTAAAAAATTCTGATGAAAGCTCTTGCCTCACCAAAGGTTGGAACCACCCACCTGTGCAACTAATACAAAGTGATGTTTCTCAGTCTGCACGAAGGAATCTTCTAATTTTTCTCTTTCAGGGCTTTTGGAAAGTATGAGTTTTATGTTCTCTCATTTTACAAATGGGGAAACTGAGGCAGAGGGCAGTTAAGTAATTTTCCTGAGGGCCCAGCTAGGTGGAGCCGAGAATCGAGTCCAGGCGCCCTGGCTCGTCCCTTAATTCTTCAGCAGCCTCTTCCACGAGGTCCTCGGCGATCATCACCGAGTTCACCACCATCCACGGCCGCCCCTTTCCACCTGGGCATGTTACTAATCCCTGGCTGTCTGCTTAGTAGCACCTTCCTCGGGCTGTTACTGTGAGGACCAAAGCACCCGAGGCCAAGCGTCAGCAGTCATCACCAGCACCACCATAGCCACCGGTCACTGAATTCTAACTGGGAACACATGCCACCCAGTACTCAAGGCCACAATGGGAGGAGGCGGGGGACGCATAACCGCATCGCAGGCCAGGAAGCTGAGGCTGAGGCAGGGGTACCCTGCCTCCCACTTACAGACGGTTCTCAGGGAATGAAAACCCAGATCGGTAGGAGTTCAAAGCCAATGCTTCTTCCTACTCTTGCTAAGCAACCTCTCTGCAACAAAACTCTCTGGGCGATGACATCAGCATCAGTCAATTAGGGACAATATAGTTATGCAAATACAAGACTCTCTAAAACCCAAGAGCACAGTAAATTAGGTGGCTTCAGGCTGCAACTGAAATCAGCTCTGAAATCAAACAGGTTTGAGGTCCCCACGTATAGCAGTTAGACGACTCAAGTGATGTTGCCTCTGTTGATTTACCTGTAAAGGAGGAGAGTATGATCTCCCTCAGGTGGCGGCAGAGCATACATGAGTCATGTAAACACTCAGAAAGGTGCCCGGCACGTAGAAACGGCCGGTGGCTCCCTCCACGGTGGGCATTCCATCCCCAAGTTTCGCTCAAGTCCCAGGGCAGGGGACTGTGCTCTTGCCACAGGCTAGAGCCCCTCAGCTCTACAGGCTGGCACCTTGACGGTCCAGATTGCCTGTTTAAAGATGCTTTCTGAATGGCTGGCCGACTGGATCACGACAGGAGAATGTGCCTGAATTCACAAGTCCAATAATAGCTTGGAAATAGAAGCCATCTGAAAATGTTCCTAAACTCTAGCTGGGTTGGCAAGGATTGGATGTGATTATAAAAAGCAAGTGAGAAGAGAATGTTACTGCAAGGAAAAGGAAAATTGAACCCATATGAGTTTTAAATAACTTAACTCCAATAAAAAATATTAAAAATTGTAATTCTGGCAATAATTAAATACTAACACAAATTCAACTGCTGTACGCTGAAATTCTAAGTTAAAAAATTAAAACTGCCACAACTGTATCCTACGGCCTAAATACCCCTTTTGTTATTAACTTACCTGTGCAAATAAATTCCAGGTCTTTTTAAAATGACTAATATTTTAAATTTACATTTAGATGTAATGCTAAGACTCACTAGATTAAGTAGAATTCCAGATTACACAGTAGGCTCCTGTCTCAACACTGATATGGAAATACTCTTAGCTTAAATATGATTCAGAACATACACCTGTGCTTTAAAATCCACCTGTAGCCTTCTGTCTACTGAAATGACGCTCCAGTTCTTTCCCCTCACCAACTCAGGTAGCACCTATTAAGGGACGTTCAGACATGTGGCTTCTTTCCTTGACCTCCTGCTGCGGTTTATTAGCAGGACCTGAGAAGGCACATTTAGGCACTGAGGTCCTTCCATAAAAGGTTTGCCTTGTTCGAACATCCGCCTGAACTTCGTATCATTTTTCATGAGAAAGATTTGAAGAGAAATCCGGCTGGCACAGTGAGGCAGAAAACACGAGCGTGTACAAATCCTATTACGCCCAATAGGTTGACAAATTTACTCCAATAAAAGTATCTCCAACCCCCTTTAACGGCTCACAATTGAATGTAATTTTTGCAACTGCAAGTAATTTAATGCAAAGTCATGATGGTTGTCTGAATTCTTATTCTTAACCCAGAAACCAAATAAAACCCAAACACACTCTCCAGGTTCTAATCCTGTATTTTGGAAATACCAGTATCAGCAGAACTGTAAATGCGCCTTGTTTTGTGCACACGTCACGCACGGTCTGCTGAGGCGGGGAGGCGAGCCCAGACCAACTTTCTTTTCGGGTTAATGCAGAGGTCAAGGCTCTCCCCGGTGACCCCTGGCACTTTCTTTAGAATCATTTCCAAAATCACTAGGGTTTTACCACAATGAGCTTGGTTTCTGTTGAAGTCAGACGGCTGCTGGGGAAGCAGATGGCTCTACAAAGCCATTGACCTGAACGGACTGGCCCGTTGGGGCAGAAGTCACTCCACAGCGTGGAGCGACACGGAAGGCGAGGCACCCTAGTAGCTGCTCTTGACTAGCGAACAGTCTTGCTGTACCAGGTTTCCCTCCCCACGGAGCAACTGTTCTACTTGCTCACCAATGCTGGGAAAGCCTTTAATAGAGAAGGTACTGAGACCTGTTTTCTACATTCAGAAGAAATGAAATTCTTTAAAAAAAAAAACAAAAAACCTATAAAAAAATGATAGGACAGTGTAGCCTGGAGGCAGTTCAAATCCTAACTTGCCACTTCACAGCTGTGCCCCCCACCCTGGAACAAAATCACTTCCTTGAGTCTGTTTCCCCATCTGTAAGTGACACCAGCCTCCTGAGTGTTACTGTCAAGATTCAAGTTGTTAAAATGCTCAGCACAGTAGCCAGCACACAGCAAGCCCTGGGAAGCCATGCTAAATGCGGCCGGAAGCTGATGAGATCACTGTCCACAGGCAGGAGGGGGAGGGAAAGAACCGGAGACACCTGGTGTAGGGGGCAGCGGCCCGGGCTCACCGCCTCCACACTTCAACCAAGGTGCGGTTTTACCTACACGGCACCTACTCAAGCCTCAAGTTTTGTTCCATTCAGTATCTGTCTTTACACTGGATGTTTTATCTGGAATCTTAATGGTCACATGGATGTCACCATTCACACGAATCTAGATCTTGTTTCTATTTCTTTTTATCCCACAGCACTGTGTAGTATTTAAGGCCCTGCTTGTCGGGCAAACCTTGAGGGAAAGGTCACAGCACCGAACAGGAGGGGCCCACCAGAGTCTTGGAGCAAGTACAGCCAGAAGGAAACTGCACAACAGGCGAGTGGTTCCTTCGCCCTCCCAGGCCGACCACCTCTTCTTGCCACCAAGGCACGTGCCTTTCTGCGGCCCACGGCTCAGGACTGGCTTCAGGATTACCCTGTACTCCCCACTCGCAGATCTTGGGAAGACGGGAAAATGACAGTGCCCACTTTGCAGGGTGATTCTACAGGTTACATGTGGCGCTGAGGCTCAAAAGAGAACACAGTACTCTATCGATTCAGAGCTACGCGCATCTGTTATTTTTCCAATATAAATTCAGAAGTTCTCAAGTGTGCGCTGAATTTACCTGGGGGCTTTAAAGTACAGGCTACCCAAGCCCCACCCTGAAATAGCCTAACTGGAAAGCCTGGCTGCAGAGCCTTCGAACTAGTTTTGACAAGTCCCCCAGGTGCAGCTCAGAAACCACTATGCTGGGGGGCAGGGCACGCAGCTCCTCCTGAAGTCGGGAGAATGGCTCACCCACACTTGTGATGCTCTCGAACACGCCCTCAGAGTGCTTTACCAGAACCTTCACTTGAGAAGCCAGACCCCCAAGCAGCAGCACAGGGCTGGTGCCACCAGGGAGGACAGCGGCCACAGGCTGCTGTACCTGGAAGAGCTGACACAAAATGACAAGCCGTTTTCTGCTTAGTCTATCAGCCTAGTGTTTGGAGCACTTTCAATGCGGTCTTTACATCCAAGCCAACCCTTTCCTCAACCGCCTGTGCTCGATCCGTTTTCAAGGTAAATTACTCTTTATCAAATTTTCTATGGATGTAAGTCAATATATCCAAAGTGAGGTTCGATAGCAAATGAAAATCCACATGAATAAAATATCAAATGCATTAAATGAGCCATAATTTTAGTGGAGTCACTTTAACATATCGCCTAGGTATCAGCACTCAGATGTTAAGCTGGGAGCATCTTCCTGACCACCTAGACTCTGGGGAATTGTGACAAAGTGAGGAGGTGTTGAATTTGAAGTGTAAGAAAGGGGAAAAGGCCTGCTTCGGGGTGGCTGGTCAGGATGAGTCCCACCACGAGAATGTAAGCTCCGCAGGGGTAGGGATTTCCATTGTGTCCACTGATGTCTCCTAAGCACCCAGGACACAGCCAGACATATACTAAGTACTCAGTAAATCGATTCTATAAAATAACTTGCTAGGAAGTACTTGCAACAGCCAAGTTAAAAAACAGCCAGCCTAGAGAGGGATTTATTAACAGAAACACTGTGAAATGCTTCAAAATAGTAGCAGGGACAGAAGGCTTTAGTTATTAGGTTTCGATTTGTAAAAATGTTCAACTCTATAAAGAGAAAAAGCAACCAAAATGGGGCAGCTCCTCCCTGGTGAGACGGATGTCACGTGGCTTCTTGGGGACTCCACCACTCAGTAAACGTGAGTGCCTGTGGTGTCCCGTGTACTGCTGAAGAGCTGGGGACGCCGTGAACGAGCCTTCACCCAACCCTTTCCAGAGTGGTTCCGGATCCAGCAGAAAAGATCTCCTTCTAGAAGGAGCACTCAGAGACCATCCAGTCCAATCCACACTGTTTGCAGATTAGGAACTACTATCTAGAAAACAAGAGAATTTGCCCAAACCAAAGTCAGGCTAAACCACCAGAGTCATGAGGGCACTTGTTACAGGCCTGTTTACTGAAGGCCGCAGATGGGCTAGCGTGGAAACCCACTTCCCCCCTGGGGTCAGCGCTCTTCTCTCTCCCAGTTTCAACTCCTCACAGGGCCCTGCTGCATGTTCAGTACTCACTTCAGCAGAGTGTTTAAAACTGCTGATACTGAAGGCCATTTCCAAACACCTGCCGACCTCTCTCCTCCACCTCCCTGGGTTTTTCTAACGTAAGAATATCATAAGCCAGACAGGTGAACATCTGGCCAAGGGGAGTTGGTCATCCCTTTACCTCCTTTCCCTGAGGAATGACACAGATGGTGTTAGAACAAGTGCTCTGATGTTGGATTACATGAAACTGCTTCTACTTGATCGTTTTCAATCTTAAAAAAACAGCAGTTTCATATAAATTTAACACAAATGTTACAACTTCTTTGTTTCATTCTTTGGAGATCCATAAAAATAAACATAATCCACAAACTAGAGTTAACCGTCAGCAAGCACAGAGGATGCTGAGCCCCCAGAGATGGAATTCTTCATTTCACTCTTACCAAGAGCGAGTTCACAAGGTACTTCTCAGCACCACTGTCTGCCTGCCATCTCAACAGAACTGCAAGTGGAACAGGCACGGGTCCAACACAAAGCAAGTGAACAGAGGCCCAGCAGGCTGACTACACAGGAAAGAGT
Source organism: Propithecus coquereli (assembly GCF_000956105.1). Lineage (NCBI taxonomy): Eukaryota > Metazoa > Chordata > Mammalia > Primates > Indriidae > Propithecus > Propithecus coquereli. The sequence goes on from NW_012153840.1 coordinate 3,532,145, forward strand.
GCAGGCTTTGCACAGCCTCCACGCACCTCCCCTTAACTGCTCCCAATCATGTACAAAATGCAGTCCTTTCACAAGCTTTTAGAAAGTTTTTTATTGGTTACAATTATGTAAAATGTATCATTTAAATTCTCCCCTAGTTATTAAGTGTTTGCAGCAACAGCATAAAAAAACCTTTTTTTTTATACATCTGACAAGCCCCAATGATTTCGATGCTGAAGAGGAAAAACAGCAAACACCACTCGTCTATAATTAACCTCTCTCTCAAGGCTACATTGGTTAAAATCAATGGACAACCCCTTTTGTATGTCAAATTGTAAATTTTAATGTTTTCATGAGAATAGTCTTTTATAGCACTCTCCAACAAGAAGCAATAAAATAACTAACAGCAAACTTCAATACAGGAACACGCTCCAGATTAACAACTCAAACAAAAAATGTAAAATGTAAATCACATATAATACAATTGAAGCGTCCAAAACAATTTAAATAATTTTAAATATTTTATTTTTAAACTGCTACAAATGCTTTATACAATATTTCAACATAAAGTCCCCATAACAGAAATGTAACAAAATGGGAATGATAGTGAAAGGGTTAAAGTGGCATAAATTCACCAAATATTAAACTACAAATTTTAAGAGGTAGATTACTTTTAAAGTTGAGAACAAAAACAGTATGAATAAAACCTAGCCATTTTCCACCAACTCAGTCATTAATCGGGGTGGGGGTGCAGAAAAATGCATGGAGAAATGATACTTGCAGACTTAAGCAGAGGCCAATTTGTTGTCTTTAATCTCTACAGAGACTCAAGAGTAAAACCTGGTATGTAAATTCATATCTACTTCTGTGTAGACAGACATCTCATAGGCCTGGGATGCACCCTGTGCATTCACATACTGCTACATAGTCTCTGACAATATGTAATAGTTATAAATTAGTGCCAGATAATAATTTGAGAAGATAATATCCATTTGGATATACAAACATGACATGGTAAGAGGCATAAAAAAAGTCCATATCCAATCTGGTTTCCTCTCCATTATGCTGGCAATCTGCTTGTGATTTAAAAACAAAAACAGAGCAAGAGATCGGCTAAATTGCCTCTCTCTGTCTATAATTCATTTAAAAGAAAGGCATCAAGAGCTGGTAAGTGAGCAAAACGTTTTAAATGAGTGCATCTGAATTTGTCATCCCTGAAATCTACAACAAACTACTGCCAAAACAGAGGACTTGCTTTGCAAGGTTAAGTTCAAATCATTCCTTTCTCTCCTATGTGCCAAAAACAAGGGCTACACTCAGATCTGAGTTACCAGTCCCGTGACGAGAAGCCAGTTCATCTAGCCCGTCTTACAGTGCCCTCCTCTTTGGATCTCAATCACCCAGGAGCCCAGCACACGGGGTTGGGCACCACCGAAGAAGCAGATGCCTGACTCTAAGCCTGCTGGCAATCGGTTGTGTGTTAGGATTTTTGAGTCAGCTTCAACTGGTCTTGCAAGCTTGGTAGATTTCGTATCCTTTGCCGTAGTGCTTATCCTAAGTTGAGCATGCAATATCTTTTAGTCAATTAAGGTTTGTTTTGTTTTGGGGGCTTTTCTACAGGAAGTTCCTAGAAAATAAGAAAACTGAAGATAAATGACAACATAACATAACCTTGTATGAATTGACCATGTTAAAGAAAAAGGTGAGCAGACCGTAAGACAAATGTTATTAAGACAGCAACACATAAATGACTCTGAAGGTATTTAGGAACTCAAGTGTCCTACTCAGAAGACACACAGGGGAGGAACTACATGTAGGTCCATTTCCTAGTAGGTGCAGCAGACACAGAGACATGGGAAATCAGCATTTTATTTTTTTAATCAATTCATGGTAAATGGAAAAACTTGGTCTAGAATTTCATTTTTTTCTCTATCTTTAAATTTTCTTGAGTGGCTGCAAAGGAACTCAGTTAAAAAAAAAAAAAAAAGAAGTTGCTCTAAAAGGAGCATTAAAGAATGTAAAACACCTTGAGATTTACAAAGGTGA
>NW_012153840.1:3534305-3639000 GCF_000956105.1 Propithecus coquereli
GGGGAGGGTGTCACTGTATTGAGAGCTGCACAGGAGAATCTGAAAGATGAGTGGCATGCCTGGTTTCCTTTGCTGCTCTGTCCTAAGAAAAAAATTGGAGCATGGGTCTTTTTTTACACCCTGACTAGCACCATGGCTTGTGCTCCAGGAAATTACCAACTAGCAAACTGCTGAGCCTTTGGTGTTAATGGAAAACTCAGACCACATCCACATGGCTAACTGGAAGCACATACTTGAAAAACTGTGGAATCCTAAACTGGAATTCAAATGTGAAACATCTGAGTGTTGGGGACTAGTTCTCAAACACAGTTTGTTGTAAAGAAATACACAGGAAAGGATGCGGTGCCCGTTCTGTGATTAGTCCCCATGCATGTGACAGGGTAAGGAGAGCAAAATCCTGAAGAGAAAGTGAAAGCAAGTATTTATGAACATGTGATTGTGTCATGAATCATCCCTAAAGAAAACTGAGAAGTAGAAATATACGAAAACGGGAAGACCACTGCAGTTGAAACAACTCCTTATCAATGTAATACAAGGAATATGTACTGAGGCTGAGGCCTACTCTGGGACAGCCCTGAGCGAGACATACACTAAGATCATACTCCCCCAGGTCTAAGTTTAGGAATCCTGGTTTTGTACTGAACTCCTTATGAGGTACTAAGACCACCAAAACAAACACTGAAGAAATGCCCACTTTCATGTCCAGACGGTCAAAATATGATGTCTCATTGAACAATTGTTTTTTTAATTCCCCAAAACACATCACAAGTTTATTGTCACTTGGCAAGTAGACCCCTGGGCGATACTCCCACATCCAACAGATGTGTCTACAGCACAGTTCCAAAGACTCACGCAAAGGAGGAGCGGCTACCCTGGGAGCCTGCTGCTACCATCTACCAGTTAGGACAACACCAGTGTTTTCTTATCTGGTTCTTCTGTGCTTCCTTTTAGGACAAATTTCACTCCAGCAATGTAACCTTTCTGTTAAGTATCAAAGCACAGTTATTAAAGTTAACTGGAACAAAGGAGAGAGAATTTTTTCGGCACTTTAGTCCTCTGCAGACTTAAGGGTTCTTTAAAAGGCACTAAAGCTAACTGAATGAGCTTCGTAAGTTTATAGTCACCTTTTATTTACAGAACTTTATTTCTTCATATCAACTTCACCCTTGAACTGTATCAATGGGATCCAGTACAAAAGAAGAGATTCTTTCAGATAATGTCAAAGACAAAAAGGGACATACTATATTCTAAAGCACCAACCACCTGGGAGGTATATTTTAGCACAATCTATGACAATGATGGTACATTTTGGTAGTTTAAGACACCAGCAACCTGAACAGGACTCAGTTCAGTAATGTCCTGCTGGACACAGGACTGAGTGCAAACAAGTGCACAGTTAAACTGCTAAAGGCAGGCAGCTGTGACAGCCAATGAACAGGTGCTTATTTTCACACGGCTAACCTCCAAGACACCACCTATGCAAGTGCGCTGGCCAGAGACCAAATGTTGATCAGAGCTATAGCAATTGAATATTTAATACATTTATAAAGTAGTTTTTTAAAAATCTAATCCTTTAATCCTACAGTAAATCATTCAAATCGGCCTTGGCTACTGATTCTTCTCTACATCTTTCTTTAGCCAGAATTTAAGGCACACCAGCACCAAGAATTCTACCTGATCAATTATGCAGCGATAATGCATAATTGTGCACTATGACCTCATGCAGATGTCCTCATGACCTCTCCAAAATAGCAGTCACTCCACAGTTATCTCTAATTCTGCTTGCTTAAAGCACAAAAGAACTTTCAGACACCAAAAGCTATAGCCATGAAAGCCTGGAGTCAGTGCAGGCAGCTTACTCTGAGAAGACCTGATTTAGAAGTATTTTGTAGAAATGCTATCCGATGATGAATAATTTCACAGGACTGACCTATAGGAATTACTCAGGAAACAGCAGGAATTCCAAGGATGCATATGAGCTTAGAATAAGAGACTTAGAAAGTTTGAGAAGTCAATGTAACAAATTTAACTATCGCCATATCTTTTTGTTGGTCACTAAGAACAGTTTCTAACATAGGGAGAACATGCAATAAAGCAGTAAACTCAACTCAAATCTAAGACGAATCCCTGCATAATTACTGGGAAAACAAAGGCACTGACAAATGAGGTGGTCTTGCCCTGGGTTATCACATGTGCCTGAAAGACCCCAGAAGGTCTCTGCCTTGCTACAGGGTTCTAAGCGCTCTCTCCCACTCTTCTTCTGCTTTGGAACCTGGCTTGTTTATTATCCTATGACTGGAGATTGCGGGCGGGGACATACGACATTTTTTAAAAAAATGTTTTGTTTAACCAATGCAACAAGTTGTTAAAACACCGGCAATCAAAGAAAGCACAAATAATGAAAGCAGTCTTAGTTACTATACCTATGCTGAAGTCACAAAAATATTAAACAAGATTGCAACACGGTTTACTAATGAACTCAGTGATCCATCGCAACCTAAGAAATGATCTATGATCTGGAAATAATACAAGTGACACTGAAGTATTAACCAAGGTATGAAGGAAGTTTGAGAGAATCTTTTCCTATAGAGTTCTTTCGAGAGCTTTTCCAGGGTTTCAAAGTCAATTCACACTAGGCTCTATTAAAGAAATGGTACCACTTTGTGAGTCCTAAGTCTGAAATAAAAACTATTTATTCATCTCCACAGCGGCCGAAGCAATAACCCTTCATGCCTACAACTTAAGCAACAGCTATTTCCTTTAAATGCTTAGATCAAAATTTTACGGGAAAGGAAGAAAAGATACAAACAAAAAAAACCCTTGGGCAAGGACACTGCTGTCTTGAGTCTTTCCCTCCCACGAGCTGGAGCTTACCTGAAGTCCTTCAGCTCCTGCTTGGCACTGCCATCCTCTCTCTTGTTGTCACTCAGGTCGGCAGCAGCTGCCAGCTGAAGGCTTCGGGTGACTGGCCCCCCACTCCGCTCTCTGGATTTTATATTGAACCGGTCTGTTCTTTTCTTGCTCGCCAGGGCGGACTTGCTTTGTAAAACAGCTTTGCTCTTCTGTACCCTCACGTGCAGGGTCCGGGAGGTTTTGCTCGAGAGCTGGGCTGAATGATTCTTGGCCACAGCTTTCGGTTTTTTCCCCTCAACGTGAGTTATTTTAGCCATTCTTATTGGGCTGGAGTTCCTTAAAGAGGAGCTTGGTTTTTTGGACTTAACCGAAGTTGCAAATTTGACATTCTGCTTGGACCTGAAGGACGAGGAGGGCAGTGGGACTTGGGCAGGGCCTGAGCTGCGGGCTCTGGTCTTGCCCAAAGGAGCCTGCGTGCTTTGCATTTTAATCTCTGCATCTGCTGTCCGTCTGCGGTGGTTGCTGTTACTGTTTTTGTCACTACTTGCAGGTGATGAGTGTCCACCTTTCTTGGATGAATGAGAAACTTTTTTTTTGGGAGGAGAAAGGGGCTTTTTGGGACAGCTGAAAGCGGCATGTTTATTCAGGCTTCCAATGTATGTGAACTCTCGATTACAGTAAGGGCAGATGTGAGACGATGACTCAGAAGCACTTTTCAAGTCAGCCTTCTGCTTTGCAGATTTGTTTTTTTGAAGGATTGCTTTCTGTACAAGCTGATTTTTTTTCTTCAATGCATTTAATTTGAGCTTATTCGATGACATTTTGCTAAGCTCAACACTAAAGTTCAATCTTTTGGGTTGTCCCATTCGTCGGAAGGCATTTTTCCCAGAGTTATCTAAAACCACCACACCATTTTTGGGTTGTATAGTTTGTTTCAACGGTACTGGATTTTTCTTAGGGGTATACCTCTTCTTGTCACTTGCAGAAGCACATGCCAGGATATGTTTGTGCAACTCAGGCATGTTGTCAACGCCTTTTCCACATTTTGTGCAGCGAATGGCAGTAGTAAACGTCTGTGGAATATTGTGTGTAGTGAAATTTGTGGCCGTCACACCAATACCCATGGGATTTCGGTGATGGTACTGAAATGGAGGTGGCTTAAAGCTTGGGTAATGCTGATTGAGACCCAATCGAACATCTGGATCTTTCGTCTTTATTCCAGAAGCCATTATTTTTATGGTCGTATAAAGCTCTTCAGAGGAATCATTTAACTCTTCCTCTTCTTTAGAAGTTTCTAATGGATCTTCTGGCAAACTCTGCATATGCTCTATATGGGCCTTGCTGGGATCTGTGAAGTTCTGGGGCCTCAGAGTCCCACTTTCAAACTCGTGGTGTGTGCACACCTTATCTGGGTGGAGATCTCGCTGGTGCTGCTGCAAATTGCACAAAAAAGCAAATTCTTTTTTACAAACAGAACATACAAAGATATTTCCAACTCCATGAAGCAAAAATCGATGCTCTGACAAATCAGTTTTATCCTTAAAAAGCTGTACACAAAATTCACATTTGAAGGGCCATTCTTCAGCATGAATAGATAAATGTTTGGTTAGATCTTTAATGGAAAGAAAAGGTGATTCACAGACATTGCAAACAAAGTTTTTGTTGAATGTTTCCTGAACGATATCCTGTTCAACAGCAGACTGGGGCTCTTCCCTGGGTTTCAGATCTTCATTCTCTAATTCCTCCGGTTTGAAAGATATCATGGGGAGAGAAGCCTCCAGATTATCACCAGAGGAAACGACAGATGATACTGCAGAAAGAGGAGGTGGAGAAGGGGAAGAGGAGGAGGAGGAAGAGAATGAAGAGGAGGAAGATGAGGAGGAGGAGGAAGAAGAAAGTGTTGGAGGCCCAGGTGAAGCAGCAGACATAAGAGGCTCCACGGGGGGAATGGGAGAGGGAGAGGGAGATACTGTAGGGGACAGAACTGGGAGTGGGGACTGTGTAGTGGCATTCGAGAGTGGCGAGGGACATGGATGAGGAGATGTGCCGGAAGAGGGGGCTGGAAGAGGTATGGTAGGAAGGAGGGGAGGAGGCGGAGTGGCAACAGTTAATACCGGAGGACAGGGTGGAGGAGACGAGGGATCTGTGGGGACCAAGAGAGGAGGCAACTGACTGGAAGAATGGGAAGACGGCTGCAGGGCAGGTGACGAAGGACAAACACCAGGTGAGGACTCAGCAGTCGGGGCAGGGAAACCAGCGTCAGGGCCAAGGTCAGGATCTGGCTGGGCTTCTAGGGACTTGCAAGGACTTGGGCTCCTGGCCACATCTGCAGTGTTTTCTACAGGTAAATCGACGCCATTATATTCATTGAGAAGAACCTTCTGTAGCATGCGGGTGGTTGGTTTCTTTTTCTTTACAGCACTACAGGTTGACTGTACTGAATGATTTTCTTTGAATTCCTTCCCTTCAGAGTCACTACAAGGCTTTTTATGCACACTGAGATCTAATACAGATTCCCACTGGACCAGAGTCTTGCCTGTACCCTCACCCTTCTGTTTGACACCACTGGATAAATCCAGTGGCTGTTGGTTGCACACATTGCTAAAAGTAGAACTGGCTGTCCACTCTTTAGATATTTTATATTCATCAAAGCACGAAGGGCTCACAGTTTCTCTCTCATCTCTCCCAGACATACTCCAGGCTGGTGAGTCACTGTGACTTTCTAATTTGGGTTTCTTGGAAGTCAGAACCGAATCGGTCCATGCTGCTTTCCCGTCACTTGGCTTTCCAAAGTCTCGAAGGGCAGGACTGTGCTGTGGAGAGCTGGGAGGAGAGGTGGTTCGCCTCTTGAACCTACTGGAGGTCACGGGTAACATGGATGCAGGAGCAGACACACAAACAGGACCTAGTTTAGGTATTTCAGTTGCTGAAATCCCTACAGGAGGAGTTAGTTTATCCTGGTTTTGAAGAAGCTGTTTGAGCTGTGATGACAAATAAACACTTTTCTCTTTATGGAAAGACACTGTCTCTGTCGTTGATATGCTCAGAGGCAGACTTAAAGAACACGAGGGAGCCACAGGGTCAGAATCTGTTTCGGCTTTAATTCTGGGTAGCACAGGTGGACTAGTAGTTCTCCGTTTCTTGGACTCACTGTTTGTGCTGCTGGAAGGTTCTTTAGGAAGATCATCTGTTATAGGGACCTGTGTGGTCTTTATATTTTGAGTAATTTCCACTGTAACTGGAGTGAGCAGACAATTTATACCATACAAATCTGCCGAATTAGATTCCATTTCAATCACATCACAGCTACTGGTGGTGTTGTTAGTTTGAATTTTACCATCAATATAGTAATTTAAGTTTTCAGAGATATTGCTAGAAATGTCCATGATGTAAACGTCATCTGCTTCCCCCTCCTCCTCTGGCTCTGTGCTCGGGACGTAGACATTCTGGGTGGGCTGGGCCTGCTCCACCGGAGGCTGCAGCTCTTCAAGGCCTCCTTTTCGCCGTACACCTTTGGGAATCAGATGGCGTTCGTGAACTCTACGCTGATGCCGTCGCATATTAGTATGAGTTCCAAAAACCTTTTTACAGTATTTGCATGGATGAAGTTCTTTAACTTCCCCATTCTCTTCTAAAATAGAAGAATTTACTGTTTCTTGGGAAGCTTTCTCTGAACTCACGATCAGACAGTCTTGCCCAAGATTGGGAAGATTCAATTCATCTTTCTGAGTAACATTTTCTCCAGATACTTTGCCATTAGCTGGGTCCTCTGATGGCTGCAGTGTCAAGCTGGGTTTTCGCTTTAACCCTGCTTCGTGGCGCCGCTCATGCCGCCTCCTGTTAATCTGCGTGCCGAAAGCTTTCCCGCAGTACTTGCATTTGAAAGCATGATTGACCGTCGACATGTGGATGTGCATGTGACGCTCCAGCCCCTGCTTGGTTGTGAACTTCCTCTCACAGTGCTGACATGGAAACATAAATGTTTCAAATGCATCACCATTGGCCTCTTCCTTAGTTTTCGGGATTTTGATAACAGGTGTTACCTCCTCTGGAGAGTCTTCAAGAACTTCTTTTGAAGTATTTTTTGGTTCTTCTAATAAATCTTCTGGTTTCTCATCACACCGTATTTCTGGCTCTTTCACAGAACTTTCATTTGGCATGTCAGCTTCCTCCTCCCCGTCTTCTTCCAACTCATCTTCATCATCTTCTTCTTCTTCTTCTTCCTCCTCCTGCTCCTCCTCCTCCTCTTCCTCCAAATCATTCACCTCACAGTTTGTTGCTTCTAATTTCTCGTCTGGTTCTGGTTGCGGCTCACAGGCAGCGGGAGGGGTTACCAGTTCTGGAAGCACATCCTGACCAGCCACCTCCTGAAGAACGGCTGGCTGCTCAAGTGCTGAAGCCGAAGGCTTCTCCTCCTCTTCTTTAGGACCTAGAAAGCACACGGAAGCAGAAGCATGGAGGTGAAGCATGGAAAACCAGCCACCCTGTGATCAACTTGTACGATTCAAGTTACTTCTCTTATACCTAAAATGTATAAGGGAGATTACGATTCACAATAAATTACTTCTACTTTATATACTTCATTTATAGAGCTGTACTGGATATGAATCCATTTCATCCACCCATTCGTTCAACAAGAATTTGCAGAGTACCTGCTACGTACCAGGCAACATTCTGGGCAGTGAGGATACACACATGAACACAACAGACAAGAATGCCCTCATGGAGCTTAGATTCTTTTCTGTGTTCAGTCACACATATGTACATCTTTGTTTATAAAAACTGTAGTGTTTAAATTGTGTTGGAGTAGCTGATAGGAAATTTCAGGAGAGTAAATTCCAGTTGTAAATTCCAGTTTTTCATGATTCCAAACTGAAACATGTTAATTGCTAAACGCATCACCAGATTAGATTCTTAGTAGTCTGTCTTGAGTGGACAATCCTCTTTCTCTCTCCTTTCTCACTTAAACCCTATGTTTACAAGCCAGAAAATTTTCCAGAATTGTGTAATCAGAGTTTTTCAAGTCAAAGACACTTTACAGATCATCTCTTCTAAGCCTTATCAAGTTATTAAGAGCTCAGGAGCACCTCACTGAAGGCAACAGAAATGTGAAGTAACTTCCGGGTTTCTATGCCTAGCCCACCTGAGGCAGGTGGTAGAAAATGGTCAGAGAAGGACTCACTGGCAAGATGACAGTGGAGCAGAGACCTAAAGAAAACAAGCCACGCATATAACTGGGGGAGGAACCCGTAACCCACAAATGCACAAGCACTGAGCCAAGAACATGCTACATGTGTTGAAGAAACAGCAAGGAAGTCAGTAAGGTGGGGGGTTGCTTGGGATCGGGGGCAGTGCGAAGAGAAGGGAAAAGGGCAGGAGATGAGAACAGAGATGTAACCAGGAACCTGCTTATGCAAGACCTTGTAGGCTGTTGGCTTTTACTCTGAGTGAAACAGGGAGCTACCAGACAGTTCTAACAGAAATATGGTATGGTCTGACTTACATTCAAGAGAATCACTCTGACTGCTATAAGAAAGAAGACCCTAGATGGACAATAGAGGGCCTAATGCATCCTCCAGGAGAAAGGCAGGACAGTCATACAGGAGTGGCAGTAGGGCTGGGGAGAAGTGGTCATACTCTGGATATATTTTGGAGATGACAATGACAAAAATGTGCTTGTTGACTGGCTGTGGTTAGAGAGAAAGAAGAGCCAAGGAGGAGTCCTCACAACTGCAATAATCCTATTTACTGCACTGCAGATGACTACTGGAGAAGCAGGTTTGGTTTGTGTACATGTATGTGCTGGGGAGATTCAAGTTACTTTGGACGTGCTGAAGTTGAAGGTACCTGATACGTTCAAGTGAAGATATCAAGCAGATAGCTTCACATGAAGCTCGAGTTCAACAAAGAGGGTGAGCTTAGAGATGTTAAGGTCCTCAGGCTAGAGAAGGTATTTAGAACACTGGACTGGGCAAGGTCACCTGGAAAGTGAATGCAGACAGAAGAGGGACAAGGGGACTGTGCCCAGATGACTCCATACTGAGAGGTTAGGGGAATGGCCAGGGAGGCACCCACAGAACCAAGAGTGGTGTGGCCCTCAGGCTAAGTAAAGAAACTACTTCAAGGAGGGAACGCTCAGCTATGTCCAGAACCACTGATGGACTGGGTAAGATGGCGCTAAGAATGGAACATTCCATTTACAAAGATGGAGGTCTGGTGAGCATGACAACAGTTTTAGTGGAGAAGTGGGGACAAAATGCTTAACAGAGTTCCTAAGGAGAATTGAAGGAGGAAAGAGAGACAGGGAGACTGTCAGTAACTCTTTCAAGATCTGCTGTAAAGGAAAAGAGGGAAATGGGGTTGGAGTCAGAAGGAAACACAGGGACAACAGGTGACTCTTAAAGACAGGAGCTGTAACAGCAGGTTTAATGCTGATGGGGATGGTCCAGATGCTGCTTTCCCTACAGCACCACCAGGTACACTGCTGAATTGGGCCCTCTTACCTGCAGACACTTTCAGAGCTAAGACAGGCACTGGAGAGGAGGCAGAGCTACTCTGATATCTCCGAGCTATGTTATCTGGATGTTCCCCCAATCACTAGATAAACATTTACTGCGCACCCACTATATGCCAGTACTAGGTAAACAAGACTGTCAAGGGCTTACCCGTATAGAGCTTCACTTTAACAAGCAAGCAGGCAACATACTAAAGTAAAGTAATGGCTGTGCTCATGGGAGTGAGTGTGGTACAGAAGTATACAGCAGGGGCATCCAATGGGACTTGGTTAATCAGGCAAGGCTTCTTAGAGAAGTACTACACAGGCTGAACCTGAAGGACTTAAGAATCAAGCACGGAAGAGGAAAAGCAAGCAGGGAGGAATCAAAACACAGAGAACACTGTAAATTAGCGTGGACTATCTGGGGGCAATAGGGATCCATCAAGGAGAATGAGAATGCCATTGGCAGATTCAGCTGCAAGAGGGGTTAAGGGACGGGGAGGACATTACTGGAGACCAAGGAACAAGACTGGTAGAATGATAACAGAATGGAGATGCGGGCAGAAAATGCTAAGCAGAAAACGCAAATAAGTAGTAAAGGCAGAAAAAGTAGCCAGACTTTCACGACACAAGAGACCTGTTGCCGGATGTGGGGACTACTTGGATACAGCAGAAAAAAGGGGGTCAATGCAAAGTATTACCACAAGTTGATTACTCAGTCCCAGCCCTCTTGCTATTTCCCAGGAATATCAGCCTAACTTTTTTTCCCATCTGCTACTACATTTACCAGCAATGAGGTTTCTGCTTCTAAATAGAAACCAGCCTTCTCCCCTTAGACAAATTTCATAAATTCCATGAGCTTTTCCACAAACAGGGAAACCAGTCATTTGATGGTGATAATATATTGTAAATTAGGAGCTAGCTCTCTTTTCAAATACATTTTCAAAAAGACCCAGAATGTTGCCAAAAAAAGTCAAAATGAGACAACAGAAAATGCCTCTCTGAGGCTCAGAAATTTCTTCATAGAGTTCATGTTCAATCAAAATCTGTGGCTTCCTTTGATGGGGGGAAAATGTCTTTTCCCTATGACTGGTAAACAATCCCAGATTTAGAACTGTCTAAAGTAATATGAACCTAAATATGCACAGCTCCATTAACTAAAAAGGTCCATGCCAAAGTGTGTCCACACACTTGATATAGTCTGTAGAGCTTTATATATAAAAGGTTTGGGGACCACAAAAAGGAGTCTGAACCATTTACTCATTATATAGACCATTTGCTGCGGACAAGGTGGAACATTCAGGGAGGCCTATGAACACACTGCACAGAACCGGCCTCACGTTGATCAGCCATACCACAAACTGTGGGGAGGCAGGGGGAGGGGGGACACAGCAAATGTCTTTTTTCATGGGACCTGATGTTTTATCAGGGAAAAAAATATTGCCTAAATTACTGAAGAGGAGGAGGAGCCTGTTGGATTTGCTTTTCAATTCTGCCACCAAAGGTAGTGAGGTTATTGAGTAATTTTTGTTGTTCAAACAAATGTCTTAGCAAATCTGCTACTAGGAGGCAGAACTTAGTTTTATAAGGCTCTGGGAAATGAACTCATCTATTCTTGCTTCAAAGAACAGCACAAAAAATTACAATCCTTTATGAATGCTATCACTACAAACAGTGCTAATGAAATGGTTACAAAAGGCATCTAAAATATTTTGGATTTTTTTCTCTACAAATATTTCTTGAAAGAGTTACAAGCCTGTATTCTGAAATTTGTCTGTGGGGGTCACTATAAACAACTCTTGAGCAAGGCCCAGTCTCTATATAAACGTGCCCATCGCAAATTAAGACACACCTCCCTCATCTCTGTATGGATAGTGTCAATATGGCGGCCCCACTGCAATGACCACAGGGCAGGCTGTCTTTCTGATTAACTTTCAATCCATGCCTCTCTGTGAATTCTTACATCATGGAAGGCCTAGATTATTAATCCTCAGAGGAACTATAAAGAAGAACATTTTACAGGGAGAAACACAAAGAGACAAAATGAGAATTTAAATTCTAAAAAAAAAAAAAAAAAAAAAAAAAAAACAAACAAATACTTTTCATTCTGTTATATAAAATCAAAGGTTTTTCATATTTTTAAGTAAATGTTTAATTGAAGTGTAAAACACACATATATTAAAGTGTATAAATCATAAGTACTTAGCAAGATAAAATTTTTACTAAGGAAAAACACCCACGTGACCACCCCACAGATCAGTAATGGGAAACTACCAGGACCTCAGAAGCCTCCTCACAGCCCTGCCTTTTATCGTCATAGATTTGTTTTCATGATTTTGAACTTTGTATTATTTGTAAATACAATCATATAGTATGTTCCATTATATTTTAACAAGAGAACAATTTCATTTTTAACAAGGATTTTTATAATTAACAAGGATTTTGACAATTTTTTGAAGAGAAGGTAGGATATGGAAGGCTCAGTTCACCATATTCAATTTAGGCAGTTTTGCTGTTTAACCCCTTTACAGTTCCTGAGAATGATTCTCAGAAGGGCAATAGGAGACACGAAGTTAAATTAACTGGTACATACATACCCAAATCAGACCAGTCCAATATCACAAGCTTACCTTCCACAGAATCTCTCATATTTGCAAAGGTGGAATCTGGCTCACTTGTCTTCAGCTGTATGTCCTGGGTTTTGTTTCCTTTGTTTTTATTTTCCTGGGATTTTTTCTTCCCTGAAACACAATATTTATTTATTTATTCATTTACTTGTTATTCTAAATTCTTAAAGATGACAATTATTAATCCAATCACAGCAAATTGCATATTTCTAGGTGGTTATCACTTTGGATTCCTAAAGAAAGAAATGGATGATGAATATAAATACTTTAAGTCATGTCAGAGAAAAAACCAAAAATCCATAAATCCTGTATTTTTGAGAATCCTGGACATTAGTTTCCTTGATAGCTGTAACAGTGATCAAATTAACAGATAATACATTCTCAAAGAGTTAATGCTGATGTCAAAGGAAAATCAGTAATAAATAGCACAGAGTTTCAATACTACACAAATATTAGAGACTGGCAGAAGTCTGGTTATCTGTAAGAAGAGCACATTAGAGAAAAACAATATGGTGTAACTTGGGGCTCTTTTAGTTAAGATATGATTAGCCACAATTGTCAGAAGTAGAATAAGAACAGCAGAGATTCCACTGGATTACCAGGGATACACATTCACAATGGCTCAAATATCAAATGCAGAGTAATTATGAATAATTCACTGCCCACCAACACAGCACTCAGAGGGTCCTGAGGGATTTGACTCTAGGTCCAGTACAGTTCAATATTTCGGTAACAATTCAGAGCACGGAATTCAGGAAACACTAACTGCATTTCAAGTGATACAACATTTTAGAAGATAAGATTAAAATGCAACATATTTCTGATAAGCTGTAACAATAAATTGAAATCATGAAGATACTCAATAAAGATAAACAATTCTCTATAGAAGTACTAATACTGAAGGTTCAGAAGCTCAGTCTCTTCAGGATTTAACCAAAATTTGTAACCCTTCTTTTCCACGGTTTAATTTCCAGATATCCTTTTCCCAGTAGCCAGTGCTTCTCAGTCTTCAGATCCAGACAGGTTCCTATTCCTCTTCCCTGAACACTCCTCTTTCTGCATTGCTCTCCCCAAATAGGCCTCCACCAGCTTCCAGAGCAACAAGCCTCTGCCACCTTTACCTCTGCATTAGTGAAATGACAAACTAGAAACCACTTAAAACTTCTGAACACACAGAATCACTACAGAGGAACACAGTTAGCTAAAATGTAGACAACAGATAGAAATGAGGTTACAGACACAAAACAGCATCATGGAAAAGATCACAGATTAAAAATAGAAACATCAATTACAATACAAACATTAATCCTAAAAAACACCACCCAATTTTGATAAAAATTTAAGAGATGCAACAAAAAAGAATACAAAATGCTTAGCAATCATTTGGTTTTAAAAAGCAAATTCTAGAATACCATTTGAAACACCTAATTCTTCAGCCTCTAAGAAAACAGAAGATATTTTTTTTAACTACGTATATAAGGGCTCACCCAAGTAAATTCTTGACAACATGTCTACCTGTTTCTTTCCAAAGACAGTTTGGAACTCAGGACACAAGAAAACAGAAGATATTTTTTTTAACTACATATATAAGGGCTCACCCAAGTAAATTCTTGACAACATGTCTACCTGTTTCTTTCCAAAGACAGTTTGGAACTCAGGACACAAGCACATGCACTCACTGGAACCACATTCTGGTGGGAATAGAAGTTGAGGGTCTGTGTGGAGATGGCTGACTCGTGTGTGTCTCCAGGTAAAGAATTATGAACCAATCCCCCCCTGCAAGGGGCACGCGTATGTAAGCACCTTTCCTTGTGAGTAACGTCCTCTTAGGCTTCTTTCTCTCTGTGTCAACTTAACAGCACTTATCCTAAATTTGATGACGACTAAAGCTCTTCAGGGATCCAGTTTTGTTTAAAGGTGTTTGGATTCTACCTCCTTTCAACCAGTTTTTATGCCCAGTCTGACATAAGGCCTTGCTGTGTGTGTTATGCTCTGCCCTTATCATTTACTAATACCCAACAAAATGCTTATCACCCACATACACAATGCATATATAAAGGGCAACCTGCCTACATAACATAGCACAATTGCTGCAATGCTGCAGTTGATGCCTGAGGAAATCCACAGCTTCTTTTATTACCATGTGAAGGGCTCCTGGATGGCCATTTAATTCAGAAGTTATATTCAGGGGCCTATAATCCCTAGCACTTTGGGAGGCCTAGGAGAATCGCTTGAGGTCAGGAGTTCTAGACCAGCCTGAGCAAGAGCAAGAACCCATCTCTACAAAAAACAGAACAATTAGCCAGGTGTGGTGGCCCATGCCTGTAGTCCCAGCTACTCGGGAGGCTGAGGCAGGAGGATCGCTTGAGCCTAGGAGTTTGAGGTTGCAGTGAGCTAGGCTGATGCCACTGCATTCTAACCCAGGCAACATACACAGTGAGACCCTGTCAGAGAGGAGGGGAGGGGAGTCAATTTGTGTAATATAATCACTTGCAAAAGAAATTCAAAGATTTTTTGCAACCTCTCAAATACTGTACAAATCCAGTTAGCAGGTCATACAAAAACAAAGTATACTAGCCTCTATGTAAATGGAGTACTGAATAAGTGAAATTTCTATATTTATATCATAATAATACAAAGTACAATTTTAATAATACCATCCATTAAGATGCACTCAAAATGAATTCACATAACTATCCAGAAGATAAAGTGCTTTTTAAAGGTTTATTCCCTGACTAAAAGAACATCAGAACACCTGGCTGACATCAAATGTCCATTTTGTGCTCCTAAGACCTAATCAGTAAGAAGTTACTTTTCTCCCCTCCTAGATGTCCTCATTAAAAGCCACGACCATGGAAACCTACTCCACTGTGAAGAGAAGCCACCTGCAATAGGTACATCTCCTGTATCCTATTCAGAGGACTAACGAGAGTGTCCCACAGACAGCTGTGGCATTCCAGGGACACTCAACCCCAGCATGCATGGCATTCCGGGCCACACGATTCTGCTGTGGAGGGTTGTCCCACACATTAGAAGATGTTTAGCAGCACCTGTGCCCTCTACCCACAAGATGCTAGTAGCACCCCTCTTCTAGTTGTGACAACCCAAAGTCTCTAGATATGGCCAAATGTCCCTTGGGGAGGAAATCTCCCCAGGATAAGAACCACTGGGCTAGACCAATGTATTTCCGGGTCACTAAAGACATGTAGGATTCTCTATATATTTGTTTAAAATAACAAAAAAGTATCTGAGTAACACTAATAAACCAATTCTAAAAATGGAGAAATGAATAATTAAATTTACCACCAAAGTAACTTTGGTGAACCGTGACAGACTTAGTTTATGACAGAAATGAATCTACCATGACCATCAATCATTGATGGGACTGAGATTACCTGACAGATGAGAAACAATGTTCTCAATCTTAGCCAGAACCATCTATCAAGTTAATTCTCATTAGCCTTAGACTAGAGATGAAGGGACTATCAAAATCACCTGTCCTGCCTGCTGTTTTGTGGGAGATACTGAAGGCCAGGGCCACGGAGGGACCAATCAAGTCTATGATGATCAGAAATTAGAACCAAGAGGTCCTGCCCACACTTCCACATGCTTACTGTCACTCACAACTGCCAAATATTGTAATGGCAGGTGGTGGAAGTGCCTACATTTCCTTAAATCAGTGCAGTGTTTTCCTGATACTTGATTTGTGCCCTATATGTCATCAAATTAAAAGAAAAACAGAAGCAAACCCATAAGGACTTTACAAAGTGGGCTTCTATCTGTGAGGCAAGAGCAGCATGAAGTGGGAGCCACTGGGAGCCTGGTAAGCACATGAGTGCACTTACCATTGGGTTCCTGAGGGTCCTACATGGCGCTACTGCCAGCTGGCTGCTCCGCTTGGTCTAGACAAGAAAGACAGGAATGAAACCTGAGGAAAGTGAAATGGAAATGACGACAAAGAACAACATGAGGGAGAGGACAAAACTTATGTACATGAGGAAAAGAAACGCACACATCAAGATAGGAAATTGAATGCAAAAGAAGGAAAACCGTTATCTACTACATCATGGTGCTCACATAGTAAAGAAATGATTAATGTTTAACTGTGTACTTAGTTGCTGAGAGTAAGACCAATGTAGTATATACTCATTCTCAGGCCTGTACCATGCCCATGTTATAGAACTGATGCCCTTACTACGTATGGACCGTTCTGCTAGAAGACCCCGAAGTCCCAATGTATGCCTCTCATTTTCCAGGGGAGACACTCAAGGACCAGAAATGTGAAGTAACATGCTCAAGGTCATATGACTACATTAGCTCTAGAGCCAGAATTAAAACTCAAGGTGATAACACTAAAAATGCTCTCTTCTACAGCTATTTCTTAACACCAATAATAGCTTAATAATCGTACCTTATTCTTTAAAAGCACTTTACATCCATTATTTCACTTGGTTTCAAGGGCAAATGAAAAAAAAGTTGTATAAAGACTTGCGCTGCATTTTATAGTAAAGTAAAATTGAAATGCATTTTTTCCATTTCTGTTTTATCTTATGCCAGAAACGGTATCAGTCAACAGCACAGAACCCTGATCTGAACAAATACGATTCACCACTGAATAATATGAACAAAATTGGATTTTCTAGTGAAATAGCTACCATAGACAGACATTCAACAGCCATAACGACTACTTGCTAAAACAATGTGTAGCATCATACTGCTAGTGCCTGGGATGCCAGTTGCAAAATCAAAACTGCCTAAAGCATCACATGAATAATTTAACCTAGGTCTAGATTATGTTCTACTATCCTAATCAACTGGACAAACACTAGGAAATTCTAGAGAATAACGTCTCACTTAAAAATGTTCAGGCAGCAGAGAGAATGCAAAATTCTAGAAGGCTTGCTAAACTTACACTAAAAATTCATCACAAGACTGAAGGCTCACGCATTTGGCAATTTAAAAATTAAATTTAGAACTATATGTAACTCCACATGTGCTGCCTCCTCACTGGGGAGCTATCCAACTCTGAAGTATAAAATCAGAATTAAACATCAGTGCACAGAAGGCAGGGTCATCTGATCTTCATTTGGGGAGCTCACCATCTTACTCAGATCCACAGTTGACTCCAAATCAGTGGAGCCTCCATCTGGGAGAGCTGTACAACTATATCACGGAAGGTCACCAAGGACAGGAGCTACCCTGAACAAGATCAACACCAACTTACTGGAGGGCAGTTTGTGCCTGCTGTCGCCATTTCCTCAGCCCTTCATCCCTGCAACTAAACTTTCATCCTCTCTACTCCAATGGGGCTGACTTTGTCATGGTTAGCAATGATCTCACAATTACAAAGTCCAGCGTTTCTTCAGGCTTGATCTGCCCCAAGTTTCTCCTTCGCATTTGACACTTTGATGTTTCCTTCATTCTTAGAATTCCTCTACCTGCCTTATGACATTAGGATCTAGGATCTAGCCCTTTTGCAGTCTTCCTCTTCTTCCTTACCCTAAGTGAGAGAGAAATCTGAAGACTGGAGCCATGCTTTCACACTAGAGTGAAGAAAGGCTTTGACAAAAGTACACAGCTGAGGGCACAGAACTTGGAGAACAGAACAGATGTGAAATAGTGAGATGAACCAACTACACTCAAAGCTGAGAGAGAAGAACCAGAGGACTCTGGCACAGGAGGAGCCTTGAGGGTCAGCTTAGTCATCTGCATCTCAGGCAAGTGTGCGAAAAGTATAGGATACAAATGCATTATACATCTTTCCAAATTTTTGAAAGGCAAAGGTACCTTTTTGGGACAGCAGGCCAGCTGTGGCACTGGCACTCAGGATACATTTTTGGTTTAGAGATAACTTAGAGTTCCAAAAGCAAGATAAAAAGGCTTAACTGTGAGGAAAGTATAAAGTACATGTTAAATAACTTCTTTGTAAGATTTTAAAAAACTAAAATCTGTCCTAGATCGTGTGGTAAGGAAGGCAATGAATGGGTAACAGCAAAGCTGTCCTCTTACACAATGGCTAGATGATGGTACTAGTGCAAGGTGGTAAAGGGCAGCTGGAGTTAGACCTCAGCACTGCTGTATATCTGGCAGTAGTTTGACATCCTACAGTTGGTGTGATGATGGAGAGGAGGAGAGAAGCTGGAAACAGATATGTAAAACTAAGTTTTTCAACAATAAATGAACAAGTCATTTCAATATCCTTAAAGTATGCTTTAAAATAAGAAGAGAATGACTTGGGTGCCCTGGAAGTCATCAAAAGTCACTGATAAAGAGAATCGGGAAACGTGGACAGCAGGACTGATGGGAGGCCAGTGCCTCAGAAGGTGGCCAGAGAGGCTTCCTGAAAGGTCAGCAGTGCCACACACAGGGGTGTGGTTATCAGAGGATCACAAGGCGCTGTTCCAACCGGTCAAGGTGAGATCACTGGCAAAACAAGCCCCATGGGACAATGGGGTTTGAAGTAGCAAGATGCTGTGACAGTTGGTTTGTATAAAAGGAACATTTTCTATAGATTTCTTTCTCACTTAAAATAACTGAAATTTACCTGATAGTAAAAAATTCTGTTAAGCTACTTTGGCAAAATTTCAAATCTTTTTCTGCAGTTAAACCCACCCCAGAAGTACCTGCAATCCTGGAGGCAAATTATAAAAATAAAACCTTTCTGGTTTTAAGTTGCTCATGGTATTAAAACAGGACTCTAGGCTTTGCTTCCAACAGAAACAATGGAAAAGTTCTGGATTTTGCAGTTCTGCAGATCACAGTATAAATTCTTGAAATGCTTGCTTCCCGCCAGGGGGGCTGTCACACAGGCTTCGCAGCTGTGGAAGCTATAGGCTCTCCTAACTCTTCCAAATGTCAGGCTGATGGGAGAACAGCAAAGATCACATCAGAAGGGAGTTCAAGCTTTTAATTTGTCTAAAAAAGGCTTTTAATGGCTTTGACTGGATAATTCCAAATCCTAGAAAAGGCTTGCCAAATAAACTTTAGCAACTTCAAATTCAGAAAACACTGGGTTTTCCTTACACTCTTTAGAACCTCAAAAAGTCTTGTGGCATGAACAAAGTGATATTAGAGACTAATAAAATACCTCTGACACTTAAGAAGTTAGCCTGTTCTATTTTATAATTACTTTAATTTCTAGGTTTCTTCTCATGGTTTTTCAGTAGCTTTTTTTAATAGAGGAAAAATATGCACCTAAAATCTGAAAACCCAGGTGAAGAGGTGAAGAGACAACTACAAAGTAGAGAATTTAATCCAAGTTCAGGTCTCAGTCCCCCGCAGCCAAACAATCGGGACTGGGAGCTGCTGCAGAGGAGGTGTTCCAAGTGCCTGGCAACCCTGAAAACACAGGGGACGGCCACACCCTCGAAAATTGGTTACTCTCAACTAAAAGAAAAGTCATTTTTTCTTCTTTCAAAGCCCCTGGTAAATTTTATAATACTATATCCTAATGAATTAACTACAAAATTTAGTTTAAAAATACTTTTACAAAGTAAAAATCTAGACATAAATCTGAGACAAGATACAACTAAAAACACTAAAAACTCATTCTTCACATTTGCTTACAGAAATAAATGCCCACAGGAACAGTGGTCAAACCATACCACTAATTAATAAAATCAGGCCACGATGTAGCCACATACGTAAACTTAAGGGTAACCAAGAGGACAGACATTAAGATTTTGGCAGGTGGCCCCATGATGAGAATTATTGGTGAGGACATGATGTTTTTCCCTGTCTGATTATATTTTCAAAATGAACACTTGGCTACATCATATCACCCAAAAAAAATTTTTAAAAAAGAAATGCCTACATTAACAAAATTAATGAGATAAGTGAAAATGTTTCTGTTGGTTGAGATTAACATATGAAATTAAGTAACAGTACAATTTGGAAAAGGTTTCTACTTTCTACTGTGCTTGCACAGCAAAAAGTATTCTGAAGTGTTTCTCTGTTCTCTATCTCCTACCTCTACCCTCCAGTAAAACTGTTCAAGAAAATAAAAGCACTATCCCCAGAAACATGAAATTCACAATGGACACAGTTATAAAGATTTAAAAGGGATTAAAAATATTCATAACAGAAATTATTAAATAGCCAGAACTGCTTAAGCATTCACATTACCACTGCTGATCTTTTGGTATACATCCTTCCAGTCTTTCTCTATGCATCGCATTATTTCCAACAAAAAATTAATTTGTCTCCTCCTTTCAAACAGCCACACACCTCATTCTTTTTCTTGTTTCACTGCACTTTGTTATTATACCATCATTATTTAAATCAAATATCTAATTTAAACAGTCATGCTGAGTGCCTACCAGTATTAACCTGAGGGTCAATGTCTTGGCAGTCGATTATGATAATCATGAGAATATTCTTCATTAGCTTTTATTCTGCTTCGCCTAAAAATGCAAAGATTAGGCAATAGCATTTGAATATGCTACATTTTGGCAGAGATTTAGAAAAACAAAAGCATTTACAGAGATATTAAATTCCCTACTCACTTGGCCCTCACCACGAAATGAGGCACTTTTATTCCCGAATGGTTTTTTAGACTCTGTATCACTACTGCTCATTGATCTGATCCCACCTCTGCAGAAGGTCTCAACTTGTCCCCCAGCTGCCTCCTTGCCTGTAGCTGTGCCCCTGGTCAGCACTTACAGACTGACACACTAGCACTTCAAGGGAAAAGGTCATGGACTTCTTGGGGCTTCTGCATGCACACGGGCTGGCACAAATTCGCCCAGTCTGATAAACCCAAAACTGCCAAGGCTGTCTTTCAGATTCAAGATGCAGAGATGAAACTGAAACATATTCTTCCCATAATGTACTTATTTTTAAAATCATAAATTACATTTAAATTCAATACCAGATTTTTTCCTAATAGATCTCCACCTAAAACACAAAATTCTACTAGACTATTCAACAATATATCTCATTCTCAGATGCGCTAGCTTATATCAGACTAGTCAAATTTAACCCGAGATCATTATTCTTGATAGATTTAAAAAAAAATCTCTAATACTTTGTAAAGTTTCTGGAATCATGGTAAAATAAAGAGGTATTCTGGTAATTTTTCTTGGGTGTTTATTAGCTACACAACACTGCGAAGAGCTACAAATATATTATTACAAAGATGTCTGCCATGAAGGAATTTAAAATTAAAGTCATGTCTGTTTAACTCTGTAAAAAGCAAGCACCTCTGCAGAAAGGCCCTACTAATGTTAACAAGAAGCAAATTTTGAGTGGAAAAGATGTCCCAGAGAATCCATTATTTCATTAAAAATAAAAAGAAGCGAGGGGAGGCAAGGAGATAGAGGAAAGGAGAATGGAGACAGAGAGGGATGACGACATAAACGGCCATCGAGTGACCCCGGTAGAGCAAGGAAGCCCAATGAGTGACAAGCTGTGGGCCCCAGCATTCCCACTCCAGCACTGAGAACGGAACCTTTTAGAAACACTCAATCTTAGTGCTGGTCTCCGAGGATTATCCCATATTGTCCTTTAGTGGATGTTTTTTCTATCTTTTGCCAATATAGGACTAAAATAATGCCCACAGGGAACAAATGAATCCCCAGAGGAAGGCACGCAGAGGACTAGGACTTGAAACATGAGCACTTCCTAGACCAGTGCCTGAGGCTGGTGGAAATGGTCTCACTTGCAATCCAGGCACTCATTTCACCTGCTCCTGGAAGGTTACTATGTCCCCAAGGTCACACATCCTCCATGCAAAGAGCTGACCCCAACTGAGGTGAGACACTGATCTGGGTTCTCATCCCCTGTCCCCATGTTGTGGCAGCACTCTGAATAAAGTAGGTCCTCAAGATAAGTTTGGTTCTCAAACAACAGAAACCACAAAAGTGAGATAGCATGAAACTGTACTGCACAGCCCTAGGGGCAAGATTTGATTAATGAGAAATAATCCTGTTCAAAGCAGATGGGAACAAACGATGATTCAGACGGGTAATAACGACCTGATGCTGTCGTCAAGGAGGAGTAAATGAGATAACGCACATACACAATGCTGCACAGTGCCTGGCACAGACTCAATAAATGGAATCAATGTTAAGGAGTATCCACAGATTCTACTAAACAAATTACAGAAACCCCATGCCTACAAGTCTAAATTGTCAGCATATGTTCCTTCTCATGAAGACAATGACATTCTGCTTCCACTAACAATTCCTAATTCAGCCATTTGTTTTGTTCATTTGTTCTACATTGATTCACAGAATCCCACCCAGATACAATTATGGAAATGTACTAGTCCAATAAGGACAGACGTTTAACTGAGAAAAAAAAGAATCCAGTCAAACACTCACTAAAGTCCCCGTCAATATACATTAGCAGTTCTAACAGTGTAAGCTGTGAGTATATTTCATTTTTAAGTCTGTAACCTATTTTTTGCTTCTAACGTACACTCAATTTTGAAAATAAAACATACTGGTCTACTTTAGCAGTTCTTAATCTTTTGGGGATGAAACTTTAGACCCCTCTGAGGATCAGGTTAACACCTAAGGCCCATCTCCCCAGTCACAAACTGATATAAACACAACATTTGGCAGACAACGCTGGGGGCTCAGTGGTCTCCTGTGTTACTACAAAATCAAGTTGTGAGTTCATACAAGCACTGTGTATCAACAGAAGGAACGTACTTGTGTGATCCCTGAAAAAGAACCCATCTCCTCAGAATGCTCAATAAAGAAACTGCACAGATAATCGGTACATTTGTTTCCTTAACACTGATATCATCAACTTAATTAGTAGCTTCTCCCAAGAAAACGGTTCTTTCACATTTTTTTCTTGTTTTCACATCCAGAAAGACTGTAAAGAAATCTGTCATATACAACCCTGAAGTTGCTCCCGCAGTTACTGTCTGAAAATTTAATATCTAAGAAAATGTAAGAAAAGCTCATCCACAATGTCACCAGCATAAAATCTGGTTGTAACAATAAAGTCATGAGTGGTTTGGACCACACAACAGTAAGACAGAATGGCAGGGAGAAAACAGTAAACCCTTCATTTGGGAAGCAAATAGTGAGGAGTGCTGACTTCTGCCCAGGCATGTGCAACAAACCAAATTCCAAGCGTCATCTAAATCCACCAGCCTATGTGACCACAGGCGTCCTAGTTTGGGTAACAGTGAAAGGAGACAGCTTTTAAGTAAGAAACAGGTCTCTTGCATACGAGGAATTCCTTAGTGCCATGACGTACACATCTAGTTGCAGATCCAAAGAAGCCCTTTACTCTTACCTAATTTGAAATCCACTTAATTCATTTCATGTCATCAAAGTAAAACATATGGATTTTAAAAGAACATGTTAGAAGATATTGAAACTGTTCATTTTTTAGAAGTGTACTCATAAGCCAAATGATGGCAGAGTCACCACAGAATGAATTTTACCAGTGCCCACCCATTACAATGGGATGAACCAAAAGTTGGTGTGCCAGGAGTGTTCCTACAAGGCTCTCACTTAATGTTCACAGCAACCCTGCAGAGTAGGTCTTTATCCCCATTTTATGGACAGGTAAACTAAAGATCAAAGTATGCAGAGTAACCCATCCAAAGTCATGATGCTACTAAACTGGTGGAGCTGGGATTTGAATCTGGCCTCTTAATTCCAAGGATATGTTCTAGCACACCCTAATAAATTCCACATACTATGCATCTCCTAATACTCGAGGTATAGCTGGGTCAGCAATCTTTCCCTTCTCCCTTCCACCCAACAGAAATAGACATTTCAGGTTCATTTAAAACAAGTTATCGATTTTCAAAGCACTGATCAATTTATATTTTATGCAGAAGCAACAGTAAAGCCCCCAAGCAGTGTATTTCCACTAATGAATTCTTTAGACAGATTTTTTTTTTTTTTTTTTTTGGTGTGGCTTAGCATAGAAATTGAAGGGAGGGAAGGATGGGAGCACAACAATTGTTCACTATGAAAACAAAGTTCACCAATTCACGTACCTTTTGACCATTAACCAAGAAATTTGTAGGACTCTGTCTCTTTAAAACTTAAGAGAGTCAGAAATAAGTCACTTTTTATTTCATATTTTCTATACTTTACTGCAATCATGAATTTATCTTGGCATACAGACAGTAATTTACATTATTTTCTATCGTGAATTCCTCAATTTATAATGACAGAATCATAACTGCAAATAGATATTAAGCTTAATATTCAAATTTGATCTTGTTATCAAACACTCCTATGACCCACCTAACAAAGAAAAAATGCTCTCTCTGATAATACATTTAGCAACTGACAAAATTCCTGAAAACAAGTAGATTTGGGATCTTAAGTCCTTTGTTCTTCAAAAATCCAAGATTGAGAATACTGATAGTATGATACTCCTTTTCATTTATTACTGATACTTTTTATTTATTCTTTTAGATGCCAGTGAGAGGGAGACTAATTTCAACACTAGTGTTAATCCAAAATTACACTCCATCATGTGTAGAGACTGTTCCACACATAAAAAATCAGAATTGCAACTATTATCACTATGGTGCTGGCCTCAGCATAAACCTGCTACAAGGAAGAGAAGACCTAGGACTTCACAGGGCCAACATTAACATCCTCGCAGAGAAGGTGCCAAAGCAGGAGGTGGAGCGCAGCAAAATCCTCACTCCTCACAGCACCTCGGACATTCTGCTAAGTCCAGAAGTTGCTTTATTCCATGAGAAACAGGCTCTGATAATACCATATGTTAAAGACAAAATACGAACAACAGAACTAGAAAGGCATATTCTACATCTCAAATTGGCAAAAGAATGAAAACTGAACCTGAGAAGACAAACAGTAAAGAGAATAACGAAAGGCCCAGCAACTGCATTGTTACCCATTCCAAACTGTATTGTAACTTCAAACATTGCACATAATTCCATTTGGGGGTTCTAAACATGGGTGAACAAACCAGTTTGCCTTCATTTTTGTGGCATGTGGTGGCTCAGGAAATCTACGAAAGACCGCACCAAGAAGCAGAACTATAAATACGAGAAAAATAGATTATTTACCACTGTAGCTTTAACAGAAAAAAGGAGGGGGGATTTTTAGCCTGAATAGCACTACATTAATTGCTTTTACTTTTAACCAAAGCAAAGACAATCCTTTGCAATTAACTACACATTTTGCTTTGGTAACACAGCTAATTCATTAAGAATGAAATTAAGCTTTGGTCATTCAGATATTGATTAAACGAATAACATAAAAATTCAAAGTTCTGAAAGTATCAAATTAGTACTTTAGATGTCATAATCTTATTTTAGAAACAAGTATTTTTATATACCACACACATAATATTATTTTAACATTAGAATAAATCTCTTACCTCTGAAATTATTCAAATATTCTTTGTATATTAAAAATAAATGTAATGTACTTATACATGTAACATTTAAAGTAGCTACGCATTTGCCAGATTATTAAAACTTCCATTAAAATGTATTTTTAAATTTCAGGATCATGACCACAGCAATAGGAATGGGAAATAGCTACAATAAATGCTTCAGAACACCGAGGGTTTTCTAGTCTCTTATCCATAATCCTTAGGACTTTTTCTTCTTGTTTTAACCTTTTAAACAAAGTTACCTCCTAATTATTAGAGAAAAGGGTAGAACAGAAAGGAAAATATTTTAAAAATTGAAAAATGAAAGCACAGATTACTAAGCTGCAGTGCTGCCTGGCCTACAGTGTGTGTCCGGAGGTTAGGGTTGGGATGTTGACTACTTACTAAATCTTTAAGGAACAACAAAGTAGAGTACTCTTAGTAAAAGTTCCAGGTACAAAAAGCCACATTACATTTTGTTATAAATTCGAGAAGCTTTTAAAATTTTGTATCACACACAATACACATTCAAGAAACTATTGTAGGATAAAGACAATGAAGAAATCAACCTCTGCCCCTCATTAGGAAAATTCAAGAGTGCACTCGACAGGTTAGGGCAACTCTCTTCACCTTCTGGTCTCCTTTCATGCCTCTCCTCTGGCGTGAGTCAAGCAGCTAGAATAGGAAAGCTTTATCAGCAAACAAAACCTCTTAAGAAAGTACTACTTTAAATAGTTTCAAGTGTGTTCCTCTTAAAGGTAAAAGTAAAATATAAAAAGCTACCCCCCACAAACACTTTGTAGAGCAAACAAGAAACAAACAAAATCTCTATTTTTGGTATCACATTCTAAGATAGTGAAAGAAACTAACAAAGATGATTTAACTCAATTATATCCACAAACAAATCAGAAGTGCAATTATAATCAGTTCTTAGATGTAATTTTTAGAGTATATATTAATAAAAAGCTTATTCATGACCCATAAAATATAAATTTTAAAGTTTTCTTAAGCTAATGTTATCAGTGGAACAGCCAGACTGTTACGCCAGTCTTAACAAAAAACCTCCTCCTGCAGAGAAGGAAGTTGAACATCACTGGCTTCTTGAACTCATCAATAAAACAAAATGAAAGAGCTCCACAATCCTAGACTCGATCCTCTCAGCATTGCAAAGGGAGTTGGGCAAAAACAATGTCTTGCTCTGTTCTTGTGGTTTTAAAACTGATGCCAAAATAATATAAAACCTAAGAGAATGAAAATATTCATAAAAAGCCCAAACCGACGAATATGTTGTTTAAAAAAACACTAGAAAACAGCTAGCAGAGGGTAAAAATGTAATCTGTGATTTTAAAAACTGGTTATGTGGAATGCTCAAAGGAATACAATATCTATATAATCCATAAACCCACAAAGCAAAAATAACTGAAGCCATCAGTTCTCACCATAACTTAGCTTCACTACAACTAAGACTTCACTTAATCACTGTCTTAGTATTTAGGATTAAAGTGGGCATTTCTATGGTAAGTAGTGAATATTCACCCTAGCTAATTACTAAAGCCAATAAAACACTACTACTTATACAGTATAAATGTCCTACTTAGAAACATTACCAACAAAAACTGGATTTAAGCAAGACAGAGCCACTAATTTAGTGCCTGGGTGAACTTGGGCAAAGCATATACATAACCCCTCTGAGCACCGGTTTCCTCTTCTACCAATGAGGATAATGATTCCTACTTTGCAGGGTTATGAGAGGATTGGCAATGGTATATATGGAGCACCAAACACAATGCTAGAAACAAGAGTAACTGCCATCATCGTCACCATCAATAAAGCAGTGATTCATCACACAATGACATGTGAAAATAAATGTCAAATCATGAGCTATGTCCACACAAAATACATCGTAATAAATGAATTCAATCAAGGACTCTTGTAATGTATGAAACTGGTTTAATCTGCGTGGCAAAAAGAAAAACTTTCAGTATTTATCTTTTTCACTTAGACAAACAATAGTATTTTCAAATAACTCTTGCTTCTCCATGTCATTCAGCTCCCCTAAACTATTTCAACCAAATTATTAACATTAACACAACCAAACTTTAGAACTGTACTTGGCAGCATACAAAATATAAACAGGTAATCTGAATGCCAAAAGAGTACCATGCCAGTCTGTCTGAAATTGCAACTTTCAGTTCTCCATACAACCTTTAACTGAAAGAAATGTCTATTAATTTTTAACCTCCATAACGATGTTCTTGAGCTATCTATCCAATTCCTCAGTTCTTTAAAGGAAACTTGAAATATAAAACTATACCCTCCTCTATGTAATGTTCCTACAAACAGTAAATTCGAATGTTGTAACAGCCATTTGTAAACTGGGACATGAAACTACCTAGGAAAAGGAAACACTGCAGGAATTTAAAAAACAATAAAAAATCCATAATATGAGAAAATAATCTAGTGCTCATATCTGAGGAAAGCATAGAAAATTGGTTTTTTTTACTTCCAAATTACAAACGGATTTGTAAAAATCAAACTATTTTGAACTCACTATAATATGGGTCTTAACTTTTTTTTTTACCCTTTATAAAACTTAATCATAATCAAACCTTTTTTCTGTATGAGGCAAGTCTCGCCTTCCAATTTACATATGGACCCAAGAACCAGAATTAATAACCTAAGAATAGACAGAGCACAGCATAATTCCTAATATACTCAATTATGTGTCTGAAACATTTTTAAACATTTTAACACATTTAAACATGTATTTTAAACATTTTTAAATGTGGCATATCGGGATTTTTACCAATTCACCCACTAAAATACAGTTGAAAAACTTACAAAATGCTTTGAAAACTTTTAGTTAATCCACATAATTTTCTTGTAAACAAGGTTAGAAATAAGCAAGAACCAAAGGCACAAAACAAAAATACTGACCAACATTTTTACCTAAATTTGGAGCAATTCAGTAACAGCAGCAGAATTAGAAATCAAAAAAATTCCCTAACTCCTATGGTTGAAAAATATTAATTAAAACTGTACTGAGCTTTTAAAAACAAACCACCACAACAGCAGCAGAGAAATCAACCTGTCAAGCAACTACCAGACAGGACGCCGGACGCTCAGCAAAGGCATCCCACAGCAAGGAGGCAGCCAGAGAGCTACAGAGCGACAGGCCTCTTTCCAAGATGACCAACCAGGAAATAGCTCACTTCACTCCAATGTGACAAGCTGGCAAGCATAAAGCAAGACACAAGAATACCACCACCTCCAAAATGCACTACACCCTACTCCAGCACCTGCAAACAGGAACCATGGGTGAGTGCCCTGTAAGTCAATGGGTGCAGGACCCACCCACCAGCCACCCAATAGGTACAGGGCCCTTCTACCATCATCCTCAGACACCACAGCCAGGTCTCTGCCATTCAGCTTTGGCTAAGGAGCCTAAAACAGAGCTGTTGGCTGCTAGGAAAGGTAAGGAGATCAAACTTCACAGAAACCCATCAGTTCTCTGCTTTTATTAAGTGTATTCTTTAATTTTAACTTTAAACAGAACCAGTGTTGTGACTTCTGCTGTTGCCCACTACATACAGACGTGGACAAAAAGAGCATATTATGTAGGGAAAAGGCAAGGAATACCTAGTTCAAGCTCCGACTATGCCACTCACCGGCAGAGTGATCTTAGAGAAGTTACCCAGTGTCGGAAAGCGTCTGTTCCCTACTTTTCCACATCAACCAGAACACCATGGAGTCTGACCTATACCTGCCTGCACTGAAACAGACGAGAAGCTCTCTAGTGTCTGCTATAGTCATCTCTCAGATCTCCCCTACCAACCCAGGCACTTAGTGCAGTGTCTGGTGGAAAAGGGGCCAATATGGCCATTGGCAGAACTGAGTTTCATAATCCAAAATTACTCATGTGGGTTTCTACAGTTTTAGGAGTAAAACTGCTAACAGAACTGCGTCCCTCTTCTTGGAGCCCTCAGCCTCTAGAACTTCCTATGTTATTTACATCACAGCCTCAGAAAGGCCATCCCTGACCACCCACCTACATCACAAAACAGTTTACTGACATCATGAGGCTTGCCTAGTTCATCTGCTGGCCTGTAGTGCCCACTCTCCAGAATGTCAATTTCAGGCCGGGCAAGGCAGCTCATGCCTGTAATTCCAGCATTTTGGGAGGATCACTTAAGGCCAGGTGTTCGAGACCAACCTGAGCAACATAGCAAGACCCTGTCTCTACCAAAAAAAATTTTTTTTAAATTAGCTGAGCTGCGGCAGTAGTCCCAGCTATTCAGGAGGCTGAGGCAGGAGGATCACTTGAGCCCAGAAGTCCGAGGCTGCAGTGAGCTATGATCCCAACACTGCACTCCAGCCTGGGCAACTGAGTCAGACCCTGTCTCTTAAAAAAAAAAAAAAAAAAAAAATCCCAGAATGCTGATTCCATGATAACAAGGACCTTTGTCATTTTAGTTCTCTGAACTCCAGCCTCCAGCACCTACAATACTGCCTGACACAGACTCAACGAATACTTGTCAAATGACGGCGACCATCCACACGTTACAACTTCTCTGACCTGCTCACAGCCCCCAAAGCCCCTCTGAATGCCCTCCCTGCCCCTCCTAGGTTTTGCAATGCCCTCACACTCCACCCTTTCCACATAAAGCCTCCCTGGCCAGCCCAGCCCCGAGTTCCTTTGCCCTTCCATGAGTGCACAGTCCTTACTACCTTACACCATTCATTTAGCACCTTTTTTTTTTTAAACTACCTTAGACTGAGTTATCTTTGGATATGGATCTCTTACTTCCCTATATTGAATGTAAGTTTCTAAAGGCAACAGTTATTTAGCATCTTTAGGGAAAATTTTCCAATACATATAATTTCAAAAACCTTGAGTGTTCTTCACAGTACCAAGGTGTTGTATTTGAACAATTCTGATTGTAGAGACAGATGAAATATTTCCTTGTCGAGCTGATTATAATTTAACAATTCTAAAAGTCACCTAGATAAACACTTATTTATTGAGTTGATATTTTCAGGCACTATTTAAGGTTTATAAAAGAGGATCTGAAGCTATTAACTGACTTTAAGGAATTATGCTCTTTATAGTTTATTACTGATTTGGTTATAAATGTTCTTTCTTCTTCCCTGTCCAGCTATGAGGTATAAAACTTCTTGCTGCTGTAAATAACTCCTCTCCTAATTTGCTGTGAATGGTGTGGTCAGTAGGTTAGAACAAGGCCTAAAATAAGGGCGAATCAGCAGAGTGAGACTCTGATGTATGAAAGGAGGAGGAGGGAAGAGACTCGGTGCTTACTTTGAGCTTACACAGGTGCCCCATAAATACTGACTGAGTCACAAACTCAGTAGTTCCTTAGCAGGAAACATGTAAGTAACATGTCAGCCACATTTTGAGAGGTGGCACTTACACTTACCAAGAACTTGTAAGCTTCACAAAGCATGTTTCTTTCTATCTCATTTGCTCTTGACAACAACCTCCTGAGGTTAGGTGGCCCCCAAGTATCAATATCATGACACCCATTCCTAATGCTAGGAAAACTGTGCTGCAGAAAGGTGACATGACTTCCCCAAAATCAGACACCTGATAAATACCCAGAAGTCGCATGTTTTTCATTCCTTCCACTAAGCCCATCTGTATAAAGCCATTGTTGTTTCTTCAGGTTAAAAGAACTTCAGGTAAGGCTCTTACGTAGGTAAGAGAGAGCAGGGCACACATTATGCTACTATAGCCTACGTTTTGTAAGAGCATTTGCCAACAGTCATTGTTTATTGCTAACAAGCAAATTCAATCTCATTTCTCACAGTATCAAATAGGGGACAAAGATCAGGAAAATGATAAATACTTCCAGATTTGGCCTTTTTACTATGCTATTTATAGATTATAATCTTCCTGTGGTTCATATGAAAATAACCTGGAACACCTGACATTAAAAACCCTCTCTTTCCTCTCTACCTGGAAGTTTAATCTATCCCATCCAAGGAACTTCTCACGTTCAATTTTATAGGGGCTGCTCAGACATGTAAAACATTAAGCTGAATCCAAAATAAATTCTAGTTGAAAATGCCTGAAGAATGTATATCTTTGGCCCATGGCAAAACTGCATGCTCCATGGTCAGAGACAATATGAACTGTGTTCTCCCAGCACTGTGCTCTTTTCTTTCCTTACATGTTTGTGTGAGTCTTTGTTTGCCAATCAACGAATATTTATCGAGGGCCTACTACAGGCCAACTATCTAGGCTCTGATCAACTATTTACTGATTTAATGTATGTCTCCCCCACGAGACGACAGGCATCATGAGAAGAGTTACTGCTGCTTTTTTGCTCAACACTGTGCTGTACAACTTAGCACGGTGTCTGGCACACTGCAGGGACTCAATGAACACTAGGTGAATGAATGAATGAGAGAGAAAGAGAGAGAGGAGGGGGTGAAAGGCGACACAACTTTGTATGTAAAGAAATCAGGTCTTTGCACTACCCAAACATGCCTTATGATCCCCCAGCGATCTGATGAATTCTGAAAGGCACCACATGCAATGCACAGCTGTAAGCACAGCAGCTGTCATGCAAAGGAGCCGAGGCCCACAACTATGAAGAATTCAGCCCTTTGTTTCCGTCTCATAATCAAAATGAAGTCAGGTCCACTGTCAATCCACCGTCAGCTGTATGTCTTCAACATCTGGCTTTCAAAAATACTAAGTTAACATTGCCTCCGAATGAAATTTATGTTGATTCACTCTATGACTGCCTGAAAAGGTATTATTTAAATGTCTGAGGTCACATTAAATAGAACTGAGTTAATATAAAAAGTTCTCCATTTCAGGTCTTTGCAAGCTATAAATTAGCCTTCACAAAGTATTTAATTTAAAAATAAAAAAAGTTTGACTCATTATTTAAACTCTCCAAACTTTAGGTCATACAGAGCAAACAGGCCTCTTTACCAGAAAGCTGTTCAAAACAGACTGAGTTCCAAGAGTAAGCTTTGTGCAAGTCTTTTAATTAAATCCTAGGATTTGGTGGGTTATGTGCTGCCAGAATAGTTACAAAAATAATAATGGGATAATAAGAAATATTAATTATTTAACTCAATATAAAACCCCAGCAAGCAATCTAGGAAGGTATAAAAATGCAGACGTGTAAGTTCACGAATCACTAATAAAACAAAAAGTTTACTTTCAGGTTTTTACCCAACTAAGTGAATAGAAAAATAAAGGATAAAATTTTAAAAAGAGTAATGAAATATGTTCTAAACATGCACAACGTATGCCAGAGAAAAGCCTTCAGGTGAGGTTGCTATTAAGCTATAAATATATTTAAAGGTATGAGTCAGTTATGTTTAAATGGTACAGTAAAGATACCCCATCTTCCTAATCTCCAGTGCCCTACAAATCACACCTTACCTGGTAACATTAGCTACAAATGAATAAAGGAACAAGTTGAATTATGTGAAGAATCTTCAAACAACTAAGCACTAAACCTAATACCAACAAAATCCCAGTACTCAGTTAAAACAGTTTAAAAAAAAAGACCTGGGAATTTTCTAGACTCATCATCTGATTCAGGATCAAAGCGTCTAATGACCTAAAGCAGTGACTAAATCACCTTTGATAAATAGAGAACTTGTATTCAGTAAGAGGCCTACCAACTGTCCCTTGGGTGAGCTAGTTGTATTTCCATTATGCTGTGATATACAAAGAATATGTAATTGAAAAATCAGAACAGACTCCTTGACAACATTTTTTAATAGTGTTTTTCTGAAATTTTCCAAAATCAAGTTTATGATATGATTTTACTTACGGTATGACTTCCACAACTCACTTTGAAATGTTCTGGGTAAAGGATAGACTCCTTCATTCAGATCACTACAAAAATTTACTTAAGACCTAAGTCGGGCAAAAAAACCCATGTGTTTATATTAATAAGAAGCCACCATACTGTTCCTTGGCATATATTCAAACTGGGCTCTATGAAAGATTTCTGAATTCACATTAAAATTCTTCATTTAAAAAAATCCCTTCAACATGACAGTATGCCAGCTGGAAATGATACAGCCGACCAAACTATTTTCCTACCCAGAAATTATCCCCTCCCTTTTTAAGTATGACTACACTTTACCTTTTGTTAGAAAACATAAATCATAAAACTGTAAGAATTGAGTCAAAACGACAGAGCAGCACGCTCCCTTAACTTCCACACTGCCCCTTGGCACCCTTCGGAAGCCACCGCGCCTGGCTTTCCGTGCCCCCGTCTCCCTGCTCTCCTCTCCCTCTGTCTGTCCGTCCGTCCGTCCGTCCGTTCGCCCCCCTCCCCGACTCGGTGCCCGAGTGCGCGCGGCGGGCCCGGGTCTGCCGCGCCGGGGCTGTCACGCCGGCCGGCAGCCCGGAAGGCTGCGAACCCCGCCGTGCGCAGCTGCGGGTGTCCGCGGGCGAAGCGTCCACTCCGAGGCGCGACGTCCGCGCACTCTCCGCAGCCCAGGTGCTAAGTCACAAGTTAGCAAACAGCCCGAGCGCGCGGCGGCGGCTGCCGTGATTCAGCAGCGGGGCCGGGCCGGCCGGCGGGAGGGCGGCGTCGCGGGGCCCGAGCGGGATCGCGGGGCGGGAGCGGGGCCGGGGCCGGGGCCCGGCCGGGCCGAGTCCGGAAAAGGTCACCGAGACGCCGCGGGCGCCGTCGCCCGAGCCCGCGACCCACCCAGCAGTCGGGCGGGGAGCGGCGGGGCAGCGTGGCGGGCGGGCGTGGCGCCGGGGCCGCGCGGGCCGGGCCGGGGGCTCCTACCTTTCCGGCTCTTCGGGGAGCTCCGCTTGCTCCGGGCGCTGGCTCGCTCTTCCTCAATCGCGGCTGCTATCTCGGGGTTGTCTTCCCCATTGTACCAGACCAAGAGCTCCTCGCCCGGCGCGATTGGCTGCGGGGAGAGAAGAGACAAGCGCCGGGCCAATCAGAGGGGCGGTTGTTGGCGGAGGTGGGGCGCGCCGGGCGGCGGGCGGGAGCGGCGCCGATGGCAAACAGCTGTCGGCGCCGCGCGCAGCCGGACCGGCAGGAAGGGCTCCTTAACCCTTGGGGCGCGGGCCGGCGCCCGCAGGAACCCTACCGGCGGAGGCCCTCGCGGGCGGAGGCGCGCGGACAGACAGGCCGGCGACAGCAGCTCATCCCGAGCCGGTCGGTTTAAACTCGCAACTGCCAGGCGCCGTCATATCTTGCTGTTCGAAGCCTCACGACTACCCACGCAGAAGAAAAAATAAAACATGGAACCATTTTGCTCCCGAAATTTAAGTTGATGAGAAATGTAAAGCATAATTAAGAAGAATCGGGCGCCATGGAAAGCGGAGCGCTGAAAGATAAATACCAGCGCACGTTTCAGATTCCAAGAGCAAGTTAAGCATGGGAACAAGGCAGAACTATATGCCACTGCACATTTATAAATGCGCCGCTATTTATATCACTGAAATGCTAAAAGAAGAGGCAGTGCCGGGGACAGGGCATTATCTACGCGTTGCCACCAACCTGCTTGGCTTTGTGAAAAGAGTTCACTGCCTGGCCTTTTGTACCAAATATCAAGATTTCACATTATAACTTTTAAATATAGAAGGAAATACCTCCCATGTATTATGCTCCTAAATCATTAAATTCTTAAGTCCTGTATGACTGGGAGTAGTGAGTACATATACCACCATCATATGGATTACACCTAGAACAAGAGCCTGAAGAAAAAACACATTGACTGGAAAGTTTAGACACCTAAACAGAATTTGGGGAAATGGCTTATTAGTTTCTGTCACCATGATTCATCTGTTCAAAAAGTTTCAAGGATATTAATACAAGTAAAATGCCATCTAAAACCCACTGAATAAGAATCCATGAGAAAGGAAGGAAGGAGTAAATAAAAACGAAAGCTCTTCCTTAAAATAGATCCCAATTCATCAGCAAAAAAAAGAAAAGATGGTATCAGAAAATCACCATTTGGCAATCATCACAGTAACCATTGATTCAGGCAAGAATCATCAATGGATGCTAAAAGTAGGTGAAAGTTTGAAGAATAAAAAATATTTGCATAGTCTCAAAATAGCTCCCCATAAAATATTTATTAATTACAAAGGAAAAACAGCATCTTTGTAATAAGACAAATTGACATCATATACCTCCTGATATGATGCACAGAGAACACAGCACCACTTCTAGAAGATTTCTGCCCAAAATGCACAAACAAAATTTAATCAAGATGAAACCAGAGAAGCGTAAACTTTTGAGACATTCTATAAAATAACTGGCCAGTTCTCAAAACTGAAAGGTTATAAAAGACAAAGACTAAAGTACCACCCATGTAGGGAGACTGATGAGACATGACAACTGAATGTGGTGGGAGTTTTCTTATAAGGATATGATGGGAACAGCCAACAAAATTTGAGTATAGTACACAGATTAGCTAATACAATAATGTGTTGGTGTTAGCTTCCTGATTTTGATCGTTGCACTGTGGTTATGTAAGAGAATGATCCTGTTTTTTGTGGGGGGGGGGAAGGAAATTCTACCTAACATGTCAGTTTGGAAACAAAATAGTTCCTCACTTCAACATACCTTCTAGTGTAGATAAAGCCCTTAAGAGTAAATACTACTTCATTTCATTCTCTGTAGAACTATCACTGTTTATATAGTCCAAATTTCAAAATATTCTAAATTCTTTAAAATAAAAGCAGCAGCCACTGTTTCCTTTGCTTCCCCCAACCCCTGCCTGGATGGCTAAAACCTACCATTTTCTTATATTTGAATGAATATATTATTTCCCTTCTTGAATCAGTTAAACTTAAACCAAAAAATTTAATATATGAAAGATAACAATGAGCTAAAATAGTCATCACAAATGCCTTTTGGCATTCTGATGAGCTAGCTAATCTGTTTCTGTTGAAAGAACAGCTTATTTTAAAGTAAACTATTTCTAGATGATATAAATTCCAAATGTATAGTTTGTTCTCTATTTTCTGTGATAAGCCACGTATTTATGAAATGGTGATATCCAATGATATTTGAAATGACTAGGGTTCTCAGAAATATGTGAAGTCTTAAAATAAAGCCAAAGTAAAAAAGAAGATGGGAAAGAGTAAGGACAAATGCATTCCCAAAATATTCCCAACCCAAACAGCATAACCAGAAAACTGGCTGGAAGACACCACCAGACATTTTCAAGATACCTCCAAGAATAAGAGCTTAAGTTTCCATGTTCATTCCACTGCGGTCGTCGGTGAAGTGCTAACTGTACTAGCAACTTGGTGAAGTTCAATACTGGCACAAACTCTTCTACTTAGGAGGGCACTCATGTCCTAAGATACTCTTTCATTGTTGCAAAACACACAATATGAAAACACGCCAGAATCTGTCTGTACCACAGATCTAATATAAAATTTTTAAAAGGCTGATGAGCTGGTGAAGCACTAGATCAAGAGGAACCTATTTGTTAGCTGCTGAAAAGCTTTCAAAATCATTAGCAGCTAACATAGTTATTCTATCATGGAGCTATGTATGCGTCCTAACTTTATGTTATAACAACTACACCAATAGCAGGCCCTTATGAAGAGGAAAAAAATATATCTTTTAAAATCGAGGCTTGTTTTTCTCTATACCGTGTTTTTTTTTCTTCTGTACTGCTTAGCATTTTTAAGTCAAATTCAGAAGAAAAACTATGCCCTTAAACAAAGGAAATACAAGTCCACATTAAAAAAAAAAAAAAAAAAATCAGGTCAAAAGACCAAACAACCTTTTTAAATATATTTTGAGGTTAAAGAAAAAATAACAACAAAAAGACTTTAAACTCATCCAACTTTTCTGGGGGATTCAGACAGACTTCATAAAACCAAGTATATTCTCTTCTCTAAATATGTGTGTGTGTGTGTGTGTGTGTGTGTGTGTGTGTGTGTATAAACTTGAAATTTTATCAAACTAATCAGGAAGAAGCAAGGGTTCTGATATTCCTAACACCTGGTCAGGAATATTAGAAAAATGAGAGAAATACTCCAGAATCATCAGAACACACAGAGCATGTCCACTCCTACCGCCTACGATCCAGTCCCCAGCATGATCTTTTAAAAGTCACAGGTCAGATTCCAGCCTCAACTCTCCCATAGATGAGCTGAACTTAAGACTAAAAATCATCCTTCTCCCCTTGTACCACCCAGCCCCACCTAATCTGTCCACTGCCTACTTCTCCAGCCTCATCTCCTAAGATTCCTCTCCTCCCTCCAATCACACTGGCCTTTGTTCTAATCCTTTAAAAACAGACAGACAAACAACAAAAACTAGCTTATTCCTCCTTCAGGCCTTTGTTTTTCCCGGCCCCTCCTCCTGGATTGTTCTTCCCACAGATCTCTGAGTGGCTGGCTCCTTCCTATCCTGGACAAAGGGTTTCCGATGTCTTTTCTCAGAAGAAAACAGAGAAACAGAGCAGCCTTCCCAACCTAGTCACTCTCTATCACATTTGATTGTCTTCAATGCACTTATCATCATTTGAAATTATTTTGTTTATGTATTTACTTGTTTATTATCTGCCTCCTCCCCCATAAAATGACAGTTCCAGGAGACCAGACATCTTGTCTGTCTTGTTCACTGCTATAGGAGAGTACACAGTACATAGTAGACACTCAATAAATATCTGTCAAACTAATGAATAGATGAATGAATGGACAGTAGGCTTCATAGTTAACTTTCAAGAATTTAAAATCATTTTTAATTCTGTTACAAACAAAACCAGTGTTGAGATTTCCCAATTATCTGGGTGGAATAACAAGTTGAGAAGGCAATACAGAGCCCAGAGAACATCACATGTGATGGATTTACAAAGCCTAACCCACATAACACTTAATCTAGAACAATATAGTTAGGTAATCATTCATAAGGAATCTGAAAGGCCTTGTGCATTACTTGAGACATATCAAAGGTCAGGATTGGCGGAGGTCTGCAAAGATCAGAACGATGTTATTTTGGACAAAGGTAAAAAGAATAGTAGTAGTGTAGCTAGTTAACACTTTAAGTACTTACGTCGGACTAAGAACTGTTCACAGAACCTTATATTAACACATATTGGCTTGTTTAACCTTCTCAACGACTGCAGAAATCAGTTTTTCTATTACCTCCATTTTTATAGGTGAGAAAACTAAGACACAGGGAGATTAAGTAACTTCACATCGTCACACATCTGGAGGCCAAAACAGTCTGCTCACAAGACAAACTGCTCCAGAGTCTTCCACGAAACCATACCGCCTTGCCAAAAATAACCACTAGCATCTATTAGCACTTATTGGGTGCGAGGGCTCTATCCATATCACCCATACAATTATCACAACCACCCTATGAGGTCGATACTACAATTACCTGTATCTTACAATGTGGGAATGCAGGCACAGAGAGGGGGCTTGGCTAAGGTTACACAGCTAGTAAAGTCACACCAGCTTGCCTCAGGTCACACAGTGAGTCAAGATCTAACCAGGCAGTCTAGCTTCAGAGTTCACTCTCCCAACCACTATTCCATCTTGCTTCTCAATGTCACTGCAAATTTGCTATCAGAGATGAACACGTTTTAACCTGAAGTCTAAGGAAGGAATTGCAGTCTCCTAGTATCTCCCTGGGCTCACACTCCTTCAGAACATCACTCCTACTACCTTGATTGTCTCATATTCAACCCCTAGCTAGCGTTTTGTCTCCACCAGAATTCTACCTCACTGATTCAACTAGATATCTCTCTCACTTTAAATCAATTTCACTAACAATGAATTCTTCTTTTATCAAATTGTGAATACAAATTCAAACTCCAACATAACAGTATTGTAAAGCAATAACCGTAACTACTGTAGAGTAATATTGTTGAGTAATACCTACTAGGAAGCATGTACCACAACCAGCAGAACAAAAATGGAAAACAAGGTTTTTAAAGTCTTAAATGAGAAAGTACCATACAAAAAAATTTCCTGCAGGCACTGGAAGCAAGGACACGGGTATAAATGTGGTAAAGGGCAGTCTAATTGGCTAACAATGTCAGGAAAAATGCAGCCAGGGAAAATTAAACAGCTACAAGTTACTCAACTTCCAGAAGTCCTACTGCTACCACTTTAGCAAACCCAGCACACACTTGCAAAGCTGGCCACTATCTTAAAATGTTTGCTCATCCACAGTTTTCAACTCAATGCAGATTTTTTTTTTCATGGACTGTCCCCAAGTCTATGACATTTTTAATGGACACAAGTGAATAAAGAGAAATCTGCCTTATGGCAATTTTAGCAAACATATCGATTACAAAAAGCAACCACCATCTACCTTTACATGCTCAAGATTCTGCCTTAGTACACTTCCATATATAAGGTGCAGATTCTTCTTCCTGGAGAACATGCCCTAGACAGCGTGCCCAGTGAAAACCAGGGAGAGAGACCCGGCCTTACTTGCTACAGAAATGCAGCAACTTCCCAACACAAACATCTCTGAATGTGCTCCGTAACCTCACTACCAACCCTAGAACATGACTTTCTTCTTCTTTGCATTTCAACGATTAGTGTCTCCGAAGAAAAATCTGGCAGAAGGAAGAAACATGTTCTGTTCGATTTTTATTCTGGGTAAAATGTAGAGAACAGAAAAGCTAATCCAAGGCTGCATTTATACTGAAGACTAAGAATGTGTTCTCAGCACAGACCCACCATAGCTATTGATAGTTTCTCACAGTTGGATAAATCTGCTAGGCAGGCAGTCCCTATGTCTTAGGAGGAGGGAAGCAGCTGCCACAAGCTCAACTCATCAGTATCTACAGAGATGCCTGTATGTAATTACTTAACACGATCTTCATGCTTTAGTTCCCTGACACATATGAAGCAGTGGCAACCATATGCTTAAAGCACAGAACCTCCTTGAGTGTGTGGACAAACCACTTTCAAATATAATCCTTTCAAAGTCTAAAAAGTCATTATTGTCAGTCACGACTAAGGACAGCATTTAGAAAAATGCAAGCAGAGTAACTAACAGTAAACTAATTCTAACACTGTTACCTTTAAAGTTTTATAGTAAATGGCTCTGTTGATTTCCAGTGGAAATAAATTTTGCTCTTCTCCTGAGCAAGCCCAATTCACATATCGCAGCCAGTTTCCCTTCTCTGGATCAGTGGCATCGATGCACATCCACCCCAGATTTGGGTAATATACCTTGGGAGTGGGGGAAAAAAACAAAACAAAACACTTTTGTTAAAATACAAGTATCTTTAAAATGTTTCCATTTTCAACTTTTAAGGTAATTCTTTTTCATTATCTGCAAGTACTCTATAACGCATTTCATAGAAACAAAAATAAGCAACAGAGAAAAGAAAAATACAAGGTGGAAACTGAAATCCAAAACTGTGTAATTCTCATTATTCTCCTATTTGGGCATGTTCATTCTTTTCCCCTAAACTTAAAAGAGTTAACGCTTGATGATCTCCAAATGTTTTACAAATATGTACACAGAGACAAGCAACAACCACATTCCCTAAAGTGTAACTTAAAGAGGAAAACTGAGCTTGCAGCAGTATTTGGCAGCACCCAAATCCCAAGCTTTCGGGGTTGTTCTGTCAGTCCAGTGCAGGAGCCTGACCCTGCTGGGCTAGGCTGTTCAGCAGGTCCCTTTCTGGCAAGGTTAACAGGGACCTTAGGAAGTGAACATACATTGTGAACCAGCCACATGGGTGACAGTATGATGCTTTCACAAACTCAGTGGTCAGCTCTATCCAGAGCATCTGTCACGACTAAGGTGTAATAGAACATCCTCTGGGAAATAGTAGTGCCCTTCAAAACAAAAAAAGAATCAAAAACTATTTCGGGAGTCAGATCAAATTTACTCTTGCAAGACGCTTTCCCTGATCACCCATGACGAGCCAATTCCTTCCCCAGATGCTTCCAGCACTCGTTTACCATTCCTTCGCTTTAAAGAACACCTATGTAGCCACTATTTTAATTTTTATTTTGCTTATACATACATATATCTGTTTTATTTCCCCAAAACTAGACTGTAAAACACCTGAGTAGGCACTGAAATACAACTGCAGGATCAACTGGTGACAGATGTGCTGAGCAAAAGAAATGGGTCTTTTACTTTCTTTTTAGGAAGAAAGGAAAGAATCTAGATGCTTCCATTTCTTCCCCACGACCTCTCCACTCATGCCTTCTTCCCTCTCCTACTCACATTATCCCCTTTCTTTATTGCACCTCTCCTTCTGGAACAAAGCTCCCACTCCCCAGCTGATGGTGAGAACTCTGCTTTTCTGGGCACGCGTGGGTGTCCGAGCCTGTGACTGCCAGGGCGCAGCATCCACCTTACTGGGCACTAACACTATTTTCTTCCCCTTGGGAGTCAGACGTCAGGCATAATGCTACATGCTTGACATACTGTCTCATTTAAACCTATATAGCAGG
The DNA here is from genome assembly GCF_000956105.1 of Propithecus coquereli. Taxonomy (NCBI): domain Eukaryota; kingdom Metazoa; phylum Chordata; class Mammalia; order Primates; family Indriidae; genus Propithecus; species Propithecus coquereli. Next base: position 3,576,037 of record NW_012153840.1, read on the forward strand.
TTTATGATTATATCTCTTTTCAACATGTGGAAATTGAAGCTCAAGAACTAAATAACTTTCCCAAAGTCACCTACTTAAATGTAATGAAGATGGGCTTGACCTCTGTTTATCACCACCCTGGTTAAAAGACCAGCATCATCTAATAAGAATCTACTGCAAGACAAGTTCCATGCTAGAAGGTGCTTTGCAGTTATTTTATTTAATCATCATAAGCACCAAAGAGAATATTTGTACACAGTAACTTACACAGGCATATTTCCCCTTCCCCCAATATAAACTGACACTGAGCTCAGGTATAAAAAGTGTTGTTTTGATTGATCACAGTGGATAGCAGAGTCCCACTCTCTCCCCACCCGAATACCGGGACAGTTACAGAGATCGATGAGGCTGCAGAGACAAACACAGAGATGGTTGGTTGCCAGGAAAATCCCACACAGTTCAGAAGGCGGCTAGAGTCTATCCACTTGCCTCAGGATAACAATACAGACCGTGCAGGAACTTCCTGGCTCTCAGGTCAATATAAACCTCTGCACAAAGCAAAATGTTCCAGTTGAGTGCATTCTGTATGCATAGCTCATTTTGTTTCAAAAGAGACTAAGGCACCTTCTAAGTCATACTGATGTGCAAAAAGAAAATAGTTTTACAGAAAAAGATGAACAATTCAATTTTTAAAAATAGGCAAACAAGTAATTCATAAAGGAACACACATAGCCAAAACATTGTGAAAAAAAGTTAAACTTAACTAATAATCAAAAGTAATTTCAAATTAAAACAATTTTTACCTATTAAACTGGCAAAAATTGTTTTTTAAGAAAAAATAAGATTGGAAAAGGTATGAAAAAACAGATATTCCCCCAAACATTGCTGATCAGAGAACAAATTGATAGAATATTTTTGGATAGGATTTTTAAAAAAGCTTTAAAATAGAAATACACTTTAACCAGAATATACACTTGTAGGAATTTAGTCTAATGAGGTCATCGGGCAACCGTACCCAGATGTATGTACAAAGATGCTTACAGTAGTGTGGTTTACTACAAACTGTTTCCAATTCATGGCTTTTAAATGGAAAGCAATATGGAATTAGCTTAGTAAATTATGGTCCATTCTGATAGCTGAAACCAAGAAGTACTAAAAAAGTACTGTTACATAAATGATGTGGAAACTTCTACTTTCTGTTAGATATTTCTATATCCTTTAAGAATTTTTCCAATAAACTAAATACACGTTTCTGTAATTAGAAGAGAATAAAAATAACTAGCTGTTGAAGAAATACATTTATTGGCATAAGTACATTTACAATATATTGATGATTGAATAATGCCATTTATAAAAAGTATGGATTACATAACCATTTTTATTTTAAGCATATGAATATAAGAAGAGAAAAATCTGAAATTAAAAGTATAAAAATGTCAATAATGTTTTTCTCTGAGAAGTGGGGTAATTCATAATTTTTATTTTCCTTCTATTGTTTATCTGGGCCTTTCCTCCACTAATTTATAATAGTATAATCTACACAGCAAAAAAGGAAGGTGGGGCAAGGAGCAGTGGCTCACACTTATAATCCCAGAACTTTGGGAGGCCAAGGTGGGAGAATTGCTTGAGGCCAGGAGTTCAAGACGAGCCTGGGCAACATAATGAGACCTGTCTCTACAAAAAAATTTTTTTAAAAATTAGCCAGGTGTGGTGGTATGCACCTATAGTCCCAGCTAATCGTGAGGTTGGGGCGGGAGAATTGCTTGAGCCCATTAGTTAGAGGCTGTAGTGAGTTTTAATCAAGCCACTGCACTGAAGCCTGGGTGACAGAGTAAGACTTCATCTCTTAAAAAAAAACAAAAAACAAAAAAAGGGAGGTGAGTGGGAAGAGCAAGTCTTTTGAATGAAAACTTAAATTTGAATGAAGGTAATCAAGGTCTGCTGAATGCTAAGCTAAAATCCTCTTCATAATCCACACACATTTTTAAAAAGTATGTAGCTTTCTTGTTTTTATTGAGAGTTCAACCTTATATTTAAGAACTGGGAAGAAAATGTGTTTTTATACAATTCCTATCTTAGTTGGTCAAACCTTGGTTTCCAAACAAATTAATTTCAGTGACTGACACAGAGAACTTATCTCCAAAATGTGACAGAATTTTGCTTAACTATAAATTACTAGAGTGTGACGTGCCACACACCATCAGGCTAAGGTGGTGGGAAGACAGTGGGGAAACGACCACAATTTCTTCCTTTCACACAAACACAATGGAAAGGCAGGTAATAAATGACATGCAATAAAACTATTTCCAGATTTTTATAAGGGCCAAGAAATAGTCAGCTGACTTGATCCCAAAGAGAAATATTACCATATGATCAATAATTTTTTTCCTGATCCAATCTATAAAATAGTCCCTTTTAAGAAGGCAAGGGTACCTGATTATATACTATCATAAAACAGTTTTGCCAAGTTACTCTCGGATTCAAACTCCCCACTCAGAGGAAAGGAACGGAAGAAAGAGAAGTGGCACTACACCATGCACTGAGCTAGATGCTTTCCGTGTTATTTTATGTAACCTTTGTAAGCATCTGTACAATAACCTATGATATATTAAGCCCCTTTTATAAATGAGGAAACTTACAAAAGGTTGGTAACTTCAGTAGAATAATCAAGTCACTATAAATCAGAACCAGGATTCAAACCTGGTGCCCTCATTTCTTCCTACACCAAAATAAAACAGACATGCAGATAGGGAATGGGAGAGGGAGGCTCATACTTCTGTCCGACTGAGAGGCGTTCTCAACTTACCTTTCTCTTTTTCCTCCTTCCAAACTCCTCTTTTCCAGGCCTAACCTCCCCTAGAGTGTCCTCTAGGCCCAGCCTCCTTTCTGTCTTTACCACTAAACAAAGGCTGGGGGCTGGGCGCTCACTCTTTGTCAAGTGAAAGGTAATTTTCACACCACCAAATTTCCATTCAATTTAATCCAGTCATTTTGAAATGGTGATAAAATACTTACATTCAAATTTTAGTACACATGCCAATTTAAACACACACTCAAAATTAAATCTTCACGCCAATATAGAGAAAGGTTTGCAAAGAAGAAACCAAACTGTTAGTTGCCTCGGGAGATAGGAGTGAGGAGGGTTTTAACTTACAGTCTTCCTTATTATTTACTTGTTACACTGTACATGTATTAATTCAAATTTGTAATTTAAAAAAATTCTCATTCAATTAATGCAAACTATCATCATTCGAATCCTCAACTGTTCCCCTACAAGGTCCTCACCCAACCTCAACTTGCGTTAACCAACTTATTTTGAGAGAAATCATTCAAGAATTAAGACATGGAATGAAGAAACCTTCTCATACCGTAGCAACCCTCACGAGAGAAGTCTTATATTTACCCAAAGCAGCTCCCAACATTAGAGTCTACAGCAGTAAGGCCACCTCTGCCGGCCGTCCTCTGGCCCCCCTCCACTGCATGTGACCTCGGCTCTAACACACCACTGGTGGGGCCTCTCCAAGGCCCTGGCCCCCCTTTTAGTTTGTCCATTCTGCCGAGGCTCCCTGTCATATCTTCATTTTCTGGGATCTGGCTTGCTGATTTTCCAATCTCACGATCTACACCGTTCTCCACTTTCCCTGTCTATTCCTGAAAGACGAGCAGCAGGTCCACATTTCTCTCCAGTGAGTCTCCATTGGTAAATCCTGGCTCAGCTTTCACAAGTCAGTCCTGGGATCCGCACCCTTTTCCATCACTATTCTAATTTTTTTGGTTCAAAATACTGCCCATACTCTCCAACATTAGGGCAGAAAGAAATTCTAAGCCAAAACGAAGACATTACTTAGTGGGTAATCTTTTTTTTAATTTTGACCTATTTATTGATGAAGAAAAGTGTCTACAGCATATTGGTTTTCTAAATTTTTTATGGATACATAATGGTACCTATTTATGAGGTACATGTGATATTTTCATACATACATAGTATAATGATCAAATTAGGGTATTTAGGATATCCATCACCTCAAACATTTAGTTAATGGGTACAAACATATAGTTACATAACAGGAATAAGTCCTAGTTGATTGTCTTTTAAAACATAATCAACTACCAAAAAAATGTTTTTATTCTCTAAGTGATCATTCAAGTGTTCGTCTCTGATGTTCAGGTTCAAGTAGTATTTACTGAGCCAGAGTTGTCTGTATCAACTAATTTCATATACACCATCTAATTTGTAGTCAAACAAATCTATGAGGAACTTACCTTATTTAAAAGTGAAGATAAAGAAAAAAAGGATAACCTCACTTTGGTATAAAAGCATTTCAATGAAAATATTTAATGAAAGTTGTATCTTCATAAGTTATAAAGAATTTCATTAACACTATCTAGAAAATACTGTACCTTCTTTGTGTGTTCAGATTTCAGTTGATTTTAGTTACAGAATAAAACTGCCACCCTATCGAATTAACTTTCCGGTGGCTACAAAAATGGATCTTCAGTATCAACTACTTCACTCCTCAGATTAGGAGATCAGAGACTTCCTTTAAGAACTATCCTAATGCATCATTGTATTCTAAAAAGTTCTGAAGATTCTGGAATAAGGGAAAGAAAAGAGAATCTAATCGATGATGGAACATTTTACTACAATAAGCCCACTTGTCAGAGGACATTTCCCAATCCACAGGTTACTTTTATAAGCGAGTCTAAGATACAGATTTTGAAAATAAGTAGCTTGGCATCTCAAGCCCTCAAAGCCCAGTCTCATATCCAACTCTACTTGGCAAGCCACACTGACTAACCCTCTCTTTCGAAATTACTCCGAGTAGATTTCATACCTACAACTACACAAATGTTTCTGGAAAATCTCCCAATAAATGTTGACTAGTTCACAGTAGGCCCCCGATCAACATCCACTGGATAAATAAAAGAGTCTATTCTTATTCTTAAATCAGAAATTCTATCTTTGGATCATGGATGTTTAAGAATTCCATATAATCCTAGAAATAATATGCAGAATTTTGTGTATATATGTACATTTATATATTTTCTGGGGAGATTTTCAAAACGGTTTACAATGCAAAAAAGTATAACAGTTTCCGGGCTTTGCTAATGCAAAAGGACTACACAGGCAACCAAGGAACATGGGCTCCTGGCCTGACCCCAGGAATGACAGATCTAAAACACCAAGCAAGCTACTTGGAACTCAGATTTCTCATCTGTGGAAAGATCTAGGTCATTTCTAGTATTCTTTTATTCCACAAATAAAAATCTCCATGAGGTACTGCCAGTAGTTTATAACACCACTCATGTTATAGGCCAGCCTTAGTGTTCCAGAACTCAGGACAGTGCCTGGTACATGGTAAAAGCTTAACAAATAAGTATTAAATGAGTTAATAAATAAACTCTCAGAGATTTTTTTTTTTTTTTTTGCACCAGACCAAGCTGCCAATATGTGTACAGGTTAACCTGTTCGAAAGGATCACTTAATTCTCTGCACTTCAATGTCCTCCTCATCTGTCCCACAGTTCCTGAGAGAAGATGACTGGCTCAGCCACTTCTGTAACAACCAATTCTACAGTCACCCCACTTTGAAGTATCGAGTTCAAAATCTGTACACTGCCATTAACCACTTAGCTTCTCAGTAAACCTGAAACCCAACATCACCATGTTCACTCCTATTGCTTCTCTTCTCCACACACTGAGACCAGGGCTTGGCCAGCTTTCTTTGAAGGGCCACACAAAAATATTTTTGGTTTTGCAGGTCTTATGGTCTTTGTCATACTGCTCAACTCTGCTGTTACAGGGCAAAAGCAGCCATAGATGATATGTAAATGAGTGACTATAGCTGTGTTCCAATAAAACTTTATTCATGAACTGAAATTTGAATTTCATATAATTTTCCCATGTTGCAAAACATTTGATTTTTTTCAACCATTTAAAAATATAAAAACCATTCTTAGCTCCAGGCTGTAAAAAAAATTAGGCAGCAGGTTGGATTTCCCTGGTGATCTAGACCTTTCCCCGCAGTGCAACTCTGACGTCTGGTTTAGGAGTTGGAAAGCAGCAGTGAGAGCTGAGTAGTACTTTCTGAAAAAAGGCTCTGCAGAACCAGCTGATTAACTACTCTCTTTTTTCTTCTTGCCTGCCATTTTAACTCACAAATAATGTGGTATTAGAAGAATTGAAATAGCAAGGTCTATAAAACCACTTGTTAATATTTAATCATAACAGTGCAGACTGATAAAAAATGTTTTCACTTCCTTAAAAAAGTTAAAGTCTTCGCATTATAAAGAGACAATTTCTCTATCAATTTGAACTGATACAGGAAATTCTACTTCTTCCCTTCATCCCCTGACTCATTGTCTGAATGAACAAAATGCAAATAGAAGTAATGAACTATCAGTTTTCATCTATGAGAATGAATTTTTAAAAATTATTAAAAAGATGAACAATACTGGGTTTTAAAAGGCTAGGAAGAAAAACGTACTTTTGGTGGTTACGTAAATTAATACAAATCCTTCTGGAGGGCTATGGCAAAATGTATTAAGGGTTAAAATGTACATAACTTTTTGGCTTAACATTTATACTTCAAGAAATTTATCTTAAGAAGATAATCAGACAAGGCAGCACATGTATATATATATACAGTGATCTTTATACTTTGAAGAATTATTTATAATCATGAAAGATTAGAACTATTTAAAAGTTCAACACAGGGCCTGCTTAAATAACTCATGACTGGTATACAATGGAATTCTAGGACGGCATAAGAAATAACGATGTAAATAAGCAGTTGACATGGCTATATCCACAATGTATTGAAAGAAAAAAGCACATTAAAAACTGCATGCACTGTTTGCTCTCAAATGCATAAGTTTCTATATACGGTGTTTGTATACATACTAGTGTGTGTGAGGAACAGAATAAAAACAGAGGCAGAGAAGCAGAGTTAAAAGAATGTTCAGGAAGACATTCACAGGGGTTATACCTGGATGGTAGGAGTTTAAATGATTTTTTACTTTCTTGCATATATTTTTCTGTATTGTTTATATTATTTTGCAGTGAGCATGTATTAATTTTAAATTTTAAAAAAAGACTCATTAGAACAGACAACACCAAGAATGACTCTAACGTAAACTATGGACCCTGGGTGACAACAAAGTGTCAGTGCAGGTTCAGGGACTGCAATAAACTCACCACTCCGGGATGCTGCTAGAGGGAGAGGCTGTGCGTGTGTCAGGGAAGCGGGTAGATGGGCACTATTTGTACTTTCTGCCCAATTTTCCTGTGAACATAAAACTGCCCTAAAAAATTAAGTCTATCTTTAAAAAAAAAAGACTTATTAAAATAATTCTTATTCAAACAATTCCAAAGTTTTGTTCATTAGAAGCAATCTGAGGCCCATGAAAGTTAATTTGAATGGATTTTATCAGAGGAGGTTTTAAAACACTGCAGATTACTCAGCATATATGGGAACAGTCAAGAGAAGTATTACATGAAGTCCTGAGTTTCAGCTGGCTAGCAGCTCCTGGCCAGAGGCTGATCAAAGAGTGCTCTCCTCTTGTGAGAACCTGGCTATTCTGTGCATTCACCCTGACGATACTCTACTGTTTCTCTCCTGTTATTTCTGATTTAATAGAATGTTTTCTGTGAAAGCTTATAGGATTTAAGACTAGGTTAGATAATCAAGGGCTCAAGAAAAGCAATTTAACACTTTGTCTTAGATTAGCTTTAAAATGGAGTTCTGGCTGGGGTCTAAGACCCTGCTGCTAACAGATAAGCTGATCTTAGGGGCTTTGATGGAAGAACAAATGCCAAGATGAGATTCTGATGATAAGCTGGTTCTGTTACATTAATATGAGGCATTCGGATGCAAGTCTGAGGATAAGACCAGGGTTGGAATAAATTAATGGGAAAAGATTAAGTCTTTCCTCAATTTTCATTTTCTTCTTTTTAAGAAATAGGTACATTATAATTTATACTTCCTATACTTTGCCATATGCATACTTATGTATATATCATATCTATCTACTTTTATTTTAACAGAGCAAAAGGTTTAAAGGTTTCTGTATCAAACATACCTACTAGCCAGAACTACCTGAATGAGATCCAGATTTTTTTTAATTGCAGGAAGGAAAAGCCAGCTTTGACAAGAACTAAATCTTTAAACCTGACTCTAAAGAACAAGCAGAATCATAAGGATTTGCAAACTGTAGTAGTGCAATATATAAAAAGCATCTTAAATTAACAATGGAATGTTAACGAGTTTATTATGGAAACTGAGTCCCTAATACGTCATGGTTCTAAATTATAATTTGTCAACAAGCTATTATCAAGTCATACTATATATGAATTTCAATGCAAATGAAGCTTAATTTACCAAAAGCACTGTTTAATAACTTATACAACATGCTCAACATTAAATTGTTATATTGGGCAAAATAGGTACTATCAAGTTTAATATTAATAGTATTTGTTCAAGCTTAGTGTTAAACACACAGAACTAGCATAAGCATTTTCTGGTTCCCTAACATTATCCTCACTAAAATTAGTGTTAACCTGGTGAGCATATTTGTCAGTTTCCACTGGAAAACATTTAAAATTAAAAATGTAGTTTATTTGGGAGCATAATTCTGTGCTCAAGACATTTTTAATCATGCAGGCGATATCTTTAGTAATTAATATTTTTTAGCGAGGCAGTTTTTCTACAAATAGAGTACCTCAAAAATGGTAAAATAACATAATGCAATGATTCTCCTCATAAATCCTCATTTCCTAAGCGCCCCCCTCCCCGTTAATAGTCAGAAGATACATTACAACAGATTCACAAGAAACTCAAAATTACTGATAGAAACTGTCAGATTTTTCAAAAAGTTAAAAAACCCTGCTTATAGCATTAAGAAAAATAACAACACACCTCAGACATACAAATGCCACAGAACTTCACGATGGAAAGTGTCCACACATTTCCTAGCCATATTTTATTTTTAAGCTTTCATATGTTTCTACTTTTTCAACAGTAGGCCTCTTTTTATCCATAGGCTTTCATATGTTAATGTGTGAAAAACAGATGTAATTCAATTCAGATAATCTGATAAGAATGCTTTTCTTCACCATCCAAAAATTTAGCTTGCTTTAAAAAGGACTTACACCATGAAGTTCCTTTAAGAATGTGAGGAGCTTCCGGGAGGGCACTGACCTAAACTAAATTCAACATAAATGCTGAATTTCCATGCAATACCCCAGGGAACAACATCCTAATCAAATATTTTTTATTATCCCCATTTTTTAAATCGAGGATTTTTGAGCCCAGAGGTTAAGTACCCTGCTCAAAGTCACGAAGCTAGAGGTGGGATTTGAACCCAGGCAGTGTAATGAACACCTTTCTAATTGCCTCTCCACGAGGCAGATGCATTCTGGTTCTGCATCTACAAGCCTCTCAAACAGGAGCCCCACAGGGAAGGACAGTTCATCTCTGTTTCGTGACTGCTTCTCCTCTCAAAGGAGCATGCTAATTCTCTGTTCTGTCTTCCAGGATTGTTGTGAGAACAGGAAATTAATAGAAGACTTTTGAAAAATTAAAAGCTCTATATAAATGTGCCATGTGCTAAATATATCCAACTCTGAATACCCTAGCGACACAGAAATTACTTTCGAAAATATAGAGGAGAATCTAATGGTGTTTTCTTTGCAGCCACCCTGGAGTGTCTTTTATGGTGTTTATCTGGAAGCCTATAAAGTGACAGAGCATCACACAGGAAGTCAAGGTCTTAGCTGCAAAGCAAAATATCCTAGACAAGGCAATATAAAAAAATAGATTTGACATTTATTGCTGAGGACAGCCAAGCAGTTTCAAAATACAAAAGCATATATAAATAGCAGTCTGTATCCAGGGAAACACATTTTTTCTTTAATAAAAATATTCTTGATTTTAAAGAACACATTAAAATGATTGTTTTAATTTTGAAATATCAAATCCTGAGAGAACAGGATAACGATTTCTTTAAAATATATACAGAACTCTGATAAACAAAGAACCAGAATTCTTTCTTACCTCCCACATGTATACATTATTCTTAACCTGAGATCTTTTTTTCTTATCACCAACAAATGGCCCAAACTTTTTGCCTTTTAAAATTGGTTTAGTGGCCCAGACACCTAGAAAATAAAACCAATATTTTTATAACTTGTGGTTATTTTAAAGATTGAAAGCATTAAAATTAATTCAGCCTCACAAAATGGTTAAAAGGCTAGACTGCTTAAAAGCAATATAATGTTAAATCAACTGAGATTAAGTCAAATTAAATCAAGTCCTCAATGGGGATTTTCATTTTTCTTCTTTATACTCTTCCCGTATCTTCCAAATAGTCTGTAAAGAACTTATGTTGTTTTATAACTAGAAAAGAATGTTTTATATTTGTTCTTAATTTTTACATCTAAAACTACCCATGCTGTACAATCACAAATACTTGAATAACACAATCACAACTGAAGAGACGAAATACCGGAATGGAGTGAAACTGCAAATAATTTTTAAACTCCTCTTTCTGCTTTTCTACAGATTTCAAATTATTTCTAATGAACATGAGCTGTTTTTACAAAGGGTTAGAAATACAGTTTTATGAATAAATATTTTTGAAGCTCAAGTGCTTAAAGTGGAAAACCCTGTCTTCCCTAGTTATGCTTCCTGAAAACCTAGTTACGAGAACAACTCGCTTTACAGAGTTTCAAACAGCCAAAATATATGTTAATCCACAGTATTCTTAGGGTTATTCTATTCTCTATGCACTGACCATAAAGCAAACAGAAACGATGAGGAAGCAGTCCGTACAACGGCAGGAGCCAGGCCCCGGAGTTCAGGGGACTGGCACACAGCATCACTCTGGACAGGTTCCCTCACCTTTCAGCCTCAATTTCCTCAAGTACGTACAGAATGTGGCATGGAGGCTGGGCCAGGCCCGTCTAGCTAGGATGTACAAATTCCACTTTTCTGTAAGTCTGCTATAAATTACATCAACACGACTCACAATCAATTAGTTAAGCTATGAAATGAACCATTTTCATTTGAATAATATAATATAAATACTCAGGGCCTGGTGCAGTGTAATCCCAGCACCTTGGAAGGCTGAGGCTGGAGGATTGCTTAAGCCTAGGAATTTGTAAAAACTTTAAAGAAAATTAGCCGGGAACAATGGTGCATGCCTGTAGTCCCAGCTACTTGGGAGGCTAAGGAGGGAGGGTCCCTTGAGCTCAGGTGTTCAAGGTTACAGTGCTCTATCATCATCATGCCACTGCACACCAGCCTGGGCAACAGAACAAGACTCTATCTCTAAAAATAACAATAATAATATTAATAATAATATAAATACTCAAATTGCTCACTGTTTTCAATGAGAATTAGGAAAGCATTTGTTAAAAATTTATTCACACATACGCATATATATAAATTAGAATATCAGAAGTACAACTTAAAAAAACAAGAATCATGATATAAACATGATATATTCCAAGACTGTATTTTGACTAAATTTTTATAATTTACTTCTTTAGCCTTCTGTCTAAAGATTAGGCACAAAGATCAAACACACACAGTGTGGTTTGTATTCAACAAGAAATCCCAGCCAGAAGCATTCAGATCTACTCAGGTCATGTCATTCATTTAAACGTCTACTGAGGGTCCATAAAGAGTCTGGTACTGGAGACATAAAGGTAAATAAGAAACGAAGGCACTCACAATCAATGACGGGGACAGATGTAAAAATAATTCTAAAATAATCAGGTAAAGATAATAGCATAATCATACTCAAATCACGGTGAAATCAGAGAAGAGGGAACAACACATTCTGTGGGAAGAGGCCCAGGGAGACACAGAGGAGGGGGACACTTGGGCGGGTCACAAAGGATGGGGTACGTGTGTGTGTGTGTTCCTGGTTTTATTTTTCTAATCTATGTCCAACCTGGATTCTTGACTGGAAAATGCACAAACACCACATAATCTTCTAAGTCGGGGTAAATCTTGTTGCTCTGGTGGTGCGCTCCCTACCTTACACGCCCCCCAGAAAGCCTCAGCACAGCCTGCCCTTCACTGCTCCTCTCGTTCTGCGACCAGAGTACTCACCAATCCGGGTCTTGTCAACAGCAGATGGGTGAAGCCTCACTTCCTCTGGAAGTCCTCGCAGCACGTGTTCAGGTACCTCGGCCAGTGTCTCAGTGGCTGCCACAGGCTCAGTAGCGTTCTACAAGTCAAAAGATAGAAGCATCATAGCAAAAGGAAGAAAACTCAAGTAGTGGGGCTTTTTTCCAGCATAGTACACAAATATCCAAAACTGTAACCAAAACCTGTAGCTGGCAAGCCAGGCCAAAGCACTTATTAAAAATTGTGATGTCAAGCAGTTCAGGAGTTGCTTTGATGCTTGTTTGTGAGTGTCCAAAGGAAGCCACTGCAATCTCCAAGCATGTCTGCGTTAATCTATTTTGTTCCAGCCACCTGTAGCCATTTCTAAAATATAAAAATCTCTGGCATTATATTGCTTTAAACTGAAATAGAATCTGGCAGCAAAATACAGCTTAGGCTTACTTTTACATCAAAGGCTACCCATCTGCATGTTAGCACTTTTAGAAAATAAAAATCAATATTCCCCACTTAAATGCATACTTCCAAGCACATACTGCAAAGGCCATCCTGGCAGTCCCACCCTGCCTCAGACGTGCACCCCCCAGCAACAACCCCCAACTTGACCAGGGCTTGAACATTCCACTCAAGAGTACAGCACCACTACAACTTACTGGGGTTTTTTGTTTTGTTTTTTTACAATTTACTGTTGTCCCTCACTGGAAATGTGACCTTTCCAGGAAACAGTAATTTACCACTGTTTACCAAGTCACTAAACAGCAGTCACCACGATATCACAAAATCGCTACAAAATAGAGCATTTTACACAATTACTTATCAAAGTTGAGGCTGGAATTCATCGTAATCCTAAGAAATAATACTGCTATAAGATATGTATGTATGTAAGGAAGGGAGAGATCTGAGCCAATGGGTAGAACATGACTGTTATTTTAAAAATAACTTTCAGCTGGGTGCAGTGGCTCATGCCTGTAATCCTAGCACTCTGGGAGGCCGAGGCAGGAGGATTGCTTGAGCTCAGGAGTTCGAGACCAGCCTGAACAAGAGCAAGACCCCGTCTCTACTATAAATAGAAAGAAATTAGCTAAACAACTAAAAATAGAAAAAATTAGCTGGGCACGGTGGCGCCTGCCTGTAGTCCCAGCTACCTAGGAGGCTGAGGCAGGAAGATCACTTGAGCCCAGGAGTTTGAGGTTGCTGTGAGCTAGGCTGATGCCACAGCACTCTAGCCCGGGCAACACAGTGAGACTCTGTCTCAAAAAAAATAAATAAATAAAAATAAAAAATAAAAATAACTTTCAAACCAAAGAAAACCAAGTGTCTAATAAGTACCACATATACCCTAAAAAACTGATGTGCATATCACGACACTGCTAAGAACGATAGGTTTTGTAGTCTGAGTGTGTTTTATTTCACTGCAAAGGGAAACATTTCTCAAGGACTTTCAAAGGAACCAACATAGGCAAAAAGCAAACTCTAAGCTAGAAAGATTATTTTTTCCCAAAACAATGAAGCTCTTATAGTTTTAAAGAATATTATGCACCAAGAAAAGAATACCATCTAAATTTGCATATTCCTAGCATTTCCATCTTTGGGTTTTTTAAAAGTCCACAGGCTGCTTCAAGAGAAATAGATCCCACAGTCATTACGAACACAGTCGCCTCCTCTCTGGCCTACTTCAGCTGGAAAGCCTGAGAGAGGGCACCTACAGACGGTTCATCTCCAGGTTCATCTCAGGGCCAAGCTAACAGTGCACACGCCTCAGAAGCACAACATTTTGTTCCCGCTTGATTTACACCTTTGTCCTGACAAAACCCCCAAAATGCTATCCAAAACATAAGAGTATCAAATTCACCCCAGAAAATGGTCTTGTGGTACTTTTAATTAGCTAAAGTGCAAATAAATTAAGCATAGGCATTTCTCACTTCTATATATAGTATCTCTAGTTTTAAAATTTTAATCTATTAGCTGGATTTTTGGAAATGTGAATAATTTTTTTCCAAAGGGAAGAAGGGTATTAAACTGTATCCTAGCCTACATAATAATTATTTCACAACACTGATAAATTAAGCAATATTAATAAGCATTAGCCAGAGTTGTGGGTCGTATCAGCACTGGCCTTTGAGTACAGTAAAATGGACTTTTCTTCCCCGTTCTCAGCTGGGACCCTAAGCAAAGACTTAGCACCATTTAACCTCCCTAGGAGCACAGCACTTTGAAAAGACAGCCTGTCTGTGAACCTAAACTGATACATCCAGGCACTGTTACAGAAATACTAATAACAAACATTTACTGAGAACTTCCTCAGTGCAAGACACTGTGCTAACATCTTACATGCTTGACAGAGTACTCCAACAGCCTTAGAGGCAGGTATATCAATACGTCCCCACACACACAGAGGAGGAAACTGAAGTTTAGGGACACTGCCTAAATTGCTCAAGGCCTGGGTCTGAACCCCAGTCTGACTCTACAGCCTAAACTAGTAACCACTGTGGGGTTTCTGCTAGAATATAATCTGAGAACCTCTGCCCCAAAACTTCCAGACTTCCATGGAAATGTCAGCAGGATGGTACCTCAGGCAGGAATGCTCATTCCCACTGGAAATTTGTAACGAGTATAAGTTGGAGACCACATAAATTAAAATTTCTGAAACACCCAAGAATATAAAGGACCTCGGCAGAGCTACCACAGGAAAAAGAAAGAAAAATCCCTATGTGTTCGCCTGCTTCAGGCCAACCCACTATTTTTAATCTGGATTCATTAACCTAGTAGAGGAAAGCTTTTCCTGTTATTGTAGTGCCCTTCATACTCCAATGGGACTCACCTACAGTAGGAGGACCTCAATTTGCAGCATCCCAATCCGTATTTGGGGCAGCCCCAGGCCCCCTCCCACCTCTCTAGCTGTTGGAATCTCTACTGCAGTGGCTGTGGCTGCACATTGCCTAAAACGTTTCTAGAAAACCAATGATCCTAGAAGTAGAAGAAGGTAGACTCGTGGATTGGCCTTCTTAAATAGAACCACCCTCTCTTCTTCCTTATTTCTCCTTCATAGTTCCTGTGAGAATTTTAAATAATTATTTGTGTAACTGTGTGTCACGTGTGCCTCCCCCGGGAGAGTGCAGTGAAGACGGATGTGTCTATCTCATTCAACGCTGCGTTCCCCATGCTCGGCAGTACACCTGAAACGTTTGGTGTCATTTAAACACTTGAGAGACTACATGACTCTTTGTAAGCTAACTTAAAGCTTTTTTGGAAAAAGGGAGGGATAGAAATAAATAAATAAAATAGCAGGGTCAGTATTTTCTCCACATGTGCCTGATTTATTGAATCTGAGGTATTCTTCTGCATCAACGTAAGAATCCTTTTTTTAGAAAATGTGATATGCTCTCAATTTCAAGCAACCAATTTACAAGTAAACCTTTGGAACAAAAGAACATTTAAAAAAAAAATTCTCTCCCCACACACTCATAAACTGGGATCTCTTTTTTTTTTTACACATATCCTGATGGTATTACATGTAATATCATACTCTAAACAGGGTCATCTTGGTTCTTACACTGAAGAATCACAATATGATCCTGGGATCACTTCCCGGATCGATCTTGTCTAAAAGAAGTTGTAGCATCTACTCAATTAATTTATTACAATATCTCTGAGTCCCCCGGTGGGCCAGCAATGTTCTAGGCATCACATCTGCCTCAACAATGCATCACTCCAGTGAGGAACGCACACAAAATCAAATACTACAATGCCCGATGCTCTGTAGAAAAATCGAGGACAAAGAGGGGACACAGCACTGGAGATGGGATGAGGTGTCATTTCAGACAGAATGCTTAGAACTAGGAAGAGAACCGTGCGACAATATGGGGGAAACATGCCAAGAGGGAAATGAGGACCAAATCCCGAGTTGGGGGAAACCTGGTGGGCTCAGAGAGCAGAAGGACAAAAAGACCAATGTGTCCGAGGCAGAGAAGGTGAGAGAAGCAGCTAGGGCTGAGGTGGGAGGGGCAGGCAGGGGTAAGGCCAAGAGAAAAGCGTGGCCATTTGCCCATCTACAGGGAATGAGTGGAGGAGACTGGCCAAGCAGGGAGCTAAGCACAAGCTCAGCCAGGCACCCGACTCAGAGCCGCTTTGGAGCCCCTTCACTCTGAGTGGTCCCATCTCCTGGCACCCCTATCCTTGCTGTCCCTGCATAGAGGCACTTTCCTGTCTTAGGGGTTTTTAACACTTACTGCGATAAATATGGAAGAAACTAAAGGACTTCTCTGCTTTCCTATTAGGTAGACTGCAATGAGGACTCCTTATTTGACTGCTTAATGAAGTACAGTCTCCCAACATGTATCAATGAATGGATCTGAAACAGCACGTATCGGCCGGGCGCGGTGCCTCACGCCTATAATCGTAGCACTCTGGGAGGCTGAGGCGGGTGGATCGTTTGAGCTCAGGAGTTCGAGACCAGCCTGAGCAAGAGCGAGACCACGTCTCTACAAAAAATAGAGAAAGAATTTGGCTGTACAACTAAAAATATATAGAAAAAAGTAGCCGGGCATGGTGGCACATGCCTGTAGTCCCAGCTACTCGGGAGGCTGAGGCAGGAGGATCGCTTGAGCCCAGGAGTTTGAGGTTGCTGTGAGCTAGGCTGACGCCATGGCACTCTAGCCCGGGCAACAGAGACTCTCTCTCAAAAATAAAAAAAGAAATACCACGTGTTAAATTTTAGTTAATTTAATAAGTTAGTTATTAATTATTAATTGATCTCATTAATCTGATGTTTCCAACTTCCTACCTCAAACTCAAAAAAAGTCACTATTCCTTCCCTTCCCCAATTAATGGCCAAAGCCTTTCTCCTTCATTCAGCCCACCAATCATTACAAATACTTCCCGGGTGCCTGCTCAGGCCTGGAACAGTTCTGGGCAGTGAGGATGCAACAATTAAAAGCTGATCAAGGCCCCCACCCCATGAGGCCCACTGGCTAGACGAACTTCTCTGTTCCTGCTACCTAAGACAAGAAAGCTTACAGAGATTTTGATTCACCAGTTCTGACCTTGCTGGGGAGCCTCTGACGGGTCCTTCTACTGTGTTCCCCTGACACCTTTCCTTTGACCCAGGATGACCTTCCCATGCTGGATGGGGTGGGGAGCTTAGGGAGTATATCTTCTTCCTCTAGGCCAAGACCTGTGCTTATCATCTTACACACATTATCTCATTTAATCCTCACAACAATAATAACTACAGCTAACAAGGATGGAGTGCTCAGGATACGTCAGACACGATCCCAACCACTCTGTACCACCTCAATTAATCTTTACACTACCAATTACCATAGGTACTTTTACGTTCCCGACTTTACAGACGGAACTGAAACTTGCTGATAGTCACAGCAAATGGCAGAGCTAGGTAATTCCAACCCAGACAATCTGGCTTCAGGGTCTGGACTCTCACATACTATGAGTAGCCCTGTGGAGTAACCTTCCCAAGCTACATAGTTGTAAAGTAGTGGAGCCAAGATAAAATCCAGACAGTCAGACTCCAGAGTCCACGTTTCAACCACTAACCCAGTGGTGTCTCGTACTGCATAAGTCCAGGGACGCTGGGAAATCCCTTTCGGGGCTCCATAAGGTCCGAGTTATTGTCGTAACAACACTAAGATGTTATCTGCCTTTTTCACTCTCAGGTGTGCAGAGTGGAGTTTTCTGGAGGCTATGATGTGTGATGATGTCATCATTCCAATGGCTAATGAAGTGTGTGACTGCTTAACCTGGAGTCTTAAAATTTTCTGATTTATGAATAAGGCCTGTATTCTAACTAACATTATTGTACCAAATCAGTTTCCTGGTTTTGATATTGTTCTACAGCGACATAAGATGTTACTGTTGGAGAAAGCTGAGTGAAGAAGAGTACACACGACTCTACTATGTTTGCAACCTCCTGTGAATCTATAATTATTTCAAAATAAAAAGTTTTAAAAATGTTATTTTAATTTCTAACATGGTAAACATCCACAGATATCACACACATCGATTTGAGAACCGCTGCACTGAATTGGCCTGCCTCCAATCTGCTGCTACCTCCTGTCTCGGAGCTGCAAAGCAGAGGACCAGACAGATTCTTAGAGACAAAACCGACAAGAGTGTGGTGATCAGAGTGGAGGGGGGAGGGCTCCATCTACACATCATGCCCCACCTCCCCCTCTTCCTGAATACAACTGTAGGGGGCTGTTTCCCCCCAATAGGCACAAGGGTCCTTTTTATTTGAAGGGTTTAACTGCTAATCTCTAAATCAGAACAAGCAAAATACGCCAGAATAAACTGGGATAAGTTGCAATGGCTTCAGAGTATTAAATGCAACAACTTACCATTAATGCCTGTATGGGCTCCTACAAGGGAAGGAAAAAAAAGCAGAAGAGAGCGCTTACTCTCTGCTTTCTAAACCCCAGGGTGGTGGGGCTAAGACCACAGCAAGGAAGGAAGATTACTTAAATGCCAATTTGCATTTGTATCCTAGGCCTCTGCCCTACTCAGAGGACACCTTAGCCTCCTAGAAGCCTGTCCCCACTATCCTGGGTTACAACACTTCCCAACTAGCAGCAGTTTGCATTTTGTAAGCCCTTAGGGCTGGCTTGGTTAATTAATCTCCAGGAGAGGCAAGTTTAGGGCACAGCACAGGCAGGTTCTGTTTCACCTGGCCTGGCATAGGATGCCCAGCTCAGAGCAGTGGTCTCTGTGAACAGTCAACTGCCAAGAGGTCTGGGCACAGAGAGGTGGGTATAAGACGGATTCAGACCAAACCAGTCGTGGAGTCCATGGGAATGAAAGACATGCTTCAAAGGAAGCAGAGAATGAGAGAAGAGCAGAGAACAAAGCCCTCAAGATGCCTTTATCAAAGAGTGAAATGTAAGAAAAGGAGCAGCAAAAGAGTCCCATAGCTCAAGAAGTCATCACAGAGGCAGAGGGACACCAAGAGCGTGGTGTCAGCAAAGCCAAAAAAGGAATCCAGGAAGAGAGTGGTCAACAGTCAAACGCTGCTGCTGAACCTTCAAAATCTGTCATACCTGATGCCTTTCTCCGGTTCCCACTGCCATCGTCATCTTCAAACCTGAAATTACACATCAGTGAGGCCTGAGCAGTCCAAACGAAAGTACTGAGGAGAGAAAGGCTTGTCATGACCAGAAACAAAAAGAGGCCACTGTGGGTGGGTCAGAGTGAGTCAGGGAGAAAGCAGAGCAACCGCCACCGGGACCTGCAGACCCTGGAAGGCAGAGAAAAGGGCTGGACACATTCAGAGAGCAGTGGGATGCCACTAGGAGTGTGGGCAGGGGAGTGACACGTGATGAGGTTTTCTGGCTCCCAGTCCACTCTACATGCAACTTCTCCAAACCCTCTGTCTTCTTCATTAATCATTCTATAAAGCTGCTTGTTCAAAGCGCTTTTTAAAAACATTCCAAATAAAATCCAGTATTCCTCTACAACCAGAGACCCTCAAGGTTCAAGAACAGCAAAGAAAATCAGGCACCTGTGGGCTTTCCCCTTTCCCCTCTCCAGAAGATTCTGATACAGGGTGGGACTGGGGTTGGGGTGGGGATAGAAATGGGGTGGTTGGAAGGGTGGGGCAGAGTGAGGAGATACAGAAATGGGGTGCGATGGGGGGCCTGGGGGGCAGGTAAGAACGGGGCAGAGGTAAGCAAGAAAAGGAGCTTTCTCCTGCCTCCCAGTAAGGCTTTTACTGGTGAGAAAGGAGTTGCAACTTTTCAAACTATCTTCACCCAAGGCAGCAAACCATAGGGCTACAGCCTTTGAAGTCAGACAGGTTTGTATGGTATACCCATGGCTTTATTAAAAAAAAAAAAATTCTATTGAAGAAATCACAGGGAGAAAACTTCCCATTTTACTCTTAAAGTTCCTCCTTGGCCCCTACAGGCATCTGGGTTTTTCTCAGTTCAGGCTTTTATCTGTCAATGGTTCCAGCCACTGGTCCTCCTGGTCTCAATTCTTCTGACCAGTCAATATCTTCTGCATCCTTCTAAGTCAAGTTCAAATCCCAGCTGATCCAAGAAGGCATTCCAACAACTCAGAGTGATGGCTCGCCCTGCTCGCTTCCTGGATGGCCAGTTTATGTTCTGTAAGGCGTACTCAAGGCCTGCAGAGAACAGTTCAATGGCGAGAGAAACTGCTGGTGAGGCCATCAGTCAGGAGGTTTCTGTAATGGTCCAGACAAGGGACATCTGGGTCTGAATTCAAGCAGTAATAGTGATTAGAAGGTATTTTACAGGGCAGAATCAGGACTCAGTTACGGGTTGAAAATAATAATAATAAATAATAACTTATATGGTGTTTCCTATATGCCAGGCACTAGCCTAAGTGCTTTACGTTTATTAACTCATTTACTGTTGACCACAACCGCATGGAGTGGGCACTATCACTATCTTCATTTAACAGAAAAGAAAGCTAAAATGAAGAAGTCGAGGGGCTTGCCCAAGGTCACACACCCAGAGCTGAACACGAGTGAGTCAAAAGGTAACAAAGGTGGCAGAGCTGAACAATCCTACTTCTTCTCTACCAACATGTTAATATCAGAACAACATAAAAGGTAAACCTTTTTGCCACAAGTTTCTTCCAGTTATTTAAAAAATGCTATTCAGGTTGTTAATTTGTTTTCAAATTTCAGAAATGATCTAATATTTTCATTCACAAAGTCCCAGATTTTATAAAAATCGCTAATTTATCTAGTAAAATACATGATTCAAAATGAGATTTTAAGTGCCATCATTATTCATTCAGCATGTTAATTTCCTAAACCACATCTTTATTAATAATTGAGATTTAAGTCATAACAGAAGTCTTTTTTTGTCTGAAAAATCAAATTTGTATTCAGAAGTATCTAGAAAAATATAATTCTATATTAATAATATGCAAAGCAGTGAAAATTGTTTCAATTTTTTTATACCATATTTTTAGGATTATAGGGTGTACTAACTAAAGTGAAAGATAGCCATTCCAGGGTTTCCCCAACTCTTTGGAATTAGGACTGTGAATAGATTAATCTAGGTGGTCAGATGGTCTCCTATAAAATACCTCTACTGTAAAAAGAATGAACTACTGATACATGCAATAATGTAGATGAATCTCAAAAACAGTACGCTGACCAAAAAAAGACAAACACAAAAGAGCGTGTACTGGATGATTCCGTTTCTATGAAACTCTAGAATAGGAAAAATCAATCCATAGGGACAGAAAGCCAATCAGTGGTTGCCTGGGGTAGGAGAGGACTAACTGCAGAATAGCAAAAAGGAGCTTCTTGGGGTGATGGAACTGTCCTATGACTTGACAGTGGTTAGCAGTTACACAAGCGCACACATCCGTCAAACTCATACAATTAAAACAGTTATGTTTTACTTCATGCAAATTATACCTCAAAGTTGATTTTTAATGTCAAATAACAAGTAAATAAATTTTACATTACCATCTTTAAATCATGTCAAAATGAAATTTAAAAGCATCAAAAAATAGTTTAAAGGACAAAAATACCAATGCAATAGAAAAAAATTTTAATTAAGATTTTTTTTTAATCCCAACTCAAAACCTTCCAAAGTTTCCCATCTCCCTGGCAAAACCTACTCTGGTCCTTACGATGACCACGGAGCTAATCCCATACTTCTTTGACCACTCACCCCACTTCCTTTGGGTAAATACCCAGTAATGGGATTGCTAGATCAAATGGTAGGTCTCCTTTTAGTTCTTTGAGGTATCTCCATACTGTTTTCCATAGAGGTTGTATTAATTTGCAGTCCCACCAATAGGGTATAAGTATTTCTTTCTCTCTGCATCCACGCCCATATCTATTATTTTTGCACTTTTTAATAAAAGCCATTCTAACAGGGGTAAGGTGATATCTCATTGTGGTTTTGATTTGCATTTCCCTGATGACTAGTGTTGAGCATTTTTTCATGTTTATTAGCCATTTGTCTATCTTCTTTTGAAAAGCTTCTGTTCATGTCTTTTGCCCACTTTTTGATGTGGTTATTTGATTTTTTTTCTTGCTGATTTTCTTGAGTTCTTTGTAGATTCTGGTTATTAGCCCTTTATCGGATGTATAGCTTGCAAATATTTTCTCCCATTCTGTAGGTTGTCTATTTGCTCTGTTGATTATTTTCTTAACTGTGCCAAAGCTTTTTACTTTAATCAAGTCCCATTTATTCATTCTTGTTCCTGTGATTGCCATTGGGTCTTCTTCATAAATTCTTTGCCTAGGCCAATATCTGGAAGAGTTTCTCTAACATTTTCTTCTATAATTCTTAAGGTTTCATACCTTACATTTAAGTCATTTATCCATCTTGAATTAATTTTTGTTGAGTGGTGAGAGGTATGGATCCTGTTGCATTCTTCTGCATGTGGTTATCCAATTTTCCCAGCACCATTTATTGAATAAGGACATTTTATAGTATATTCATACTAAGATATATATTATTGCTACAACAGACTAATAATCATCACCCTAGTAATTGTTACAAGCACAAGAATCATAAAGTATTAAAACACTCCAAAATTCTATGAACTCTTCTTTGTTTAGAAGTGCAAACAAGACTAAGCTACTATTCTGGAGGAAACAATGGAAAAAAAATCAAATAAGCCTCAGTTTACTGAAATAGCATTAAATTGTATTTGGTTAAGGAATGAACAGGACTGCAATAATAACAAACAGATGGGAACACAGAACAAGAAAATCTTATATACCATCTTTCAAAAGAACAGCAGTAAAATTAGTTATGAAATATAAAAAAGTACTCTCTTCCAAAAGCTGGCAGATCCATTAAGTTGTCCAACTGAAGAAACTGTCCTAAAATATTGTGTTTATCTCAATAATGAACAAACATATTACCACACTCTTGCCCTCTTATAATTCAGGCTCCACAGCACAGTAAGAGTAATATCCTGAAAATGGAAATCTGCTTGTGTCACTGCCCAGTGGCCCTTAAGGCCCTATAAAACCTCATCCTTGCCTCTCACACCAATGCCATCTTCTCCCAGAGTCCCTGATGGGGCCAAGATCTAGCCCCTGGCTCACTCTCTGTTCCTGAATCACCAAGCTCATTCCCACCCCAGGGCTTTTACACTTACTGTGTGTTCACTCTGCCTAGAATTTTCTTTCCCCAGATCTTCATGTATGTATCTGGTTCCTTGTTATTACCTGAGTCTCAGTTCTCTTATCAGTTACCTACTTGGAGCAGCCTTCTCTGACCACGTAACACAGAGAACCTCCTCCCACCTCCACCCTTTATCACGGGGCCTTGTTTAATTGTCTTCACAGCACTTTTCACTGTCAGAAATTACCTTGCTTGTCTTCCTGCTTTTTAACTGTCTCCCTCTAGAAGTATGTGAGTTGCAGAGCCCATGCCTACCTAGTTCGCTGCAGAACACACAACACTGGGAAGCAGTCTATGTAAGATGAATGAGGGAAGGAAAAAATGAACATTCACAACAACTAAGATAATGAAACTATAAATGGCTTATCATAATTCTCAGGGTTGGATTTGCAGCATCAAGTGATTAAAAGCTTATTTTGTTACTAGTCCTTATTTTGTTACTAGTCCTTCAAAGGCCAAATTGTTTTGCTACCGGTTAATGGCAATACCATACATCATTGATTGAGATGCAGAATGTTAACATCATAAGCCACTATACTGGTAGGAAACTACAAATATTAATAACAATTTGACTTACACAAAGATTCTTTTAAAAAAAAAAACTAAGTGTGGCTCAATAAATTAGTAATCAAGGCAGATATAGAAAATCATTAAGGCCGTTGCCAAATATCATCATTCTCCTCTCCTCCTCCCAGACACATGATGGGACTGCACTGCTTCCCTGACCTTAGTTTTAAGTTAGATGTGCCCATGTGACTTAACTGTGGCCAATAATGCAAGCAGAAGTGTTGCATATTGAGACAAGGCCTCCATACCCTTGGTGCTTCAGCAACTACAGCACAATCCCACAGTGATCCACACTCAATGTGAGCAAGAACAAGAAAAAAACTGCAGCTGTGTTAGGCCACTGAGATTTTTGGACTTGCCTGTTACCTCAGCATAACATAGCTTATCCTGACTGACAGCAGTATAGCACAGTGACCAAGAACCTGGGCTCTGGAATCTGACAGGTCTGGGTTTGCATCAGATCTTTCACTGATTATTTGAGTGATCAACGGGAAAGCCATGGCCACCTCTTTGGGCCTTAATCTCTTCATCCATAAAATGAAGGTTATAACCTGTGCTTTCTGGAGTGGTTACAAAGACTGAATTAATGAGATAATGTTTATACAACACTTCACAGAGTGACTGGCATGTTTGGTGAGCACTTAATAGATAGCAAGTGGTATTAAACTCTAGCATACCTACTCTAAGCTACCATGAGCATATTTACATTATGGAACTTAGCTGGCCGTGGATATTCTATAAAGTATTCCATGCTCTTTATTCAACGAGAGAGACACACGGTTTTGAATTTTCCTAGATAAATCTAGTAAAATAAGAAGGAAAATAGTGGAACATCTCATAAGTTAAATATCAGGATGGGTGTGGAATGTTAATGAAGCAAGTAAAGGACATCCACGACCTGAAAATGGAGAGAAGGGAAAACGAAGGGGGGAGGAAGTACACTGATTGCTCCTTCTCTTCCAACCAGGCCTGGGCTCAGTGAGAAGGAACAGAGACTCACATGAAATCAAGCTGAGCTCTCAATTGAGACGGTAAGAGATATTAAGAAAGGGGTAAGTTTTGAGTGAAGAACAGAAGGGAAGAAAAAGAAAGCGAGCCTGTGGGTCTGGGAGCTTTGTGGAGCCCCAGAGCTGGGCGTGCAGGGGTGGCCTGGCGAGTTACTACACCAGGACGGACTAGGAACACATTGATATGGCTGAGTACAACAGTTCAGAAAGTGGCTTCAGTAGTCAGTGCCTAAATGCTGGAAGGCTTTGGACTCTACTGCTTCTTCTAAAGGAATCGCTTGCAAACAATACGGTACGTTCACGCCTAGGATCCTTCAGTTCCTAAAACTCAAATGGCAGGTATATATAAGCTAATCATTCTGTGCTATTGTCTTAGAGCTCATACCTATCATAAAGGAAAGATTTGACAGCTAAAATTCATCAAAGCAATGCTGGTAAGTTCCTGGAGAAAATAATCTAACCTTAAAATAATCATCAGGATTTTAATTATAAGTTGATCTTGTTCAAGTTGAAAGTTTTTTATAACTGAATTTTTGTGTAGGGTTATTTTGAAGGTTTTCAGGCATTTATTTCTCATTATCACTGGCTGAAAATGAGAGGAAAACCATAAACTATCCTAAAGTAATTCTTAATTTTTAAAAATTATTAAGACAATTGTTGAAAAGCACTGACAGATATCATGCCGTGACATAATAATCAGGTCTAAATAGCATATAACTAACATTCTTCAAATCATGAAACTATAACAAAAGATGCTGAAAATTTTACTCATATAAAGTGAATAGTTTTTATAGTCCCAATAAAAGTTTCATTACTACCAGACCATTTAAATTACACTCAAATCAGAAATGTGCTAACTATTAGAAACATAAGAGGACACTTTTCCACGATATTTGGCATTTGGCATCAAAGGCAGTCCTATGCAGATCTGATATTAAAACTTGTCAAGAGCAAAATGAAATTGTAAAAGAGCCAAAAAAAGAAATGGTTATTGCTACAATTCTTCTGAAAGGCATGCGGACATTTCTTAAACACAAGTTTGTTTGTTGTAAGTGAAATATTAAAGCAAAAGTGTGAGGTGTCAAACGAGTCTAAACACACTAAAAATACTGCTAGCCTAATACTGTACAAGAATTAAGGCATAATTAAGCCTAAGGTTAAAGCTGTAAGCACCTCAAATAAATGACTGCTGAACAGTGATGCAACAAAAAATGATATCATGATTTAGATTCCTCTTTGGAAGTATTCACGATCATTCTAACACAGAATCGAGACTCCTCTGACAACAGCTCCTAAACAGTACAAAAGCAGACTCCTTTGGTTCACCCGGTTCACGTTAAGAATCAATCTTAAAATTGGAAAATAAATGAAATCTATGAAATCTATATCCATATAACTTTGATGGATGATGATTATGAAAATCTACTCTGGTCTCTTTTCCCTCCCCCTTCTCACTATTTCAAAAATAATTTGCCTTCAAAAGCATGTCAGTAAATCCGCAAGTTTTAAAATAATAGAAACCATGTGCCCCATGTGTTCACCAGATTCATTTTTTATGATGTATAGTCCTGTGCATTAAAATAAACATATTCCTGATAAAGACAGTAATGAAAAGATATCAAAAGAATCCCTTCCAAAAATTTCATATCTCTCAATGCAACACAGAACTGAGTTTATTAAACTTGGCCACCTAATTAAATTGTACTTGTGATC
This sequence comes from Propithecus coquereli, assembly GCF_000956105.1. Lineage (NCBI taxonomy): Eukaryota > Metazoa > Chordata > Mammalia > Primates > Indriidae > Propithecus > Propithecus coquereli. The sequence continues at coordinate 3,602,574 of NW_012153840.1, forward strand.
TCTAGTTAGAAGCACCTGTAAATGATAAAAAGGTGTCCAAAGTTGAGTTGATGAGGGATACAAAATGTCTTCAAGTCAGAGTTTTAAGGGAAGAACTAAAAAAAAATTATATACTTCACAGTTTTAGATTTTGTCCTTTGTATTTTAAAAAAATACATGCTTATGAAGATTTTTAAAAGAGAATGTTTCTGACACCCATGAATTTCTGTTAACTGCAAATGAAATTACATTGAGACCAGAAAATAAGAATCCTACTCTAGAATATATTAGATCCACATAACTGGTTCCACTTATCATAACACCCTCGAGGCTACAGAAATATCCATAGCAGAACAGTTTAAACACCAGGTAATCCTGCACCCTCCTGTAAAGAGAAACACATCTTACTTACATTTCAATATCTGCTCTGTTGTTTTTATTTTATGAACAGATTTTTCAAGGACAAAATGCTTAAAGTTTCTCATTTGATTGGCTGGGGTCTCTAAAAATAACTTTCAATCTTCCCTTTTCAACCAGTGGATAATTACAAAATAAAAAGTATTAAAAATGAAAGCTTAATAAGCTTCAAAACAAACAACAACAAAACAAGTCACACTAGAGTGTGGCAGGGAAGAGGTCAAAAAGAAAGTCTTAACTAAAATCCCTAAGAATGAGTCCTCTACTCAGGGATCCACAGAAATGCCAACCCACACCAAACAATGCACAGTCCACTCCACAAACAAATGTACAATATGAAAGCAATGAACTAATTAATGATATTAAGAAACAAAAATGAAAATCTGGGAGGAATGGAATGTGTGTGTTACTATCTTTTAAAAATCAAGAGCTGGTCTAACATCTAGGTCATGTATTTGTATAAATTCTTATTTTTAAACTCACCTGATTCATTTTCAATTCCTGTTGTGTTCTGTAAAGATACACACAACAAAGAAACTTCTTTGATTACATGAGCCCTAAAAAGAAAAACAGACAATAGTAATATGTACCTGCCTACAAATTTACAGTGACTTAAAACCACATACAGAACTGTAGAGTTTGCTCAAAGGGCTATTTATAAAGGAACTCCGTAGATCAACTTCAATCTACGCTGAGAGCTTACTTCTCAGATTTATTATCTACAATAAAATAGATTTCTTGCTAATCTTTACTAGGGCTTCATTGTACTACAACTGAAAGCAGACTCATTAGAATGACATCAAATTTTTGCTTTGGAATTGCATCATTCCTAAGAAGAAATAAATTAGCTTTGTTAATAGAAACACAAAGCATTGCTGAGTACCTTATTATGTGATGTAAGTGTCTTTCTTTTGCTTATATCAATACTGTGTTGACTGTAAACACAATTAGACCCCATTACGTTATTCAATTTTTCAAGTTCCTGAAGTAGAAAGGTGGATTTACTAACATTGGCCACGGCAGTTCTCTTTGAGGACAGAACAAAAAACTCATAGTAAAATGCAAATGTTTTAATAAAAGATGTTTGGAAAGAGCTACAATTCTTCCATTAAAAATCTGTGTTCAACACTCTCGTAGTATAGTAAAATAAAAAGATGACAAAATCATTTCTTGTAGATGCATATGACATAATTGTTTCTAAATAATAATCTCTGAAGATTGTCCTTTCTGCAACGTATGCCTTAAGAGTCATTTGATGTCATTCATAACATATGAAAACCACGACACTTTAAGAACCTTCACTGTAATAGTCTAAATGTTTCTAGCATGTATACATATACACACCATTAAGCATAATTCCCCTATTTTTTCACGAACGTGCTTATAACTTATCTTTCCTTCCTTGATCCACAAGACTCTACTTACATTGAAACTTTATGTTCTAATTGTTAATAACCTAAGGAATATGAAATTTAATGACATTCCTCATACTGCCTGCCATTGTCATAAAGAATAGGGCTTTGACATTTTACCCCAGTTCTTAAGATAGCTGGACTTTCTTTTTCTTTTCTTGAGCTATTTAATCACTCTCCTGGTCACCTTTAACAACCAAATGCACTATATTTAAGTTAGGGCCTGGTCATCTGATCTATTTTTTATTTGTAATTGGCACAAGGAATGTATTCTATGACATTACATCTTGTTAGAGAGCTCAGTACTAGCCAAACCAATATAAACTTAGTAAGTAAATACTCAGTGAATAAAATGTCAGATAATTGAAGGTTAACTCATGAAGTCCATTCTTTTAAATTTTAATATTGAGCATCTTTCTTATACATATTTAACATGTCCTTCCTTAGTAAACATTGTATATTGAATATAATCAATCCTTTTCCATGAGACTTGAGATTGTTGTCAAGTTAAAAATGTGTATTTTGGTGTAAAACAATGATGAGGTTAGTGGCCCCTAAGATGTGACTCCCTCAACCATTAATGTCTACTGACTACCACCGACTTCCACTAGATGGTCCTGTGTGATACCTTATGCCCCTGGGTGAATGAAATAGGGGTTTCACCTTCCATCTTACTAACCTTTATAGATGGATTTATTAACATTGGCCAAGGGGAGCTATCTTTGAAGAACAGAACAAAAAATCTGCAAAAAATGCAAATGTTTTAATAAAAGATTTTGGAAAGAGCCACAGTGCTTTACCATTTCCCTTGGTTCATCTTTGCCTTCTGACAAGGATCAACAGTATCATCATCATAACTATCATTTATGAAGCTCCACCCAAGGACCAGCAGGCATTGTGCTGCCTTCACATAAATTAGCTCAGGTAATCTTCCCCAAGGCAAGTACAGTACCAGCATCCTCAATTAACAAGACAGATTCAAGGAGGTTAAGCTAATTCAATCAAGGTCTCATAATTTTGGTTTCTGCTATTCCTTCCTAACTACATTTCACCTCCCCTTGAGCACCTACTATGTGTGAGGCACTGTCCCTGAGCAGTGAACAGAAGGAAGATCCCTTCTCTTTTGGGAAGAAACTCATGATAAACAAATACATAAGTAAAATATACAGTACATCAGATAAATGAAAAGGCTTTAGGAAAAAATAAAGAGGTGTTATGAAAAGGGAGATAAAAATTACAATCTCTGTCTCTATCTCTATGCCTATAAATCCAACAATCTGGTCAGAGAAGGACCCAGAAGGAGACATCTGCCTAAAGGCTAGGAAATAGAAGAGCTGCGAGCCATGAACGTATGGGAAGAAATGCCATAGGAGACGGAGGAGAGAGTGAGAAGCCTTGGAGGGCTGGGGCCTGCTGATGCCCAGTCTAGGCAAGAGATGATGGGGGACTGGTCCAGGCAGAAGAAGAGATGTAGGAAGTAACTGGATCCTGGATGTATTTTTAAAATAGAGTGCCCAAGATTTGCTGCAGGATTAGATGTTAGACATAGAAAAAAGGTCAAGGATGACACTGAGGTCTGTGTCCTGAGGGCACGGGAGGATGGAGCTGCTGTTCTCTAAGGTGCTGCCTTCCTACCATCTGCCTTTCATTTGCTTTTTCCTCTTTATTTATCACTTTTCTCTTCTCTTTTCCTCACCTTTTGTCAACGCTAGCTCACAGCACAATTACACCAACTGAGATATCCTGACAGTTGCTACCAGATACTAAAATAGTAGAGTACTTAAAACATTTTATTCTTTATTAGCTCAATGAATCTAAATTTTTTTTTATTTTTTTTAAAAACGCTTGAGAGGACTAAAATGAATCTCAACTTTTTCTTAATAAAAAGTTACAATATAATTCAGATTGTCTCATGATTGATAAGCTTCTGTGATTTTCTATACTATCTGTTCCCTCTTCGTCCAAATAGGAATGCACTCATTACTTCTTCCCAGAGAAAAGATCTTTACACCTTCTTTTAAAGGGTCTCTATATGTCCGTGTGGGTGGACCCTCCTCTCTAGCCCTTCTAATCCTAGTTGCTAAAAACCAGATCCTCATTCTCTCTCTCTCCCTCTTAACTCACAACATTGTCAAATTCTATACCTTTTTTTTTTTTTAAGACAGGGTCTCGCTCTGTTACTCAGGCTAGAGTGCAGTGGTGTCATCGTACCTCACAAACTATGCAGCCTCAAATTCCTGCCTCAGCCTCCCCAGGAGCTGGGACCACAGGCACACACCACCACACTCTGCTAATTTTTGTTATTTTTTGTAGAGAGAGGGTCTTGCTATGTTGCTCAGGCTGGTATTAAACTCCTGGCCTCAAGTGAATCCTCCCACCTCAGCCTCGCAAAGTGCTAAGATTATAGGTGTGAGCCACTGCGCCTGGCATATATATCTAAAATCTTATACAATATCAAAATCATTGCAAATTTGACATTAATTTCTCAAATGATATTTTTCAATTAAGTTCTTTATTAAACTATACAAAAAACAAGGGGTATTAAAAGAAAAGAAGAGAGACTTTGGGCAGAGTCTCTCAACAGAGAACCACTGCATTTTGGACTGTCCAACTCCTCCTGGGCAAGATCATCCTTTTCATTATGGGCATTTAGCACTGTCCTGAGCAATCAATGCTGGCAGTGCCTCCGATCACTTTGACAACCAAAAATACTCACACCTCTAAACTGCAGTAATCATGTGATTAGCCACAATATGATAATGTATTTTAAAGCAACTATAGACCCTAAAAGTTGCTGGAGTAACTAATTCCCTTAAGATTCTTCCAGCACTGCTCGAAACTCCCGAGGAAGTTTCGATTGCCCTGGCAATCCTACCTAACTTTCATATTCAGTGTTGACTTCAATAGCACTGTTTTTACATACCTACTTAACTAATACATGACATCTTAAGGCCAAGGTTTTATCAAATGTGAGAAAATGAATGATCAATCCTATCAGTGCACAGGCAGAGAGAAAGCTTTCCATACATACCACTGAAACCTAAATAATTCTACCAAATATTTTTTTTAAAAAAATGCTAAAGAATCAAGTGCCTGTGTTTTTCTAATGGTAGATACTGAAAATCTTTAAATCCCTAGGACTTCTCTGACCCTGGCTTATGCCTTAATTTTTTGTTTTTTGGATTTCTATGCCTGAACAAACTACCTTGAATACTTCTATAGTACACCTTGAATAAGTCTATGTATCCCTCCTGTTCCACCTTGTTGATATTTATCAATCCTGGAAGGAGCAGATAACGTTCACTAAATAGATGTACAAATTTAGAGCATGTGAATTTCTTTCACCAACCATACTTCCAAATATTAATAGCACACACTCTTAGAAAAATAAGAGCTTGGTCTCTGTTTTACATATCTAAGGTTTTAATTAATATGCATGTTTGTACTTTTCAAAATATTGCTTTCAAATTCTAGAACAAATCATCCTCACAAACATTTAACTTATTAATATCATAAAAATGATTTGATGATAAATGATTAGTATCAATACAGCAACAATAAAATAATTAGGGTCTTTATTCAAATACTAGTCCCTTCAAGTGTCAAGACAACCTCAACAACTGTTAAGCTGCCGTCATGTGATATATAGGTCCAGAGACCAGAAAATCTAGAGCTACATGTGACACGCCTGTCCCTGGGTACTACCAGCCCTGTAGCAGCAACCCAATCTCCATCACTAGTCCTCTGATTAATCCACAGAGAGACATGAACTAATATTAACGTAGCACATATAACACTGATTAAACTGTCTTCATATCTGCCCTTTGCAGACTTGTATTAAATAAAATCTACAGAACTATATGAAAGGCAAAGTAAAAGAAATAGTAGATTCTTTAAGATTAGTTTAAGTGCGGGGGAAGGCGGGAATGAAGGGGTAGAATTGGGAAAATATTTATTTGATTTGATTTACACATTCACCTGTAAGTCACTGATATGATTTTACAATTGTCCTTTAGGATCAGTTTAGATATTTTAGGGCTATTTGGAAAAAAATTAACTTTGCAATAGTCACTTAGAGGTCACTGATATTTTCTTAGGTTAAAAAAATTCCACATTGTAAGATCAAAAATCAGAAGAAACTAATTTTTAAGACTCAGGAAACTCATAGACAAAGAGTAACACAGGAATAAAGAAACTAATATGGTTGCGTCAAATTTAAAAGAGCACAAATGAAGACATGGACCTGATGCAGAAAAGAGGTTTCACGACGCCATTCCGTAAAGGGAGTCTTAGAAAGTTTACGGCCAACATAAGAATAATATTCTAAAGCTAATCACTGCATGAAGCAGATCTCATGGCAAATAAATACCACTGTAGCAAACAGAGAGATGATTCAGCATTAGCAGAGCAGATTTACAGTGTCTAACACTGACCTTAACTTACTCTGCCCAAAAGATTCTTGCAATCCTGAAACTTCTAGAAAAATGAAAAAAAGTCTAAACTATGCCAATTTCTCAAAAAGCAGTTTTTATTAATTTACAAACACTGTTAAGGTGCTCATTGTCATAGAAAACTGCCACTCATAATCCTACCAAAAGCGTGGAATCACTAAATTATAATCTGTAGACTTTAGATATCTATATGAAAACTTGTTGCACCCACTTGTTAAATTAAGCGAAAGCACAAATATTGAATTAGCCCAGAACTTTGCTAAACAAAAACTCATTTTTTTCTTTTCTAAGATACAATTTCACAAGAGCAATCATCTAGTTTCACACTAAAAAATGTAGCCCCAACTTTCCTTTTGAAATGTAGACTATATTACCAAATTAAATAAACTAAAGTGAAAAACCATACCTGATATTTTAAGAGTAAGGAGATTGTGTGTGCATGGAGAGCAAGATAGGGACTGAGAATACAGGAAAGATTTGGCAAGCTGCTGAATCAGAGGGTATGGACTCCTTCTGCTTGAAATCACTCAGGTCTCTCATCTCTTAGAAGGATTTCTAAAAAGACAATGGTAACAGAGTATATTACGTAAAGCAATTTTCCTATCTACAAATGTATATGAAGGGATACAAGAAAGAGAATGTTCACAAATGAACCAGAAATTTCTCCTATTTCAATAAATCAATTTCTTCAATGAGGCCCAGAATACCAGACAGACATCCCAAGGGCCCAACTCCCCGAATGCACAGAGCACAGATATGCATAGAGCAGAGAGTCCTGGCACAAGCCTCAGTTAGGAAGTGAGTGCAGTGGGTTTACTCCAGGTGGGAGAATTTGATACTGACAACACAGTTTCTGTACAACAGATCAGAAAAACCAAGTCGGCTGTTCTCAGCGGCTTTGGAGCTGCAGAGTTCAAATGAGAAAATGAGACTGATTAGAGCTTTTGTTTGAAATATGTACATTACATAGCTCTAAGGTCAACAGCCCTCTAGCTCGGATGGGCCTTGAGCAATTAAACAACATCACATCAAAATGTCAAATCAGAGACCTGCTAATACGCTAGCAAAGTACTATAAATCCGCAGTTAGACCATGGCACTCCAGTATTTTTGTTCCTTGGGGGGAAAAAAGGATTAAAGGAAAATTTTTCAAAAAATACTGCTCCAAACACCCATTAATAAAAAGCTAGCTTAGAATTAAACACATGGCTATTTATCATTTACCTGACTGATGTTATAGACAGCTATTGATATATGCTCTCCTTTACACTTTTGATTAAATGTAGACATCCATGTCATACTGCACTGAACACATAATTTATTACATCACAAATATCAGGCTTTGTTTAGGGTTTCTACAAATCCCTCTAACCCCTTAATTAAAAATACCTAGTTTCTCTCAAGAAATTAAAACATATTATCTTACCTCTCACTGTAACAGTAGGATATTCCTCCCCATGGTACGAAAAACAAAAGACTCATTGTCAGTTTTCCTGCAAGAGGTAAGTCCATCCAATCAAAACACCCTTGAATTAAAATGTTAATTTTCCTTATTTTCAAGACTAATTGCCAAAAAACATAGACGTAAAAGTCAACATGAAAACGGGGTGGTTAAGAATAAAGAGCTTTCCAATCAGTCTGCTCTCTGATGAGATGATTACAACTCCTATGGCTCCCAGAAAAAGTACAATGTAACCAACTGTCGACTACATATCCTGCAAAACACTATTAAAGTCAAAGAAGTTTCAATGAAAGATACTTTCCTGATATTTTCCCTATGTTAGGTGTGTAAAAACTTTACATAATTATAAAAGGAAAATTAAGTCAATTCTTTACTGACACTCAAATGCCAAGCTTCCAACTCCAACAAAATTTCTATGGCAAAATACCATATGATAGTTCATTTCACAATTCCCAAAACAAAATGAATTCACAGTTGACCCCTGTGAATTACTGTTTTTCCACTGGAGTTGCCAATGCAAGTATTACTTTTGTTATTAAACCTTTAAAATTAAGAGATTTCCAGGACCCCTGTAAAATACTTGAGAATTTCCTGAACAGCAGAGGAAAGCTAGAGCAACATGAACATACTGGTCCTGGCACCCAAGTCTCCATTTCCCACATAAAGACTCTCTAAGCAACAATACAGTCATCTTACAAGTAGCTTCTCAGAGCTCTTTTGGTTTTTGATACACAATACAACATACAGGAAAACTCATCTTCCAGATAAACTACACATAGATGACAGAGAAGCTTCCTGAACTCACAGGCAAATAAAGCAAATAGGAAGCTATACCAGATAAAGTGACAACTTAAACTTATTTCGCTAAGGGGTCAGGCACACTTATATCACTACAAGATTCCATAGGTCTTCTCCCAAAGTTTTAAGGTATTTTTTATTTTGGTAGGGAGTGACTCCTCTACTTTACATAATCTGAGTTTGGGGGTTTATTCTCTCTATGTGTAACTACTTCTCAAGAGCATTTAAAAATAATGGCAATGCCTACTGCGTGCAGAGCAATGTGTATTGTTCTATAGTTTAAGAAGCCCTTAAACTGTATGTATATACATGATTTTTTATTTTTTTGAAAATAAGTACAGGCCAGGCGCCGTGGCTCACGCCTGTAATCCTAGCATTCTGGGAGGCCGAGGCGGGCGGATTGTTTGAGCTCAGGAGTTCGAGACCAGCCTGAGCAAGAGCGAGACTCCGTCTCTACTAAAAATAGAAAGAAATGATCTGGACAACTAAAAATATATAGACAAAATTAGCCGGGCAAGGTGGCGCATGCCTGTAGTCCCAGCGACTCGGGAGGCTGAAGCAGGAGGATCGCTTGAGCCCAGGAGTTTGAGGTTGCTGTGAGCTAGGCTGACGCCAAGGCACTCACTCTAGCTGGGGCAACAGAGTGAGACTCTGTCTCAAAAAAAAAAAAAAAAAAAAAAAGAGAAGTATATTTCCTCAAAATAAATTATTTGTAGTTCTTGTTTCAAGGTAAAGAGAAACGCCTATTTATGATTTAAAAAAAAAAGATAAAGGACTGTCTCTTGACATTTGTCTGCTGCAGTAAGCAAAACAGTGTGACTCAAGTGAGTGCCTGTGTAGAGCAAGAATAGAATAAATGGACAGTTCTAGGGGGCTTTGAGTCCCAGGTTAAATCTAACCCTGACCTTGTGGGTAGAGTTCCCAGATACTGTGTGAGGAGTTACTATCTCACCTCCCACTCCAGTCCAAAACCCTGAATGGTCTGTAGAGAAAGACAGAAGAGGAATTACTGAGAAGCAGAGCCCATGACCACCTGCAGGAAGAGCCTGGCTTCGCAGCAGCATATCAGGAAGGCAGCGCTGGCCACCTGGGATGAGCAACGAGGAGTTTTAGACTGAGGAGGCACCATCAACAAAACAAGGTCTAATATTTTAGGAAGATTAAGTTGACAGGAAAGAATGAGGAAGTAGGTGAGGAATGGGCAGCCAGAAAGACTAGGGCCAGGCAAGCTGGTTCAGAATCCAAGATAATAAGCAATCAGGGTTTGAACTGCAGGCAAGAGCTGAAAAGACACAAACAATATGATCGACACCACAGAAGGAGAACAGGCAGAATGTGTTAGCTAACTGAACAGGAGGCAAAAAGAGACGGCAAAGATGGGTACCAAATTTGGAATGGGGCTGACTGCAAGAATGGTAGTTCGAATATATTTTAAAGATAGAGCAGTCAAGAGTGGGCACAGTATTTAAGTGGAAGGTGCTGAGCTCCATTTTAAAGACTTTGAGAAGACGCCAGACATTCCCATGGAAGCTACGTCTGTCAAACAGAAGAACAGCTCCAAGCACAGACAGGCCGTCAAGGCTGGGGATGGAGATTCAGACGTCTTCAGTCCCAAGGCGGGGGCTTCAGGAGAGGAAACTGCCAAGCAGAAAACTATCCAGAGAGAAGAGACAGGATGCGGCTTTGTGAAAGGCATGGAAGGGACTAGAAAAACAGATGCCCCTCCACCAAGTTCAGTAGGGGTGGGGGAACTTCAAAAAGCCTAAGGTCTCAAGAAATAACTTGAAAGGGTTTCTCTCAACAATAACTGTGCCACGTTATCTCTCAAGACCTACTGGATTAGGAGACATATCTAAGAAAGATGTTATTCATGTTTTTGAAAAACCTAAAGTATCTCAAATTGCTTCATTATTCTTTATCTATTCATCTCAAAACATCCCGGTGAAAGGGAGAAGTATCATTATCCCCAGGTTACAAAAGAGGTGAGAGAGGACAAGTGACCTGCCTACCCCCACCACAGCCCGAAATAACTCAGTCTCCGCGCTTGATCTGTGACACCGCTTGATCTGTGACACCGTCATCGTCGCTCTGTACCCTGAGGTAGGGCGAGGTTTGCACTCACACAACGTTCATCTCAACAAGCGAACTGACCTGCTCCAGGTCTTCTAACAAGTGGTAACAGAGTTTCACAGTTAAGAATCTAAATTCATCCCAAGAACCTTCGTTTTGAAAACTCCTACTTTGGGGTATACTTTAAAACTAGGTCTTTCAAAATTATGGCAAAGTCTCTAAAATAAGTCTCACAGAGTGAGAAACATTTAGAATGTCACTTTTATACTGATACTCCAAATTACACTAAATTGTCTTAATAGGGTCTTAGGTAATGCACAGGATTCATACTCAAGTTTATAAGGGTTTGGTGAATCTCACAATTCTTTTCAAATTTTGATGGCATCATTTAAATTATTTCAAAATGCCACAGAACTTTCCCACCAGAGTTTAACACAGTCTCAGCAGAACTACATATAAGTACATATAAAATGTGTGGGTTTTACCAATTTCCAGACAGGCTGCCCACTGTAATCTAACTAACAGTTGCACTTAGCTTTACATATTTCAGACAAGCTGTGCCAAGAAGTAATTCAGCTCTCTGAAAGCAAAACCTAACATATGATTTATTACAAGAGCTACAAAATATTCTTTTCACTAAAATGGATGGAAAATATGTAAGTATTCAGTGAAACCTCCTTTATTGCATGTTCCAAAGGACTAATAAATGAAAACACAGCATAGGTATGACATGAACCAAGACTCTAAGAATAAATACTATACCGTACTGAGAAAAATATTATAAGCACATTTCACTCCAAATGAACCAGATTTACTACATACAATAACTCTAATTCATGCTTCAGGGAGGTGGGGTGGGGAATATTTTCTTTAAGAAAGAATATTTCAATGACACATATATTCACTCCAGTGAAATTATACAGAATAGTCTATAGTTCAGAAAACCACCTCATTACCAAATGTGGCTCCAAAAGCACATCTCTTTTCATGTATTTTATTTATCAGTATATTCTGTCTAAAGACTATTTATGCCACAATACAAATTCAATTTACACTATCTATACTTACAAAGATTACAAATAAAGATGTTACAATTTACACTTTTCCCCCCAGGAAAAGTTGTATTAATGACATGTGTTTTCCTTGACAATCAATAAGCTATCTTTATAACATAGGAAGTCAAAGTTAGTTAAGCATTTCAAAAGTAAACCTTATTGCCTTCAGACAAATTCATAATTTCTGTGCATAACCCCCAAATTGGTTGTTTTTAAAAAAAAAAAAAAAAGATTTTAGAAAAACTAGTTTGCCTTCTACCATCAATCTTCAAGGGATTGCTTCACCAAGTGTCATTTTCTAGGAGAAAGACAGTTGTTTCTGTGCTATTCAGCATAATGGACCACATGCTTAAATTATTCACCATGCATCAACTCTATGCAAATTTATTTAAATTTCATAATAATTTAATCTGCATACTGGGAACACTGATTCCATGTCATGAAAACTCCTTTGTAATCTCCAGGATAACTCACATTGCTTTACCTCTTGCCACAAAAACGATGCCAAGTCAGAATTGCTAAAAGTGACCATTCTCTAAAGTCACAAAGCTAAAAGTGGGAAGGAATTTGGACAGACCAGAAGTCCATTCCTTAGCTTCCAGTTATAAACTACATAGTCTATTCTTATAGTACTTTGACAAAAGAGATTCAATAGAACCGCTTTGACGATTCAACCATCCAGAGGAGCCTTTCTTTAATGCAACGGTTGAGAATGGGGTAATTTTGTCCCCTCATTTGGCAATGTCTGGAGACTTTATTGGTTGTCACACTACTGGCATCTCCTGGATAGAGGTCAGGGAAGCTGCTAAACCTCCTATAATGTACAGGATAGCCCTGGACAACAAAGAATTATCCAGCCCAAATGTCAATAGTACAGAGATTGAGAAACCCTGCTTAAATGGCACCTAAGTATTACTTTCAGTAATGGAGTCCACAGCTTGCAGTCGCTCTATGAACGTGGTTTTTGCAGCTCTAACCAGAAACTTCAACAGGAGGGACCTGGAACGGCCTCTAACCAAATGGTGTAACGGGTGACAGCACAGCTGATGAGCAGCACGCAAACCAGGACATACGGCAGTGATACGGGTAAGGATGGTGAAGTGACGTCCCCCATCACCTGGAAACTCCCCACAGCTACCCGTCAACATGCAAGTTTGACAATTTTCCCCCAACAGTCCACCTACTCTACTCCTCTTTCACTCCCCACTATGGAGTTTTCTAGTAGGAGCCCACAGTTTTGTCGTTTTTGCTGCATAGGTATTAAAAATAACATGAAAAGCTAGTCAGAAGACATGAAATTAGTAAATAACCTAAGGTGCTTTCCATCCCGGAAAGTCTATAATTTAACAGAACTTAAAAGATTTGTAAATCAGATCCAGAACTTGAAAAGAGATAAGCAGCTTAAAGAAACAGTCCTATGAATAAATAAACATCTAATGTAAAATAATCATCAAAAGAATATGTGTGCTGATATATGTACATAACTGCACAGACCCAGCTGAGGAGAAAAGAAGGAGCTAAACTTGAGTGTTACCTCTAACTGCATCGGCAACAAAAATGCATATTTAGGGCTAAAAAGCAGAATTTACATTTTCCACGTCTCAAAAGATTACAGAACTTTAAAATTCAAGATTAAAAAAAATCCTTCAAACGAATCTTAACGAAAAGAAAATTTCAGGATTGAGCAACCTTACAGATCAATATGGAATTGATCAATAAATTATGGCCCATCCACATATTAAATAGCCATTAAACATTATATTGAAGAAGAGTTAAGGGCATGCCCACAATATTAAGGGAGGAGAGGTTACAAACAATACATACAATATATTATCAATCCTGTATAAAATGTAAATATATAGAAGTGAATAAATCCTATAAATAAATATATATGAGTAAAGAAATACACACATGGACGCCAGAAAGAAGGAGAAGGAGATCTGCCAAACGTTAACAATGGTTATCTGAAGAGGGGGAAGGTTAGTGCCCATTACTATTCCTTCTTTGTGCTTTTCCCTACTTTCCAATTGTTCCACAGTGAGAATCTTTTGTTATGCTTAGTACTTACAAAACTAATGATTATTACAAATTTAAACCTTATTGTTTCAGGCACTGAATAAGAAATGAGGAAAAAACAAACCTGAAGGTACCAACTTTTCGATTAAAGAAACCACCTTCGGAATTCACAAAAGCGAACATTTCTTGAGCCTTATTATTAATATTATGTTCCTGGCACTTTTCTAAGCACTTTAAATGTATTCACGTATTTCAATCAAACCAAAAGAGATGTGTTGGGTAAAAAGAGCCCTAGAATCACAGAAAATGTAAACAAGTGTTAGTTCCACTATGAATTTCAATTTCAGTTTCCATAGCTCGAAATGAGGGGTTTTAATAAGATGATCTTTAAAGGTCCTCTCAAGGCTAAACCGACATTCTACATATAAAAGAAGTTGGCCAAATAACTGTTTGTCTGGAAGCTTCTAGAAAGCGATGGGGCAGCCGCATGCCATCTCAAAAACACAGAACCCTACTAAAAAGGAACATATGACTGTGTCTCAGTTCCTCCTCCATAATATCTGTACAGCAAATTTCCTATCGTGTTTTTTAAAAAAAAAAAAAGGCCTATATTTTTCTAAAACTTGGACAAAACTAATCAAACCAAAATGAAATCTGTGTTATTGTACGTAAAAGAATCATTCAAAGGTTCCATTTGTTGTTAAAAGTTTCGGTCACTTTTAACAAAAAACCTGGAGTAAACAAAAACTTTAAGAAATATTTTAGTAGAGTTCTGGGGACAATGATTGTTCTACGGACAACAAGTTTGGTGCCTGATTAAAAGGATGTAAGAATCTACTGGAATTCAGCAAAAGGCGTTCCACGTCTCAAATATACTCCAAACCGCAGCACCACACTAAATGAAAAGTGAAGGACCAGCATGAATCTCATCTCTTGGGGGAAATTCCAGCTGCGTAGTGAAGGTAACTGGGGCTTCCCGATTAATTGTGGGATTGTTCCCACACATCACAGCCCGACACAAGGTTGCAAGCCCGTGGGTAGGTCGTTCACGCCACGGAGGTTTGGGGAATAAAACTGACCCGCTAGGTTTGCTTCATATCTCACTTGCCGCCATCAAAAATAGACTCATGGATAGCTTTAGTAACAAAATTAATAACACAGACGTGGACGTCTATTACATACACACACACACACACACACACACCGGTGGGTCTATGGGAACATTGAGGGAGACAATCTCCAGGTTTAAAACACACAAAAACTATTTAGGAAACACAAAGACGCACGACACAAAAACAAATTAAGAATGCAAAATGTGCAAGGCACACTCAGTTGGAACACAAAAGAGAAAAGCACAGCGACTTGACAATTGGGACGGCCCCCGGAGCCACGTGGGGTCCCAGGTGGCTCTGCAGCCGCTCGCACGGGGCCCGTCGCACCGCAGCCCACACGCGTCCCCGTGCGGCGACAAAGCGCACCCCAAACTTCGCCGCTGGGGCCCCATGGCCGGCAGCGAGGGGCCCCGGGCTGCCACCCACCCGCGGGACCACCGACCCGGCGGTCCGCGCCTTGTTCCTGGGCGCCCGTCGCGCCCGGGACGCCCGGGACCTCGGAGGGGGCGCGTCCGCCCGGCCGGCCGGCCCTGCGGCGCGGGGACCCCGGTGTGACGCCCCCGCCGCCGCCGCCACGCTCATGGCGCGGAGGGACCAGCGTCCCAGCGCCGGCCCGAAGGCCGCCCGGCCCCGCCGCCTCTTACCTGCGCCCGCCCCGCCCGCGCCTCAGAGTGCCGCGAGCCGCCGCCGTCGCCGCTCCGCCCGCCCCGGCGCCCGCGGCCGCGCCGCCGCCATCTTGGCCCCAGTCGGAAGTGACGTCGGGCGGCGCGGCCGCGGCCTGCGGAGCTGCGGGTCCGGGCCGACCCGTACCCCGGACCCGCGATCCGGGACCCCGCAGTAGGACCCCCGCGCCGTCGCCGGAGGGCAGCCACCTTGGGGCCCTACATGACTGCACGCGGCGGCCCGAACGACCCGCGCTGGTCGGGCCTCCCCTCGCAGGCCACCGCGGTACCCACGGCGGCGCCTCGGCAAGGAGCCCCCAGCGGCCAGCGCCGCGGCCGGTCTTACCGCACCAGAGGGCTGGAATCCTGCGGGATGCAGTTACTCACAGAATCCACAGCCTTTCTAAAGGGGAGGGGATGCGGAGGCAGGGTCATCATAAGGAAGGTCATTAAATATCTTGTCAGAGAAATAAACATATTTCTTATTCTTCGCTTGTGTCGAAAGGACCGGTATAACCTCACCCAAAAAATCAAACTCCAAGAAGACAGATATGGCTGGGTTTATTTATTCACCCATTGTCATTACCAACGAGCACTTTTTGGCTGCCTGCCATGTGCCCAGCACTGTTCCAGGTGCTGTGGCTCAGAGAGAGAACATGGCATTGCCCTTGTGGAACTTGGTTTATAAACGAGTGAGCAAGTAGACTGTCTGGACGACGATGCATTAATGTTCTGATAGAGATTAACTGGGTTGAATTGGGGATGGTTCTGAGACATCTAAGGGGAGAGGTCTAGCAGGCAGTTGGAAATGAGTCCGGGAGGGAGAGGCACAGGCTGGAGATGAGGTAGAAAGTTGGGAGTTGTCGCTATAGGTGCTATCTAAAGCCGTGAGTACTTCAAGATAAAGTTATCCTCTGGTTATGAAGTAAAGAAGTTAAATATGGGCAACATTAGCCGTCTGTGGAAAGCACCCGATCTGAAGAATAGACTATATTCTAGACTATATTAGATGCACGTGAGCCTCCAAAATTTATGAAGGACCAGATGCATTCACTCATGTAACTAGGGTTTAATCTTAAAACATGTATCAGCATATATCATGTTACCGTCTTCCTGTAAGGGGATGATGCTATAGTGGGTGGCCTACTCAATTATAGTGAACAATTAAAGATAACCTCATCAGAGTCAATTTTATTAAGACCTTAAAAAGTGAAAGGATCAGCATAGAGCCTAAAAGGAAATCAAACCGCACATTTGCTTATTTCTTCCACTATTCAAGGAAAAGAAGCCCTAAATCTGGGCGATACATGCATGCGTGTCACTAAAGTCACATACTGTATTGAGGGGCAGACTGTCATCACACTTTTGCACTTCTTACCTAGATTGATGCCTTTCAACTTGATCCATGTATCGAAATCATCTGAGGTAACTGAAAAAAATAGTTAGAGAGACTCCCTTCCTTCCATCCACCATCAAAACACAGACATACAAATCAACATTTTAAAAGAAAAGTGATGTGCTGCCTGGCATTCAATAGAATGCAAAAGGAAAATAAAGGAACATTAAGTTAGAAGTGACATGGTGAACCAGAATATATACTAGATAGCATCATGCCAAGAGATGATTGACAGAACAGTCAGTGGTTGTCATTCCTGTCTTTAATCTAAAACAACTGGCCATATTAGTTTCCCGTGGCTGATGTAACAAGGTCTCCCAAACTTGATGACTTAAAACTACAGAAATTTATTCTCTCGTAGTTCTGGAGACCGGAAATGCAAACTCAAGGTAGCAGCAGGGTCACACTCCCACTGGAGTCTCTAGGGGAGAATTGTTCCTTTCCTCTTCCAGCTTTTGGTGGCTACCAGCTTGCTTTGGCTCGTGGGTGCATCACTCCAGTCTTCAAGCCCAGCATCTTCAAATCTCTCTCTCTTCTTCATGTCATCTTCTCATCTGTGTGTGGTCGGATTTCCCTCTGCCTCCTTATAAGGATACATGTGATTGCACTTAGGACTCACCTGGATAATCCAGGCTAACCCCTCCATCTCAAGATCCTTCACTCAGACACATCCACGAAGACTCCATATGAGGTAGAAAATTCTGGGGACTCCGGGCGCAGTGGCTCACGCCTGTAATCCTAGCACTCTGGGAGGCCGAGGCAGGTGAATCACTCAAGGTCAGGAGTTCGAGACCAGCCTAAGCAAGAACGAGACCCCGTCTCTACTAAAAAATAGAAAGAAATGATCTGGACAACTAAAAATATATATATAGAAAAAATTAGCTGGGCATGGTGGCACATGCCTGTAGTCCCAGCTACTCGGGAGGCTGAGGCAAGAGGATCGCTTGAGCCCAGGAGTTTGAGGTTGCTGTGAGCTAGGCTAAAGCCACAGCACTCTAGCCCAGGCAACAGAGTGAGACTCTGTCTCGAAAAAAAAAAAAAAAAATTCTGGGGACTAGGATGTGAACATATGTTTGGGGGCCATTATTTAGCCTACCACACTGAGTGCATCCTCGACATTTCTAAATTGCTCCCTTAATTATGTATTATGTATTTTTCATCTGTGTATTTTTCGCAAACACGTTTCTTCTATTTTTCAACCTATGCTACTCCTCAAGGTAAATAATGATATATGTATTTTATCTCTTTAATCCAAAAAAAGAGAAGAACCATCAAGAATAGTACTTTAGTGTTTATTATTAAATATGTTAAATATTACTCTTTCACCTCTTGGAAAAGTTGAAATGTATTCCTGAAGGATAAGGGAAGGGATCTGAGACGTTTTCTTCGTATCTCTTGGGCCATTTCTGTATCAGAGGATGGAAGTATAAAAATCTACTCTCTGTCTAAATCTACAGTGTGAATGAAACCCCACCCAGGCACACCTGGTACTGGTTCTGACAGGTTGTATACCTTGGCATGGCAATACCATTACAGAGGACATGATCATCATTCACCGTGATATCCCAGTACCCAGTACAGTGTCTGGCACTTAGGAAACAGTAAATAGATATTTTTAGTGGGAAAGAGAGTCTTCTCCCTGGCCCTCCCGATGTGTATGGATTAGAACAAATGTGTTGTGGACCAGACCTTGTGCATTTAAAAGACAGCATATTGTTGTAATTGAAACCACAGAGCTCCTGCTCAGCATAGCACCTGGGATGCCTGCAGCATTGCTCCCAAAAAGATTAAAGATCTTACAACCGAGATTAAAGAATTTATATTACATTGCCAATGAGAATGTAAGCGGACTTCAAATTCCCTGAATGATAACAGTACTTATTCTGTGCTGGGCTCTATTCGGGGCGTTTTACATGAACTGTCTCCTTCATCCTTGTAACAACCCTATGTGATAAGTTGAGGAAGCTGAGGTTAGAACAGGTTAAAGAACTTGCCTAGTTAAGGACAGAACCAGGTGTTTGAACATAAACAGTTTAGCAGTTTGGTAAGCAACCTCCCGAGCCCTAGCACACACACACACTCCACCCCACCCCAGGAGCTGGACCAGGAACTACTACACTAGTCATTCCTACACTAAGATATTCAGAGTAGGTCTTGGGAGGCCTTTCTAAACACTCTTCCTGAACCATCAGGCAGGAACATCTATTAAAAGATCATAGGCACAGTCAGAGGAAGACAATCCAGCGTCCGAGAGCAACTGCATCACATGAACTCGCCTTTTGTTCGGATAATACATCGCTTACCTTTTTTAAAAAACTGAATCCCTTTTCTGATGGCTGCAAATCGTGTTCAAGGAGATCCAACATCTCTCCTCCCAGTTATATCACCTCCCTCTTCCCACCCACCGCCCCTCTGCCACGTCATTTACCCAAGCAAGGAATGACATACAAGCAAGCACACGAGCAAAAGATTTGAAACGTATTCTCTGGGCTCCGATTAGAGATGAACAAATGAAATGCAAACACAGAAACTCTGGAGGCTAAAGATACATCTTATTGCGTAACAGACACTTTTGGCTGCGTAGTTTCTGTGAGAAAACTTCTGCAGCCTCAAAATGTCCAGACGAATCTTAGCAGTGGTGAAATTTAATTGTGTGAGAAGGAGAAAGGAGGTAACCTTTACCGAGCACCCCGTCCGAACCGGCACTTTCTACTACATCATCTTTTAATCTTCACAAGAGTGACAATAGCTGGTATTTTACAGATGCAGAAGCTGAGGCTCAGATTGTTAGAGACACAGCTGATGGGCAGGAGAGGCAGGATCAAGGACTTGTCTGGCGTCAAAGTCCGTGACGTTCACTCTGCTTGCGGTCACAGAGATGCTCTGAGGCACTACGGACAAAGAGCCCTGCCCTCCAAGAACCTAGGATCCAGCGGAGGAGACTTGACCTACCCGTAAAAGCAGGCTCGAGCATGGTGTGAAACCAGAACAGCATCCACATGCCCAGTGTGCTCCATGAGGACTTGCGCCCCACGCCTTTTTCTTTAATATTACCTTTTAAAAGAAGAGAAAGAAAACTGGCTTCAAGATGCTAAAATTGCCAGCCAATTCAAATTCATGGCCCCAATGATAACTTTACAACATGCTATAAGAAAATCCAGAGCACCGTTTCCAGATTTTTTCAGTGCATTTCTTATGTCACATTTTTTAGAACCAAAGATGTTAATAAATCAGTTAAAAAGTTCAGAATTCCACACACAGGTGTCACTTCTATTTCAGAACCTCTAGTATAACAAGCTCAAAGGCCTACGTAGTTTGTTCCAGAGGACACAAAGGCAAAGTTATAACATGTAACCAAAATGTATGTACCCCTATAATATCCTGAAATAAAAAAAAGAAAAAGTCTTCCTCGGGGACGGGTATGTGCACACACAAAGAGTGCTATGCGCACCATCTGGGGGATGGACACCCTTGAAGCTCAGACTTGGGAGGAGAGGGGGGCAAGGGCAACACACGTATCCTAAACATCTGTACCCCCATAATATGCTGAAATAAAAAAAAAAGTCTTCCTCGAAGGCAGAGTGAATTCACTAATACGCCACCTTGAGAGCATGAATAAAACATAAAGGTTGGCAACAAAACATAAAGTGAAAATATTTTTCAGCAGGAAATCGCAAGCAGCATGAGAAGGAATAGAAGATAAATCAGGTATGGAAACACACGGATTGCACTGAGATCGCAAACCCCCAAGCCTGGATTTGTTTTCTCAGATTGGAAGCTGCTGTGTGGCTTTGCAGGGCGGCGTACAGACAGGAGGGCCCGTCCTGTCTACCTGGTCAGCACTCACTCATTGCCGACAGGAACCATCTGTTACACTGGGTCTGTGCTTCTCAGTGCCCCACTCGGTTCTGGAAATGCTGCGTTCTCTGTTTTTCTTCACGTTGCTTTTTGTCTAGGATACACTCATCCCCTCTTCTCTCCTGCATCCACATTTTGCCTTTCCTCCAAAGCAAGCTTTTCCATGTAATCTTCCCATAGTTGTGTTCGTTTCCTAGGGCTGCCGTAACACAGTGCTGCCAACTCAGTGGTCTAAAATGACAGAAACTTACTCTCTCACAATCCTGGAGGTGTTGGCAGGGCAGGTTTCTGCTGGAGGCTCCCAGGGAGGATCTATCCCACACCTCTCTCCTGGATTCTGGTGGCTGCATTGACACTCGTTGGCTTGTGGATATATCACTCCAATCTTCCTGTCTCCACATGGCCATCTTCCCTCTGCACCTCTGTGCCCACATGGCCTTCTTATAAGATATCAGTCACTGGGCCAGGCAGGCCTGGTGGCTCATGCGTGTAATCCCAGCACTTTGGCAGGCCAAGGTGGGAGGATGGCTGGAGGCCAAGAGTTCAAGAGCAGCCTGATCAACATAACAAAACCCTGTCTCTACAAAAAATTTGAATAATCAATTAGCCGGATGTGGTGGTGCGCACTTGTAGCCCCAGATACTTGGGAGGCTGAAGTGGGAGGATCGCTTGAGCCCAGAAGTGCAAGGTTACGATGATGATCTCACTACTGCACTCCAGCCTGGGTGACAGAGTGAGACCCTGTCTCTAAAAATATATAAATAAATAAAGTAAAAAAGAATACCAGTGATTGGAATTAAGGCCCACCCTAGTGCAGGATAACCTCATCTTAATTGATTACATCCGCAAGATGCTGTTTCCAAATAAGGTCACATTCTGAGGTTCTGGGAGGACATGAATTTTGAAAGGAAAGTATTCAACCCAGTACAGGAGGAGAGCCCACATTCATTGTTTCCTCTTTTTATGAATCCAAATACAACCCCCATCAGCAGTTATCCACATGCTCTAATTGCTGCATGTATATATTTTAAGTCCCAAACATATTCTAAGTCCCTTGAGAGTGTAAACAGCCCTACACATCTCCACCATCCCAACAGTGATAGGTACAAGTCTTCCCTCAATACTGATGATTGATGAAGACCTTTTGTAATTTAAATATGATCTCTGAAATAGAAACACATGACCTGTAGCTAAGCAAGAACTCAGGGCCTGCATTTTGAATTCACTTTTCTTCCAATCCGACTATATGTTTCCCTCCTCCGCCCTCCCAAAGAATTTAAACTCTGTTGTCATCACAAGATGCTTTGGCTAACAATAGAATAATTATACCTTTCCAAAGCTTTGCACGCAGGGCCAGAATGCATGGCATTCATTTGTCATGGAAGTCAATGCTGAAACACCAAAATGTCAAAATAATTCAAAAACCCTGCTATACATTATTCTGCATTGATTTTCCAGTTTCACTTTCGGACATCCGTCTGTTCAATTGGAGTATGGAGCACAGACTGGTCACAGAAAGGAAGCATTTCTCCCTTTTTCCCTGTCCCAGGAACTTTTAAAGATATTTTTTCCCTAATTGTTCCTCCCTCCTCCACGAAATTTTAATATATAAATATACTGTATACCTATTTATGCACTGTGTGAATATCTGTGCTTTATACACTCTAGTGAAATGCTATAGCGACAGTTAGTGGAGAGCAAATGCATACTTTAGCAAAGAATAAGCTAATCTTTTATGCAAGACTATAAAAAGCTTTTGTAAAAAATTGTGTTAAAATACATATAATGTAAAATTTACAATCTAAATCATTTTTAAGTGTGCAGATTAGTGGCATTAGGTACATTCACATTGTACAACCGTTGCCACCATCCATCACCAGAATTCTTTTCATTTTGCAAAACTGAAACTCTACACCCATTAAATAATAGTTTCCTATTTCCCCCTTCCCTCAACCCCTGGCAACCACAATTCTACTTTCTGTCTCTATGAATCTGACTACTGTAGGTACCTCATATAAGTGGAATCATACAGTATTAGCATTTTTGTGACTGGCTTATTTCACTTAGCCTAAGGTGCTGAAGGCTCATCCATGTTATAGCATGTGTCAGAATTTCCCTCCTTTTCATGGCTAAATAATATTCTATTGTATGTACATAGCATATTTTGTTTATTCATTCATTTGTCCACAGACACTTGGGTTGCTACCACCTTCTGGCTATTATAAATAATTCCGCTATAAACATACATGTACAAATATCTCGTCAAGACCCTGTTTTCAGTTTTTCGGGGGTATATACCCAGAGGTGAAATTGCTGGATCATATGATGATTCTATTTTTTATTTTTCAAGGAACTGCCATACTGTTTTCTATGGTGACAGCTCCATTCCCACCATCAGTATGCAAGTGTTGCAGTTTCTCCACATCCCTGACAACACTTATTTTCTGTTTTTTGATGATAGCCATCCTACTGGGTGCGAAGTGTATCTCATTGTAGTTTTGATTTGTATTTCCCTAATGATTAGCGATGTTGAACGTCTTTTTATGTGCTGATTGGCCATCTTCCTTGGAAAAATGACTATTCAATCCATTGCCTAGTTTTTTCTTTTCTTTTCTTTTCTTTTTTTCCACATAGTCTTGCTCTGTCACCAGGGCTAGAGTGCAGTGGCATCATCATAGCTCACTGCAACCTTAGACTCCTGGGCTCAAGTGATCGTGCCTCAGCCTCTTGAGTGGCTGGGACTACAGGCACACACCAACATGCCCAGCTAATTTTTCTATTTTTTGTGGAAAGGGGGGTCTCACTCTTGCTCAGACTGGTCTCAAACTCCTGGCCTCAGGCAATCCTCTTGCCTTAGCCTCCAAGACTGCTAGGATTACAGGCAGGAGACACTGCACCCTGCCTGTTGCCCAGTTTTTAATTGGGTTGTTTGCTATTGTTTTTGTTGTTGTTGAGTTGTAGAGTTCCTTTTTTTTTTTTTTTTTGAGACAGAGTCACTCTGTTGCCTGGGCTAGAGTGCCGTGGCATCAGCCTAGCTCACAGCAACCTCAAATTCCTGGGCTCAAGCGATCCTCCTGCTTCAGCCTCCCGACTAGCCAGGACTACAGGCATGCGCCACCATGCCCGGCTAATTTTTTATATACATATTTTTAGCTGTCCAGCTAATTTCTTTCTATTTTTTTGGTAGAGATGGAGTCTCGCTCTTGCTCAGGCGGGTCTCACTCTTGCTCAGGCTGGTCTTGAACTCCATAACTCAAATGATCCACCCACTTCGGCCTTCCAGAGTGCTAGGGTTACAGGTGTCAGCCACCACGCCTGACTGAGTTGTAGGGTTGTGGATATTAACCTCTTATCAGATATATGATTTGCAAATATTTTCTCCCATTTTGTGGGTTGTCTTTTTACTCTGGTAATTGCGTCCTTTGATACACAGAAGATTTTAATTTTGATGTAATCCAGTGTATCTATAATTTCTTTTGTTGCCTGTGATTTTGGTGTAATATTCGTGAAATTATTGCCAAATCCAATGTCATGAAGCTTTAAGGAATTTTATGTTTTTAGCTCTTATGTTTAGGTCTTTGTTCCATTTTGAGTTAATTTTTGTTTATGGCATAAAGTAAGAGACCAACTTCATTCTTTTGCATGTGGATATCCAGTTTTCCCAACACCATTTATATTGAAAAGACAGTCTTTTCCTCGTCGAATGATCGTGATGCTCTTGTTGAAAATCATTTGACCCGTGAGGTAAAGACATAAAGTGTAACTATAATATTTGTACCCTCACAAAACCCTGGAATAATAAAAAAAGAAAAAAAGAAAATCATTTGACCACATATGAGAGGGTTTATCAACAGTTTTCAAATACAAATTTAGCTCCTATGTCTCTGCTTAAAATGTCTGTTTCAGCCATTAAAAACTTTCTTGTGTTAAGTTTTTGTTATGAGTTATTTATGGCTAGGAATTTTAAAATATTTTATGGCTAGCAACCAATTTTTGCCCATTGAGAGTGCATGAACTCTAATCAATAATGTTCTGATTAAGGGAGAAAAAGCTGATTAGTGCAAAGCTTGAATGCATTGGCCAAAATAGGAGTGTTGTTTTATTTATCTATATTATATCATTTTCCCATGATTTTAATAATGAATGTTGTTCCTGCCAACTGGCTCTTCATTATAAGATCTGTAAAGACGGTGCTTAGCAGAGCCAAAGAGGCAGCATGCCAACAACCCACTAAAACCCCCTAACAGTGAGAAAACTGAGGCTTCACTTCCTCATACTGTGGTTACCTGATCTAAAAATATCGACAAACTCAAGCTCCGTTCGGACTGGAGGGGGACCTTGCCTCTTTCTAGATGCATAACGATGGCACTATGGAAAGCTAAATATTAATAACACTCTTTTTATGTATTCTACTCCGAGAGCAAATGTCAAAAAAATTTACTAGCAAGACTGAAGCCTCATTAACATCCTCGTATGCCGGTCGGGATTATGTCTACTTACAGAGACAAAGACCGAAGCAAGAGGAAACGGCACTCCCTGGGCAGTGCTTTTCAAACTTTCCTTCTGCCATGACTAAAATTAGCAATAGGCATTTTTATAAATTGTTTCTATTTACTCGTGGCTCCACAAAATCACAAAACCTCAGCTGCTTTTTATAGTTCACTGTGATGAAATATGACTATAGTTATGGCAGAGCAAACAAATATTCTAGCAGGGAATAAACTAATCTTTTATGTAAGATTATGATGGCTCTTAAATATGTAAATTTGGCTCCTGTGTTTCTTTTGAAAATTTGTTTCAGCCTTTTAAAACTATTTTTGGTGTTTTCTTTCTGTTTTTAAGAATTTGTGGTTTAAGAATTTGTGTGACCTTCATTACGATGCTTCACATCTCTGGGTCTGATTTTTATATCTATAAAATTAAGAAGCTAGACTAAACCCCTAAGATCTCTTCTAGTTCTAAAATCTCTTATTCTGGTTGTATTATAAAATCTCCCCAGGACAGTTTCAAATTGAAAACTAAGCCAGCAATATCTGACAAGGAGAGCTATTTTGAATTAGAAGTAGAGTGGTTGGGATATTTATTACATTGTGAAAATATATCTAAAAAATATTTTATAAATTTAAAAAATATATTAGTGCTTTTCAACAATAACAACTATTTAAGTAAAAATCATATGTAATTCACCTTTTATCACAGATGACACATGGGGAAAAAATGCAAAACAAAGAAAATCACAATATTATATAACTTGAGACTTCATGTTGTATCCTCTTGAAATGTCAGTATGAAATTTGGACATTTGCAGTTAAATAAGGATGTTCTTTCAATGACAAAAATCAAAACACATTACTTTATATGTATGAAAATATATAAAAATATGCATGTAAATATGTATTACATAGAATACATAATAAAAACATGTAAGTATATAATATAAAGTCAAAATGAAAACAGGCGAATATTTTTATATAATATAAAATGTATAATATGTATGTATAAAAGTCACTATTTTGAATCAGAAAACAAAAGGACTGTCATTTGTAACTTCTTTTTTAATTCATGAAAGTATTATATATTCTCTCCCTGAGAGTTGGAAGAATGCTGAATAATAGAACAAAAATTGACTTGAAAACAGAAAAAAGAATCTTCTCTAGATCTGTAATGTATATTTTAACAAGCAGTTACAGTTCTAAAAGCATAGTTATAAGAATGGTATATATGAGACTAATCAATATTGTAATGATTATTTAATTCCTCCTAGCTTTGCAGAACCTTTTCTGCTAAGATTTCTGAGCTAAATGCATAGAGGAAAAGTCATTAATGTATTAATTTGGCTTTTTTTTCCTACTCCACCTCATTCCTAAAATAATATGGTGGCTGACAGGCATACATATAGCATGGTAGGATAGAAGTAGGTAAAGAAAGCAAAGCGGAAGAAAAAAAATAAGAGGTGAATATAACTGAAGTTTCTATAAAACTACCCTGACAACATCCTTATTATCCAAACATATTGAGTGTCCTATACCTGACTTTTATAACATCCCTAAGCTGGGGCATAACGATAAAGTGTAGATCAGAGAAAGCAATTCTAACAAAGGGCTAACATTAAACTCACATCAGGATTGTATTAGTCAAGGTTCTCCAGAGAAACAGAATCAATGGAATATATATATATGTAAAGAGATTTATTATAATGAATTGGCTCATGTGATTATAGAGGCTGGCAAGTCTAAAATCTGTCGTGTGGGCTGGAAGACTCAGTCAAGATTGAGGAGAGCCAATATTCAATTCAGTCCGAAAGCTGGCAAGCTGGAGAGCCGGTAGCTGATGGTGCAGATGAGTTCTGAAGGCAGTCTGCTGCAGAATTCTCTCTTGCTGGTGGAGGCTGTTCTTTTTGTTCTATTCAAGCCTTCAACTGATTGGATGAGGCCCACATGTCTGATGGGAGGCAATCTGCTTTATCCAAAATTCACCAATTTATATGTTAATCTCATCCAAAAACATCCTCCAAGTTGCTACATAAAATTAACTGACATAAAGATATAGTAATAGTGTTAAATGGCATCTGATACATACCTAATACCAATGATTTCTGTACTGGAGGCCATAAAGTTGGTTTTTCACAGATCTACAATATTTCTCCTGAAAAGGGAGCAGTAAATACTTGCTGTCAAATCTGCACTGGATTGCACTTTGTTCTTTTCCTGTGCGTGTGAACCTCTGAGTAAAGATTGTTCCTATGAAAAGGAAAAAAAAATACATTAAAGCAAAGACAAGCTCAGTCATGTTTATAAATCTTTCAGTACTTTTATGTCTTTAGCTGCAGATTAGAGTGTGGCATCCAGAAGACAAATCTTGACATGAGGCCTGGGAGAACTTTTGTTCCTGCTTCAGTATTGTTTTATATATTTATTTTTAATATAAACATATTTAAAGAACATCATTAACTAAAAGACGTAAATGTATTTGCACTAAAACACTTCAAAATTCCTCGAGGAAAATATATTTATGTTCATCACACATACACACGGCATTTATTGAGAAAAAAATTATAATGACATTACATCTAAAAGCAAAAATGAGAATACAAATATAACATCATCAAGAATAAAAATTATTTTTTCTCTTAAATAACATTTTCCTCTTGAGACTTCTATAGGAACAGAATCTGATGTTTTCCTTTTACCTTGTATCCTTTACCTATGTTTACCCCACTGTTCGTGTTTAGATGAATTGGGCTAGAGTTGCAAAAAAAATTGTTATTGGTATCACTAAGTTAACTAGATGTCGAAGTGAGGTTCGATTATCCCAGATTCATTCAGCATAGATTTATTGAGCACCGTGCAAGTTTCAGGAAGTTTAGCGGAGCAGGCAGTTTGGCTCTGCCTTCATGGAACTGGGATTCACAATCTGCTGATTAAGGCACAGTCTAGTCCACCTGGAAGTCAAGGTCTTGCATGTCGTCTCACTAATCTACCTTTCAGTTGCTTCTGCCTTTATGGCCCTTCACTCACCCTGGTCCTGTCATAGGCTTCTCTTCCTAACTTCCTTCTTCCAGGAAAGCCCTTCTCCCGCATGTTCACATGTTCACAGTCTCTTCACTCTCCAAGACTCTGCTCACCTGCCCCTTTGTGAGCCATTCCTGGTCCTTCCCCGTCCCATGGTGTGGAGAAATCCCCGCCCCCCCAACTCCCTATTCTTCTTAGAGCTCATCAGTCCTCTTTGATTTCATTTAGAACTTTCTGCCCCCGGCCCCATAAGCACATTATGGATGTTCCTCAACTTAAAATGGGGTTACGTCCTGTTAAAACTCATCGAGTGTTGAAAATACCAGAAGTGTAAAATGCATTTAATACATCTAACCTACTGAACATCACGGATGTGCCTAGCCTACCTTTAATGTGCTCAGGACACTTACATTAGCCTACAGTTGGGCAAAATCATCTCACACAAAGCCTATTTTATAATAAAGTGAACCATATTGCTAGCACAGGAAAAGATCAAAACTCAAAATTTGAAGTATGATTTCTACTGAATTCGTATCACTTTCATACCACCGTAAAGTCGAAAAATCCTAAGTGGAACCACCAAAAGTGGGGAGCCGGCTGTGTCTACACACGCGCCTTATCTCCCCATTAGACTGTTAATGATCTCAGGACAGGGGACAAGGCCATTTCTTCCCGTTCCCTGTACCTATCACAGCACCCTGCATATGATAGATGCTGCTTATTGGCTGAATAAATTAATGAATGAGTTCAGGCAAATCACTTACCCTCATTTAGTCGGATTTGAAAAGTGAGTTGGGGTGCAAACATCAACATTCCAGTTCTGTAAATGTTTGCAGTGACAACTTTCCATCCTGTTTTCCCTTAAATATTTAAGGATGTGATTAACCATATTTCAATCTTATATAGGATCTGTAACCTTGAACTTGAACCATGTGACGTAACCTTCTCTGGCCCTTAGTGCCTGCCTGCACCAGACCCAACCAATCTTCAGCCAGACAGTAACCAAGTGGCGTCAGCCCTGACAGTCATCTTCCTTGGGTGTAGAAATCTATCCCTACTGTTCCCTCTCCCTCATGTCTGAAACCATCCCCTTTTCTGATGCTGTCCCGATTGCTTTGTGTGCTCTCCACAAATCCGTTCCACCTCCCTGTCCAGATCCAGCCCCTCACACATCCAGACCTACCAAGTGACAGTTCACGCTGTTCCTCAAATCCATCATGGACTTGCATAACTTTGCTCACGACATCATTGCTCTTCAGAAAGTCTTCCCCTCTATCTCTGCATCCTTAAAAATGTCCCCAGCCTGTACAATTCCACTAACTGCCTTCTGCTTCAGGAACACTCTGCCCACCTCCCAGGTGGAAGTCCTGCTTGGGTCTCCCATAACGCGTATCTCTTTTAAGGCATTTCCACAGTCTTGTTACCTGGTACATGCTAGTCTGCCCCCAGGAGGCTGTTAGTTACATGTGGGTAGGAATCGTGTCTTACTCACTTTTGTAATATTGAGAGGTTCAGCATCGAGGGTCAGCTTTGGACTCTGCACTTAGTCTTGGATTTGAATCCTGCCGCTACTGCTTACTAGCTGTGTGACCGTGGACAAGTCCCTAAACCTTTTAGCTCTCCGTAAATAATAATGGCAATACCAAGGTATGATAATAATAGCAAAACCTGCCTCAGTGGGAGGTCGTGAAGTTAGATACAATGTATATTAACCACTTTTCATGGTGTCTGTGTGACACAGTAGCGCGGCACTCATGAACAAGGAATATTGTTGATACCTCCTCTGTTTCTCCCACAGTGCCTCCCCTTAGCAAGAACGCAAGCATGTTTGTGGGTTGAATAAATGAGAGGTGGGATTATGAGTTCAGAGTATTGTAAAAATTGCATCTCCTTGAATGTGAAACTGAAGAATGTCCCTCACTTGGACAGAGAGCCAGGAGCCAGAACAAGGTTGAAGCTGAGCTGTACCTTGCCAAGGTAACACAAATAAATGAAAGTATTTCACTGTTATTATTTCTCTCAACATTTCAGAGAGAAAACTATTTTAAAGGTAAAGCTTTTTAGAAAAGAAAAAAAAATTCTTAAAAATCAAAATCAAATGGCCAAAATCAAATACCTTGACTTTCTTTTCCATTTAGAAATCAGGCAGAATAATCTCACACAACACTGGCAATTTATGAATAATATCGTAATTCAAACAGACCGGAAAGCGGGGATTTTGTTTTTCTAAGGATCAAGTGATATCCAAGATCGCTCAGGTACTGATGCTGGCAGAGACTGAGATGAGAGGTCTGAGTCATCTGTAATTCAAACCAACCCCTGGGAGGGGTGCAGGAAAATGAAATTGATTCCATCCTTGGCAGAGAAAGTGATTTTTGCAGAAACTGTTTTTTCTGATTAGAAGGAGTTGAGGTTGGTGACCATAAAGTTGGGAAGAAAGCAGTCACAGTGACATGGCTATAGGGTAGAGAGGGAGTCAGGCTGCGGGAAGAAACGGTGTCGTGTGACGGTGGAATGAGCTAGAGATGGAGAAGCCGCCAAACTCTCTTCCTAAACCTTAGTACGAGCTAGGAAGCAAGATGTACCTGCTCTCAGCGTTTCCTTTCCCCATGGAACCAGGTCTGTGTGAACATACACGTTTGTGATTTAACTCTAAATCACAGATCCAGAGAGAAACACCAAAAAAGATACAAAGTGAAGACACTTCAGCCCCTGCCTCCTGATTCTGTTTTCTTGTCTGTATTGGGAATTCAATTCCAACACAAATGCTTTAGGAAACTTTAGATCTTCAATTGTATGAATTCTTCCTGTTTTCCTCGGGAATCCAAAAACTCATCACTGAAGCTTTGTCACCCCCCAAATCAGGTGACCTCCACTGTTATAAGCAGTTCTTTGTTAGCCACTAGGGGCATGAAGATGAATTGCATGAATAACTGTGCCTTCTTTAAGTATCGAAAGCCCAACAGAAAGCAGTTGAAGTTTGATGGTGCAGACTCTGCTATTTGCCTACCCAGGGTCTACTCCCCCTTTTCCCTTGTCTAACAGAAGCCATATTTTGTTCAGATGTCCTCCCCAAGAGGACATTCAGTGCTGAGGGTGGAGCTGGATTAGGCTGATCCAATCGTGATCATCCCATTCCCTTTCCTGTGATTGGTGAAAAAAGCAGAATTAAGCTGATCAGAGTGTGCCATTCTCCTGGAAACTGTTATTGGATTGGGATTGGACATGTGTTCATTTATGGAGACAAGTTAAGGGAAAAACTTAAATCCCATAGTTGACAGTCTCTCTTTCCCTTCCCCTCCCTCTTCCTCTCTCTTGCTAGATATGAACAAAGAAGATGTCACCCCAATTTTACCTGCAGTCACTTGTGACAATACTGAAACAGCTTGAGCATAACTCTTACAAGAGAGAGAAGGGCCAGTAGAATCAGAGAGCCCAGCCCTGATCGTCCCAAGCCAGGAACCCACCCTGCCTCACATCAATGCTGTCCAATCAAAATAGAATGCAAGCCACAAACATAATTTAAAATTTTCTAGTAGCCTCTTTAAAAGGAGTAAAAAGAAACAGATATCATTGCAACTCATGATGTCTGTATAAAATATTCAAATAAACACATAACAACCTTGAAAAAGAAGGACAAAGGTGAAGGACTCATACTTCCCGATTTTAAAACTGACTACAAAGATACAACAATCAGGAGCTTGGTACTGGAAACAACCTAAGTGTCTATTGAGGGATGACGGCTTAAAAAAAGTGTTATATACAGGCAGTGGAATACTATTCAGACACAAAAAAGGAGATCTTGCCATTTGTGACAACATGGATGAGCCTGGCAGACATTATGCTAAGTGAAATAAACTAGATGTAGAAAGAATATTACATGATCTTTCTTTTATGTGCAAACTAAAAAAAATTCAAATATGTAGAAAGAGAGGGTAGCATGGTGGTTACCAAAGGTAGGAGTTGGGGGAAAGAATGGGGAAATGCAGGTCAAAGGGTACAAACTTGCATTTATGTAGAATGAATATAAGTCTAGGGATCCAATGTACAACATGAGGGCCATAGTAATAATATTGTTTTGTATACTGAAAACTTGTTGAAAGTAGATTTTAGGTGGTCTTGCTGCATACACACATGTACGCACACACATACACACACACACACACACACATGAGATAATTGACATGATGGATATATTAATTGGCTTGACTGTAGTAATCATTTAACCAACTATACTTATGTTAAAACATCATATTGTATACCTTAAATATTTACAATTAAAAAGAGAGAGTGTGGCCCAGGTGCGGTGGCTCACGCCTGTAATCCTAGCTCTCTGGGAGGCCGAGGAGGGCAGATTGTTTGAGCTCAGGAGTTTGAAACCAGCCTGAGCAAGAGTGAGACCCCGGTCTCTACTAAAAATAGAAAGAAATTAATCAGACAACTAAAAATATATAGAAAAAATTAGCCAGGCATGGTGGCGCATGCCTGTCGTCCCAGCTACTCAGGAGGCTGAGGCAGGAGGATCGCTTGAGCCCAGGAGTTTGAGGTTGCTGTGAGCTAGGCTAACGCCACGGCACTCTAGCCTGGGCAACACAGTGAGACTCTGTCTCAAAAAAAAAAAAGAGAGAGTGTGGTGTTGGCATAAGGACAGACATAGACCAATGGAATAAAATTGACAGTCCAGAAATAAACTCATTCAGTTATGGTCAATTGATTTTTGACAAGGTTGCCAAGACATCCAACAGGGAAAGAATAGTCTTTTCAACAAATGGTGCTGACATAACCCGATAGCCACATGTAAAGAGTGAGGTTGGACTCCTGCCTCTTGCATATACATAAAATTTAACCCAAAATGGATTGAATTCCTAAGTGTAAGAGCTAAAACCATAAAAGCGATAGAGGAAAACGTGGGAGTAAATCTTCATGAATTCGGATGGGCGATGGTTTCTTAGATGTGACAGCAAAAGCAAAAGCAACTGAAGAAAAAAAATCAATAACTTGGACTTCAGTGAAATTGAAAACTTCTGTGCATCAAAGGACATTATTAAGATAGTGCAAGGCAACTCCAACAATGGGAGAAAATATTTACAAATCATATCTCTGATAAGGGTCCAGTATCCAGAATATATAAGAAAATCTTACAAATCAACAATAAAAATTAATAGGCCAATTTTTAAAAGGACAAAGGATTTGTATATCTCCAAAGAAGATATACAAATGACCAATAAACATATGAAAAGATGTTCAACATCATTTGCCATTAGGGAACTGCAAATCAAAACCGCTGTGAGATACCACTTCACACCCACTAGGATGGATGTCATCAAAGAGTCAGACAATAACAAATGTTGGCAAAGATGTGGAACAATTGGAACCCTCATACATTGTCAATG
Organism: Propithecus coquereli; assembly: GCF_000956105.1. Taxonomy (NCBI): domain Eukaryota; kingdom Metazoa; phylum Chordata; class Mammalia; order Primates; family Indriidae; genus Propithecus; species Propithecus coquereli. The sequence continues at coordinate 3,636,165 of NW_012153840.1, forward strand.
AGAATGTAAAATGGTGCAGCTGCTTTGAAAAATATTCTGGCAGTTCTTCAAAAAGTGAAACATAGTGTTACTGTATGACCTAGCAATTCTATTTCTAGATATATACCCAAGAAAATCGAAAACATATGCCCACACAAAAATGTGCACACAAATATTCAGTGCAGCATCATACTTAATAGCCAAAAATGCAAATTATTCAGTCATAAAACGGAATAAAGCACGAATGCAAACTTCAATAAGAATGAACCTTGAAAACATTACGCTGGGTGAAAGAAGCCAGACACAAAAGACCACATATTGTATGGTTTCATTTATATGAATTAGCCAGAATAGCAAATCAAATCTGTAGAGACAGAAAGTAGATTAGTGGTTGCCTGGGCTGGAAGAAGAGAGAAATGGGGAGTGTTTGCAGATGGGTTGATGAACATTTTCTGCAATTCTTTTTGGGGGCGATAAAAATTTTCTGCAATTTGGTGATGGCTGTATAACTTTGTGCATATATTAAAAATCACTGCATCGTATACTTTAAAGGAGTGATTTTATAGCATGTGTTTTATACCTTAATTTTTAAAACTGCAAAGACAATCAAATCTCTGTCACTGACTTATGTCCTTTGAGCATGCTGTGCAATGCAGTGAGCTGTAAGCACACTTTGAAATACACCAGCTGAGATGGGGAAAGTTCCATAGATGACTGAAGAGAAAGCTAAGTGAATACTTTTTTTTTTTTGATTGAGAGGTGACTTTTCTGATTTTTGTCAAAATGGCAAACCAATATAGGTGGCTGTTTCCTTCCTTTCCTAAAATCAACCTTAGAGAAACTTTTAAAAAAAAAAAAAAGGGAAAGTATTTGTTCATGTTCCACAAATGAACAAAAATAACAAAACAGCAACAAAAGTTAGACAGGCTGATTGCAGCAGTCCAGATGTGGCTGTGGGGACACTGGGGATTCTCGTGTGGATGGAAGCAGCCGGAAGTGGCACGGAGAGCACAGGTTGGGGGAAGGGATCTCAGGTTCTGCTGTCGCTTCTTCTCCAAGTGGCTTTGGCACAATTATCTCCGATTTTGCCACAGAAATCCCAGGTCAGTGGCATCTGAGAGCATCACAAAGCCCTACTGGGCTGAGGAGTTGATGAAAACAGATGTGTGGCAGCTGGCTGCCCTCTGGCCCCTCAACACCACTCTCTGTCTACAGAGTCCCAGCGTTGGTGGGTCTCAGCCCAGAGAAACTGCCTCTTCTCCACGCTGTTTCTTGCCAGGAGTTTAGATGAACGTACGTGCTGCCAACTCTATGGCCTCGACGTGTATCAAGCAATGAATAGTGAGTGTGAAAGCAGATACATCAAGAAGGATAGTTAGAGATATTAACAAACCTTCATAGAAACTGATAGGACAAGAGATTAAAAATACAAATAGCAAGATCTGAAAAATATAATTAATAAATTCAAGCTACATAAATATTTGTATATTTTTATGTTACATATGTGTATAGCTTGAATTTATGTGTACATATGTGTATATGTTTATATATAATACATATTCATGTACATCTTATACATGTATAATGTGCATATATATAATGAGAGGAGAAATGCTATATATTAAAAAACAGAATACACCATCTTTTTATGCACATTTTTGAGCACATATGGAAAAAATATTCACAAAAAATTGACTGTTAATTAGGCCATAAAAGAAACCTCAATAAATTCCAAGGGAATTGGATCATATACACCATATTGACCATGTTCTTCAGCTATAATACAATAAAATTAGAATTTAATAGCAAAGGATGACCACAAAAATACTGTATGTCTGGAAAATTAAATAATATTAAGAAACAACCCATAGGTTGTAGAGGAAATAAAAAAGGGAAATTAAAAATTTCTTAGAACTGAATGATAATGAAAATTTGTCTCCATAACGCTGATAATCCAATCAGAACCACTTGTATCATGACTGGTGCTGTGCTCCAGTGGTGTTTCACAGCAAACCTGAACCTGAAATCGCATGGTTTTTAACATTGAAGCTATAAGAAATTTGGATTTTTAAGGAGATCAAACTGTGGTTCACATGGCCCAGTCATCAAGAGTTTGACTTTTTTTTACTTTAAAAATCAATAATTTTCTGTACTCAGTGAAGAAATAATGAAGTATCATTGGGAATAATACACACATCCAAATGCTTGACACAACAAGAAGAAATGCTTTCCATGCCAATGTGACCAAAGAGGAGACAGAAATTCACATCCAGCTACTTCCCCAAGCGGACACAGCATCTTCCAGCTTCCAGTGGACATGTTGGTTGAGTTCACCTGGGATGGAGCCAGGGAAGAAGACCTCCCTGGGAGACCTGTCCATAATTTCTAGTCCTTGTTCTAGCTGCGTCTTCCGAACTACCTGAGAGAGCCACCAAAGGTTTGCTGCCATTCTCAATAACACGATGATTGTGCATTAGGAATTTCTAAGTTAGTACAGGAAGTGGACAAATGTTTTTACCAGCCAGGCATTATGCCTCCCTAAGCCTTTTGATAACGGCTTCCTACGTTTTCTTTGGGAAATCACCCCGCCCTGCTACCAGACTGCAGTCCATGTGGCTGCCATCGCAGCCTTGAAGGATGCTATAAATCCAGGCCTGTCCAATGGGCCCAGAATTTCCAGGACACAGCAACTGGTTTAGGTCTGGGATCAGGGATCAAGCTGACATTTGGGAGATTTTTGCAGGGGTTTTTGTGACAGAGACACTCTCTGTCCTTTTGAGAGCATAGGCAGCACAGCATGTAAGTCTGGAGCAGCTTGGGTCCTCTTTGCCGCCACACGGACAGAAGGCCTAGAATG
>NW_012153840.1:3639550-3647559 GCF_000956105.1 Propithecus coquereli
TATTTTTAAATTTCAGAATATTACAGGGGTACAAATGTTTTGGTTACGTGGATTGCTTTTGTACTGCTTGAGTCAAAGTTATAAGTGTGCCCATCACCAAGATAGTGTCCATTGTACCCATCAGGTATGATTTCACTCGTCCCCTCCTCCCCCCTCCCACCTGCATGATTTCCATGGAGTTTTACTTCCATCTGTGCACATGAGTGCTGATCGGTTAGTTCCAATTTAATAGTGAGGATATGTGGTGTTTCTTTTTCCATTCTTTAGATTTTTCACTTAGCAGAATGGTCTCCAGTTCCATCCAGATCGTTGCAAAAGGTATTAATTCAGTTTTTTTATGGCTGAGTAGTATGCCATGGTGTATATATACCACATTTTATTCATTCACTCATGAATTGATGGGCACTTGGGTTGATTCCATATCTTTGCAATTGTGAATTGTGCTGCTATAAATGTTCAAGTGCAGGTGTCTTTTTGATAAAATGACTTTTTTTCCTTTGGGCAAATACCCAGTAGTGGGACTGCTGGGTCAAATGGTAGGTCTGCTTTTAGTTCTTTGAGGAATTTCCCTACTATTTTCTAGAGAGCTCACATTAGTTTGCAGTCCCAACAACAGTGTATAGTGTTCCCATCTCTCCACATCCATGCCAGCATCTATTGTTTTGGGACTTTTTGATAAAAGCCATTCTCACTGGGGATAGGTGATATCTCATTGTGATTTTGATTTGCATTTCTCTGATGATTAGTGATGTTGAGCATTTTTTCGTATGTTTATAGGCAATTAGTCTACCTTCTTTTGAAAAGCTTCTGTTCACGTCTTTTGCCCACTTTTTAACCAGGTTGTTTGATTTTTTTCTTGCTGATTTGCTTGAGTTCTTTGTAGATTCTGGTTATTAGCCCTTTACCAATTGGATTTGCAATGAGATTTTGGTTCAACTTATCCATCATCAACAAAAGAAAGAAGTTTTCTTAAAAGAGAAGGGTCAGTATTATCTTGCTCACTAATACAAACAACTATTATTCTTAATTTTATTTAAATAGAGAACTATAGTGAATTTTAAAAATACATTGACCTAAATTTGGAGAGCTGCCTATACACCAAAACCCCATTAAATACTCTGAAGATGGGGCTAGTTTGAGTAACACTGACTGAGGTTTTCCCCTGACCCCATCCATCCTTCCACCATGGTTTCGCAATGTTCCAGTTCTGTACGGAAGTATGTGTTTTGGACATTGGTATGTTCAGCTCCTTTTGCACAAGTCTGGTGAAAAAACTTTAACCAGGCGGGAGAACAATGAGAATCTCACTCATGTAAACATGTTGGCAATTTTGCTGATTTATGGGCAAGTTTGTTGGGTGTTCTTTAGAGCTGCCATCTAGCAATTGGCCATACGCACACTGTCTGCTCTCTGAGAAAGCCATTATAAAGAAAAGAACACAGGATCTAGGAGAGGAACAGAGAACGTGTGTATTATATTCTGAGCATATTTGTAGGCATGCGTGCTTTCTGACACGGCAAAAGCAGATTACATATCAATATTTACATTAAAAGAGCAAAAGTACCATCCAACTTAATGAGAATTTTAAACCTCTTCTTACTCTCTCATTTGCACTTGAAAAGAGCTGTCAGTCAAATAATTTTTTGTCTTTATTGGAGAGATGCTTCCTTTGGAAGGCTATGTTTTTCTTTTTTAGGCTACAGCATGCTTCACGACTTAAAAGTGCTTGTCTTCCTGAAATCACGTGGGCTTCATTTTTCAAGCCTTGAATTAGAGGGATGTTGCCCTGGATAAAAATATATCCACGGGAAGAGGATTATTGGCAACTCAGAAATGTTAACCCAGTTCATTTGGTGGTAGTGTGGCAAGTGGGGCTGATGTAGTAATCTAATGCATAGTTTTAGAAACCATAATTGTTTTGCTTAAGGTAACATGGAAAGGAATCCTTTTCCTGACAGCTCAGCAGGGCTCCCAAGTGCGATTATCAGAATGGTAGAGACTGTGACAGAAAAAAAAAAAAATCAATTCTATGTCATAGTGAAACCTATTGCTGAGGTTTTTCTTTAAAAAAGAAAGAAGTAAGAACAAGCAAACCCCAGGACTCCTGAGCATGTCTACAAGGTGTAAGCAGATGAATTTAAATCAAACTGGATTTAAAGATTTCTAAGAGAAGTTCTCGACCCAATTACTTTAACACTTTCTAGAATGTTGTGTGTTCTCTGCTCTGACCCCAGGGTTGAGACATACTAACTCATTAATAGAATTGCCAGCCAGGCATGGTGGCTGTAATCCCAGCATTTTTGGAGGCTGAGGTGGGAGGAGATCGAGAGTTGGAGACCAGCCTGGGCAACATAGCAAGACCCCATCTCTAAAAATAAATAAATAAAAAAAAATAGCTGGGTGTAATGGCGTGCACCTGCAGTCCCAGCTACTCAAAAGGCTGAGGGGGGACATATCGTTTGAGTCCAGAAGTTAAAGGCTACACTGAGCTGTGATGGTGCCACTGCACTCCAGACTGGGCGACAGAGCGAGACTCTGTCTCAAACAACAAAACAAAACAAAACAAAAAACATGTTCTTCCTTTTTCTTTGCTTTAACAACAACTAGCAGATACTCTTTTGTGTGTGTGTGTGTGTGTGTGTGTGTGTGTGTGTGTGTGTGTGAGAGACTCTTGACATTTCAGTTTGTAATTTAGTTTGGGTTGGTTTTGTCAGTTTCTTTTGGCAGGTGGCAGTGACAAGTGGCTTGGAGCCTGGGGCACAGACAGTCCCACCTGGCATTTCTCTCCAGGTTCCCTTAAGCACTTCCTGGTCAGTGCTCATGCTGAATAGTCTCGAACTCTCTGCCTAAGTCACATCTGCTTCATGCTCCAAGCTCCCTAACACGGGGCAACAAAGTTGGCTGCCGCTGTCTGCTATCTTGGAATTGGAAATAACAGAGGCGGGGAATCCCTGTCTCCTCATCACCCTGGGGCTGGCGCGTTCCCATTTCTCTCTCCCATGGGTGTCGACCCTGTGAAGTGAAGCCCTTCCACTCCCAGCCCCCACTCTGGTCTCCAGCACGGCCCTCAAATAAGGTCTTCAAGTTCTGTCCACACCCATCTTCCCCCACCCACACCCCCCGCCTTAAGCCCAGGGAACAGTGTGTAACTCTCCCATTTCAAAGTTCTTTAGAATAACATGGTGATGCGGTGTGGTGGGAAAACAACGCTCTTTGAAGTTTGACACGGTTTTGTGCCCTTCCCACAGTTCCCACTTTGCAAGGTCGTTGCAAGGACCAGGAATAAAAGATATGAAGCTCTGGGAACACGGTGGTCCCCAGAATGGAGGCTCAATCTCATAAACACTGGCGTTTGTTTGTCTGTTTGAAGAGGCAGAAGTGACAGGGACATAACCAGCTTCTCTTTTACTTCTGCCCTGAGGCATTCACTGACTCTCCGTTTTAAGTTGATCCTTCCTAATCCAGAATGTTCTGTTCCTTTCCCTCCCGCGGCGCTGTGCGTGTGGGAGAATGAGCCCCCTGGTGGCCACTCCGAAGAAGTACTGCAGTTAATTTCTGTTTCTCTCCTTAAAGCTTTTTTTTCTTTTTTTTTTTAAGATGAAAAATCACTCCTTGGCCCAGATGCTGTGAGGTGTGTTAGGAGAGAGCTGAGGTCACAGGACATGATACATGGAGCGTGCCTTCGAGGAGTTAAGGTATCCAACCGTCTCAGTTTGCCAGGAAATAAAGGATTGCCCGGGACCCCGACTTTCAGTGCTGAAATCCAGCCAGTCTCAGACAAACCAGGACAGGTTGGCTCCTCAAGGTTTGTCTCATTCTCTCTGTCGCTGGGCAGAGGCCAGCCCCTAAGGGTTAAAACGCAGGGCTGGCAGTTTAAATGGGAGCAAGGATGGAGAACAGGGTAGTGAGTGGTGCAATTTCCTGCAAGGATGGGGGTGTGAGGGGCCCACCAGCGTCGGGCGGGGGTGGGGCAAGTTGGAGGAAGTTATTAACATGAGGACACTAGGTCGCTCAGTTGGGTCTAACCACTGTGCTCCAGCTTCGTCTCAATTGCTCTAGGAATGGTCTTCATCAAAAGAAAGCCCTATGCAGATTTATGATCTATTGGATAATTTGTTTTTCTCTTTTGGCAAGATGATTCCAAGGAGGTTTCTCTCTCCACCAAGGATCTGATGGGTGCACGGTCACATCCTGAAGGGACAGAAGGGGAGACCCAAGTTTTCCTTTGCCTCCCCCACGTCTTCACAGACCGAAAATTAATATCCTCTAACTAATCACTAGAAGCTAAGAGAATCCTGATGGTTCAGTCACGTGGTATAGAGCAGGCACCGCGTCCTACAGAGATTGGAAAGAAGACTAAGAACCGTCATCGGCAATCACCTGGGCTGGAAATTTGCCAGGACCACACAGTTAACTCTCACCACTTAGGTGCACGTGTTTTAGAGAATGAAACACAGCAGCCTTCCAACCTGTTTAATATCACTTTCCAAATTACCCAAATGCTACCTTTGTTGCTCCTTGAAAGTTGCCTTTGCAAGAACTTGCCCAGTTCGGTCCTGCCCAGTGAATCAAAGCTGATCAGATTGCACGGTAAAAGAGCCCCACTGTTTACCCCAAGACTTTTGAGTCGTCTATGATAATGCTGCATGGAGGAAATTTCTTAGGTTATTACGGAAGAGTGGTTTTCAACTGGGGCGATTTTACCCCCGCCTTATTCCTCCCAGGGATATGTGGCAATGTCTAGAGACATTTTGGCTTCCCCAACTTGGTGAATACAACTGGCATCTAACGGGCAGGGGCCGGGGGGCTACTAATTCATCCTACAACGACAGGACAGTCCTGCACCAAAGAAGTCCCCAGCCCCAAATATCAATAGTGCTGAAGTTGAGGGGCCCTGCAAGAGGGCATGTATACGTCAGGTTCTTCTGATCTCATCTTTTTTCCAACATGGAGAAAGAACGACTCCATAATGAATGGAGTACACATCACCCTCTTATCTTGAGGGTAAGTTTTTTATTTTTATGTTGTTACAATAGAGTTACATCGACACTTTTCCAAAAATGTTGAACAAAAGCCGGATCTAGAATATAGTAAGCATGTTGTTGAGAGAAGTAATTTCATCCATTTCTTGGAAGCAATGGAAAGAACTGAGTTATTATAAATCAGTGTAGTTCAGGTAGAAGACCAAAGTTTCAAATCCAAGATCATAGGTTTGTGGTTGAATGCAGAGGATAGCCAAGAAGACAGTTCAAATGCAAAAGTGAAGTACTATGAAAACTCAATTATGTAGCCTCAAATCCGTGCTAATTTATACATGGTGGCTTGCAGTTCGTCTGATCAAATTAGTAATATTAATTAAATTTTTGAAAAGGCCAAGAAGGAAATTTACAAGATAAGGCTGAAGCATTTTGTAGTGCTGAAAGTAAGAAAGTGGTCAAAAAGAAATAAAGACAATGATGGAGACATGTTGAAGGGATATATACGTGAGCTAACAGCAAGATCTCCTAATGGCCAAAGCTGGAACAAATTTCAGCAACAAAAATAAAATAGTACTGGATTATAAACCAAAGTATAAAATAACTATTTCTGAGTCCATACCGATATAAATAAATGGGGAAGAATAGATAAATCTCCCATGCAGAAGAATTTCAACTAATTTATGTAGATACTCAACCCACAAGGAGGTGAAACGTAACTCCCCACTCCTTAAGTGTGAGCTACTTGCAGAGTGACTTTTTTCCCCAAGAATAATGGAAAGGGCGAAGAAAAAAAGAGTAAATTTCCAGTGGAGACGCCTGACAAGCACTGCCTCAGCCGGGTGCCCGAGGTCAACATGGACAGTGATAAATCATGTTGATAGTACGTACCCTTGAAATGGTGTGATGGGAATTGCCCTTCACCTCTGTGGTCTTCCTCCCAACAATACAGGACCCCAGTCAAGTGTTTTCTCCCAATCTGTGACTTCTCTTCATTGCTTAAAAAAAGAAAGTTTTATTACATATGTATATATCCATAGTAATATGTTGTTTAGTGTTTCTTGTTTTAGAGATAAAATTCACATATTATATAATTCACCCATTTAAAGTGCACAGTTCTGTCTTTTAGCATATTCATAGGGCTGTGCAACCATCACTGCAATCTAGTTTTAGAACATTTTTGTCCTCCTAAATGAAACTCTGTACCCATTAGCACTCAGTCCCCGTTCCCATATTCTTACCTACCCCAAGAAACCACTAATCCACTTTACATACATTAGTTAATTAATTCTCACAGTAATATATAAAGTAAGAGCCTGGATTATCTCCATCCCCCACAGATGAGGCAACTGAGGCCCAGAGAGGTGAAGGTCTCACAATTAATAAAGAAAGGCACTTATTACCCAATCTAAGGCAAGGACAGCGGTCATAGCAGACTTTCCCTGCACAGGAGCGGACAGTAAGTATTAATATTTTCAGCTTTATGGGCCACACAGTCCCCATTGCAACTATTCACCTCTGCTGTTGTAGAGTGAGTGCAGCCATAGACAACATGCTGACAAATTGGTGTGTCTGTGTTCAAATAAAACTTTATTTACAAAAACAATTGGAGGGCCAGATTTGTCCTGCAGGCTCTAGCTTGTCAACTCTTGAATTGAGCCGTCATCAAAAGCCTTGCGTCCACCTGGATGCTTCTCTCCAATCCCCTTTCTCTGCTGCCCCAGCCCCAGCCCCTCTAGATGACTGTTACACTGAAGTTTGTATTTACCACCCTCTGGCTTTAAAAAACAGCATTTTCTTACATAAGCTCTGGATCATCAAACAATATGTTACTTTGTTTTACTTGTGTTGAGCTCTAAAAATGTTATCATACCGTGTATGGTCTTCAGCTTTTTAAAAAATTCAATGTTGTATTTCTAACATCCATGAGCATGTCAAATACTTCATAGTGTGAGTGTACTTTAAGTATTTTATCTATTCTCTCCTTGATGGGTATGCAGGTTGTTCACGGTTTATTTCTATTATAAAAAATCCTGCTAGAAGCAGAATTGCTGGGTTAGAGGATAAAAAAGTGTGGGTTTTTTTGTTGTTTTTTTAAGATGTCTGGGCTTTGTCATCTTCGGCAAATTGCTTCATCTCTTTCTAAAGACTCTTTTTTTTTGCCTGTGTAAAATGAAGATAATCATGGTACCCACCTCACAGCATCGTTGTGAGGATTCAGTGAGATAATCCCTGTAGATCTCTGAGCACGGAGCTAGTACAGTTTAGAAATTTAAGAACTTTTTTTCTCTATATTAATTTGTCAGTTGACTTCTCTACACTAGGCTGCAAAGTCAGGAAGGGCAGGGACTGGGTAAATTACCTCTGAAGCTTTAGCATCTACCATATATCACTTTTTAAATAACTGCGTGTTGAGCAAATGAATGAAGCAATGAATGAAGGGATGTGTGAGTGTGATCAGAACTGTAGCCCCATGGGCTGCAGACACTGGTGCCAATGACCCAGGTGTCTTGGTTTTGAGCACTGAGGTTACGGAAGGTGCCAGCTTCAGACTCCCTCTGATTGGACAGAGTGCTTGGTTTGGCTCTGACTGTGTTAGTCAGTGAGTAATTCCCTTTACTGTTTCTGCCTCAGCAGAAGGCGTGCAGGTTGACGGTCTGAGTCTCGGAGATGCAGAGTCTATAAGCTGCTTCTTTCCACCTGTGAATAGCAGGTGAGCTGTGGAAGAACTCATTGTCACAAGGGAACTCAGCAAGACACAGGACTGTAACATTTGCAGGTCACGTAAGCCGCAGTCATTAAAGGGCATTGTTTAGAAAGGATTGCCAGTTACCGTTGAGCCAATTTCCTTTCAGAGGCCCAAAGCACACTCACAGGAATTCAGTTGTTTGGATTTTATAAACATATCCACATAGACACACGTGTATCATTTCTTAATACAAACACAGTACACTGTGGGTTTGTATATCTCTTTTTGAAATACAAATCAGATCCTAGGAATACTATAGAAAAAAATCCTCTACCAGTAAAGTT
>NW_012153840.1:3647889-3649509 GCF_000956105.1 Propithecus coquereli
TCGAACTCCTGAGCTCAAACAATCCGCCCGCCTCGGCCTCCCAGAGAGCTAGGATTACAGGCGTGAGCCACCGCGCCCGGCTCAACAAGATAATTCTTATTCCTTGGATTTTAGTTCTAAAGGAACCTTCCTCGGATAACAAGGGTGCATTTTCCGATCCTTTTCTTCATAGCTGCATCTTCATAGCATAGATGCAAAAGGTAGCTATTGCATCTAGTTTAATACTGCTACATAATCATGAATTAATGATGCCTGTACTTGTGTCGACTCATTAGATTTCCCAGGTGCGTAAGCAGTAACAGTGGCAAAGCAGGCTAGCCACCAACGTAGCTACCAAGGTCAAGTTTGCCATAGAAGTCCTGAATTCTCTGTCTGTAGAGACCCAGCAAGACATTTTCAGAGCTGGCTCATAGACTGTGATTGGTGACTCTGTTTGAAATTCCAGGTTTTCCATCGCAGCGTTATACGTGATGAATGGGCTGGGATCTGACGGTTAATAACTGCCATCGCCGACAGCTAGAGAATCCTTCAGGCTGAATTTGGGTGAAATACCAAGAAAGTGCTACATACTCACAAGTTCTGGGAAGGCTATATAGATGAATGGGCAATTTTTTCCAAATACAAAGATTTTTCATTCCCTTCTTGACCTACCCCCATCCCTTACCGTCCCCCCAGGATTCTGACAACCATGTCCTGCAAGTTGCGCTTTGGGTTTTCAGCTGAACAGCATTCTTCCACATTTTAAATAAAGACATCTGTCTGTATTATTTAGTCAAGAGAGTAAAAATTATGGACTGTGGAAGGCACCGAAAAAGAGGTTGACATTGAGATCTAAGATTCTTTTATGTATGACAAATGTTCTATTTTTCCTGGCAAATAACGTCTTCATTAATTCTTGCCACTAGTTGGTGCTAGGATACCATTTAGTAAGCATGCAATTACATGGAATCGGCCACGATTAGTCACCCTGAGTGGGTCCTTCCTTTTTGGTTCACATGTACCCTTGATGTCATTGCCACTGTCTGGCTTGTCGATACAGAGGAAGCAGTTCTTGCTTTCCTGCCCAGGGTGTTTGCCACTCCAGGGCTGCACTCGCAGACGTGGAAGGGAGTTCCTTTTGAATGAGATGATCTTTAAAGTCTCTTTCATCACTAAGATTTTCTGATTTTATTATCACTTCTACTTGCAACACATAAACTTATTTTTATTATTCTCAAATCTTATAAATGGTGCATGTTTACTTGGCTAGAGATTTTAAAGACAGGTGTCTAAATAAAAATACTAATCCCCGACTTTCAAGTCCTCTCTAAAGGAAGAAACAGAACTAGATAGCTGGCTGGAAACCTCTTTTATTTTACTGTTTTACATTGTAAAATATATATATGATGAACTTGCAGAATGTATATATTTTCTTATGAATTTATTATTATACCCTCAACTTAACACATAGGGCTCTTCTTCTCTTCTCTGTTCTATATCTATATTTTTCTTATTCACTTTTTCCCCCTTTTTCTTGTCTTACTGTATTTTCCCAGACTCCCTTACAATGTTGAATAGTAACGATCGTAGCAGATGTCTTTGTCTCGTTGCTGATAGCCAAGGAAGAGCTTTCATCATTAA
>NW_012153840.1:3660099-3660625 GCF_000956105.1 Propithecus coquereli
TCAAAGACTAATCGGATCACATCAAAAATCCAACTTGCGGGATTCCCACTGGCCTAAGATGGAACAATTTGAACATCAAAAAGAATAACGGCCAGGTGCAGTGGCTCACACCTGTAATTCCAGCACTTTGGGAGGCTGAGGTGGAAGATTGCTTGATGCTAGGAGTTCAAGACCAGCCTGGGCAACATAGCAAGACCCTGTCTCTACAAAACATAAAAAAAATTAGCTGGACATGGTGGCATATGCCTACAGTCCCAGCTACTTGGGAGGCTGAGGCAGGAGGATCACTTGAGCACAGGATTTTGAGGTTGCTGTGAGTGAGGCTGACACCATGGCACCCTAGCCCAAGAGATACAGTGAGACCTTGTCCAAAAAAAAAAATAAAGAATGAGAAGACCTTTCTCAGAGGCCTCCCAGCCTAGCAGATGTCTCTTGTCTTCTCAGCAGTCAGGCTTGTTCCCAGGCCTGTTCTAAATCAATCCCTGGCCAGGTAAGTGAGATCCTTACCTGGATCTGCCTGACTGCT
>NW_012153840.1:3660675-3663028 GCF_000956105.1 Propithecus coquereli
AAAAATTTATTATCGATTCCTCAAAGGTTGTAGAAATTTTCAAGTCTTCTATTTCTTCTTAAATCAGTTTGGCTAAGTCATTTTTTTCTAACAATTTGTCCATTTTGTTCAAATTTTCAAATTCATTGCCATATAATTATTTATCATATCTTATTTTCTGTTTAATGACTGTGGCACATCTATAGTGTTATCTGTTTTTTGATTCCTAGTATTGTTTACTTATGAATTCTCTCTCTTTCTGCCTTTTTTTAATCCCAGTTTATCAATGTTATAATCTTTTAAAAGAACCAAGTTTAGGCTTTATTGATTCTGTTGTATATTTGTTTCCTATTATTTCTGTTCTTTATCATTTCCTTCCTTGTGATTTTTTTTTGTGTGGTCATCTTTCTGCCCCACTGCTAGTGCCTACTTATAACTTGATTGCCATTTTTAAGTAGTGATCATTTTACTGGTAATAACTAATAGCTGCTTAACAGTAATTCCATAGCTGGTTTGGTTGACTAAGGTATATCATTAATCAGGCTAAGATTGAAATTTTGATTATTCCTTGGGCTGATGAACTTCCTTTGAGTCCACGGCTACAGTCAGCCACCTCACAGAAGTCACTGAAAATGCCCCTGTAAATTTGGAGCATGTAAGTCTTACACCATTACTGGAAAAAAAAAAAACAAAAACCCAGAAGTTCACATCCTACTACCTGTTGGTCACTTCTGTTATCTTCAACAAGTGAAGACTAGCAGATCGTATGACAAAAAAAGCACAGAAGAAAAGTTTCATCTGTTGATTAAAAAAATATGCTAATTACATTTCTGTTTGAGTTTGATGTATATCTCACCCTTCAAAATACTTAAGAAATGTTCACAAATTGAGTTTCATTTTATTCCACTACTGTCATTATAAATTTTGCTTTAAAAATCATTCAAATAGGTTAGAAACATCATTACTTGCAATACTCTGAATTACTTTATCTGAGGTGTCAGCTATGGCATTTCTAGGAGTAACTTGGAGTGACGCCCCCTAGTGGGGATCAAGGACAGAGAGTGTTCTCATGGCAAAGTTTTGTTCTGCGTGCGAGCAATTATACTTGTCAATTGCCAATGTTAGATTTGCCGGTCCCCAGTTGTAGCTGGTATATGACATTCCATCAGACATGGAGAGGAAACATGCTCTTGTCAGCTTGGCTGACAAGGATAGTTTACTCTTCCTGGCTTCCTGTGTACTGTTATGCACCACACTGGTATGAAGACAGGAGTCTGAGTAAGACAGTAACGTGGCCAAAAGGAGGTAACAATTATTTCCTATAATGTTGACTTGTAACTTTTAGAAAATTCTTGAACATTAGTCTATCAATCACAAGGTGCTGAAAATTTGAAAAAGATATTAGTTTACTTTAGACTAAAACCAGAATATCAATCCTTTCAACTAACTGATTCAAAAGCACAATCATAGATACCTAGAAAAAAGAAAAAAATTCCATTTATAAATCACACAAGATAATTTCAAAATGTACCAAAAATCTAAATTTTATTAATTAAATTACATAAGTACCAAAAGAAGAAAAAATCCAATGGGTGAATTCCTTTGTAATCTAGGAGTGGAGAAAAATCTTACTATTTATGACCTGAAATCTAGAAGCAAAAGCAATTTTAAAAAGATTATAAATTCAACCACCAAAAAGCAACAATAAAAAAATCTTTTAAATGGTGAAAATACTATAAATAAAGGTGAAATGCAAATAATAAACTCAGAAAAATATTTTCCACTTATATCACAGATAAAGAATTTATAAAAGTTGAGAAAAAGTTCCTAAAAGTTGAGAAAAGTCTGATTTTTTTTTAAATGGATGAAAGTTACAGTTCACAGAAAATGAAAAGCAAATGCTCTTTAAAGATATGAAAAGATGCCCAGCCTTATAATAGGAGAAATGAGAAATCTACACTAAGATAATATTTCTCACCTACCCAACTTATAAAAATTTAAAACTTTGACATCAAACACTGTAGGCAAAGCCGAGGAGGAAACAGGAATTCTCATAAATTGTTAATGGGAATACAAAATAATATAAACTCTGTGGAAGGGAATTTGGCAACATCTAGCAAAATCCCATATGCATTTATCCTTTGATCCAGCAATCCTGTTTTTAGGACTGTATCCCAGTGATACATTTGCAAACAAACAAAAACCACAAGAAACATAGAAAACTACTTATTCATAAGTTATGCATTGCAACACTATTTGTAAGAGCAAAGGATTGGAAACCACCTAAACAACCATCAATAGGGAAATGGTTGACTAAAGTAGGAAAAATCCACACCATGGAGCACAATGAAACTGTAAAAAAAATAAATAAATA
>NW_012153840.1:3664443-3674085 GCF_000956105.1 Propithecus coquereli
CTTGTCTTCTCAGCAGTCAGGCTTGTTCCCAGGCCTGTTCTAAATCAATCCCTGGCCAGGTAAGTGAGATCCTTACCTGGATCTGCCTGACTGCTCGGGCATCATGGATGCTGGAGAGTCAGCCACAGATTGTCCACTCTCTTTGTAAATGACAAGTCTGTACACTGACAATGGCCAGAGACAGGTGCAGCATCTCATCGTGGATTAGACAGTTCTCAGTGGCTGAGGCAAAATTCATCCCATGATCTCAGCTCTCAGTGGTTGGAGACGGTTACCGGGCAAGCTGGGAGCCAGTGCGCCACCCTCAGGGCCCTGCGGAGCTGACTCAGCTTCCCTCTGCCCCCTTTGACAGCCAGGCTTGGTGCTTTAATGGCTGCTGGTGATCTCAAAATCCTTTTAATACAACTCTAACTGATTTCCTAATAATGTTGCTGCGGCATGCAAATCTATAGCTGTTGACTGTCCCCACAATGGCATGAAATGCTGTAATTTTCCAGAGCAACAGTTCAGTGGAAGAAATGGTCATGTTTCCATGTCCTAAATGCATGTCTAGAGGTAAGAAGACTATGTATGCTTTGAAGACAAATTAGAATCAATCACAGGTTATGTGGGAAGTCATCTGACAAATTTAGGAAGGTCAGTACATGCAAATATTTGTTTGGGTTCCTGGGTCTCAATGCAAGGCCGGAGACACTTAGCCTTTATTCTAACGGAGCCTCTTTGGGACAGGGATGGATGGACTGAATTCCATCCAAAGCTCCAACCCCGAGCAGTGCTGCCAGACCACAAATTGACTCCTCGTGGTGTTATTTCTGGACGACTGTGGTGTGGGTGACTCAGCGCATGCACTGATCTGTAACCAAAGGCAAATGGCGTCCTTTGGACACCAGTTCCTATCATCAACAGCCAACAATCCTCTCATTTTAGGACTTGGCTGGTGTTCCACGTGGATGTGTTACCTTGCTGGGAAGAACACACAGAAACAAATTGGAGGACCAATAGAGAGGGGCAGACTGATGTTAGAGGGGTCCAATGGCAGAACTAGGACCAGCAGGCTTCCTGTCGACCCCACGACTAAGACCCAAACCTTTCACATGCCCAGGGGCTGGGCATGACCTGGTCCTGCTCACTGGTCCGGCCTCCTCTCCTGCTTCTCCCCTTGGTCTCTGCAACCCCGTCGGCCTTCCTCAGACCTCTCCTGCCGGAGAGCGTCCTGCATGCTGTTCCCCCTACTGAGCACGCTCCTCTGCCCTGTCTTTGCCCACCCGACCCCCACTGGACCCCCAAACCCAATCCAAACGTGGCTTCCTCAGGGAGACCTCCGTAAGCCCCCAAACTAGCTTTCATGTCCTTGTCTGCCAAAGTTTGAATGTCCCTTCAAAATTCAAGTGTTAGAACTTAAACCCCAAGGCGATGGTATTAAAAGGTAGGGTCTTTGGGGAGTGATTAAGTCAGGAGGACTTCGCCCCATGAATGGGATTCATCCCCTTAAGAAAGAGGCTTCAGAGAGCTGCCTGGTCCTTTCGTGTCTTCTCCACATGAGGACACAGCATTCATCCCTTCTGCCCTCCTGCCTTCTGCCATGTGAGGACGCAGCAAAAGGTGCCATCTGGGAAGCTGAGAGCAAGCCTTCGCCAGCCCCTGAATCTACCGGTGCCTGGACCTTGGACTTCCCGGCTTCCAGAACCGGGAGAAAACAAATTTCTATTCTTTATGAATTACCCAGTCCCAGGCATTTTGTTACAGCAGCACAAGCAGACTGAGACGCTGGCATATGTTTTTATCTCCTTCTCCTTCAATGTACTTCCATCTGCACCATCCGCTGGTTAGCGGGATTATTTGATCACTGTTTGTCTCCCTGTCCCAGGACTGAATATCCACACAGACAGGAGCCCGGTCTGCATTTCTAATACTTACCGCAATACTTGGCACGTGGTGAGCTTCCATAAATATGTTTTGAATGGATGAATG
The DNA here is from genome assembly GCF_000956105.1 of Propithecus coquereli. NCBI lineage: Eukaryota > Metazoa > Chordata > Mammalia > Primates > Indriidae > Propithecus > Propithecus coquereli. The sequence goes on from NW_012153840.1 coordinate 3,666,415, forward strand.
AGGTCTGCTTGACAGTTCTCTTGCCTTATTTTGAGAAGAGTTCATTATTCTCTTTTCAGAGATTATCATGGGAAATAAAATAGATCCTCACTGAGCCATCCCAAGTATCTCATGTGACAGCCAGGGGATGCGCCCTCCCCGCCTCCCCCAGTGCACAGTTCGTCCTGTTCTGAGGGACTCTCGCTGACTAGGATTGAGCTTGGCACCCTTTTCTGAACACTTACCATTCATCTTCGCCTTCGTGTACCAGAACACTTTCCTTTTAGGATCAGATCCTCTCAGCCTCTAAGCTGCATCAGTAAACTACTCTCCGAGAGTCACAGCTGTTCCTCATGTTATTAATAGTTACAACAAATTACTCCAAAGCTTAGCATCGTAAAAGAACAACAAACGCTTATTATCTCATAATTGCTGTGGATCAGGAATGCCAGGGCAGCCTAGCTGGGTGGTTCTGGCTCAGGGTCTCTCGTGGGGTGGTAGTCAAGACGTCAGCCTGGGCTGTGGTCAGCCGAAGGCTTGACTGGGACTGGAGAATCTGCTCCCAGGTGGCTTCCTCACACGACGGGCTGGTCCGTGCTGGTTGTTGTTAGGAGGCCTCAGTTCTTCATCACGCAGACTTCTCCACAGCGCTGCTTGGGCATCCTCACGACGTGGCAGCTGACTCGCCCCGGGGGCAAGTGGTCCAAGAGTGAAAGCAAGAAGAAAATCACAGCGTCTTTTATGAACTAGCCTCCAGCGTCATACTCCTTCGTCCCCACAATCTTCTGTTGGTTGCAAAGGTCGGAACTATTTTGAAGGGGTCTCCACAAGGGTGAATCACTGGGGTCATTCCCATAGACTCACTCAACTTGAACTGGACCTGGTCTCCTTTTGCACCTCACACTTTCACTCCCCTGCTCACAACCCTCCAGTGGCTTCCCAGAGCACATAGCAGAAACCCTAACGTCCTTACCAAACTTCTTGCCTCCATCCCCCATGTGATTCAACCCCTCCCAACTGCTCCATCCTCATCTCCTAACTCCCCTCTCACTCACTCCGCTCCAGCCACACTGACCTTCTTCTCTGTCTCTAACACACCACACTCTTCCTCTCCCAGGGCTTTGCGTTTACTGTTGCCTCAACCTGGACCTTTTTCCTCCCGACCCCTGCACGGCTGCCTCTGCCCCTGCTTCGCTCACAGCTCTGCCAGGTTGTTCGCCTCTTCCACCTCCTCGGAGAGGCCTTCCTTCCCCACAGTGTGTCGGACTAACGCTCATTTCCACCCTTCACTCTGTATTCTTTTTCCTCATCTTGATGTTTCTGAATAGCAATTGTCACAACATGAAATTATAATGCATATTATTATTTTAATAATTTGTCTCCCCTATGACAAAGAGTATAGAGAGCATCTCTGAAGTAGTCCCTGATCTAACCCCAGGATTTAGAATAGTGCCTGGTATGTGCTAGACACCCAAGTACTGTTTGCTGAATAAATGAATGACGGAATGAATAACTCTGCAAAAAGAGAAGGTTGGACTAGATCAGTCTGTGGATCGACGCTGCTCTAAGAACTGTTTGTTACTGGTTCACGACCAGAAATTGGCAATAAATATTGAGAAACTTTTATGGCAGCTTGACATTGCTGCAACATCCAAACTCATGACCAGTGACTGATCTTGTTGAAGCGGGTGGAAAGTCTCCACCACGGACCAGCTTGGGTGGTGTTGGACTTACACGGGGAATCACATGTGTCTCGTGCCGCGGATTCGTCATCCTCAATTGGAGCACTTTAAAAATGGACGATATTTTAAATCATCGGCTATGTCCATTATGATCCCGAAGTGTATAAAATCCAGATTCCATTTCTGCCATTAAAAAGCTAATTAAATACAATTATAGCTTTTCAGGATAAATGACAACTGATGAAGGATTGAAGATCAATTCTGAAATTACAGCATCACTTGCTTCATTTTAGATAAAATGAGTATCTCCCGTCCTTGGCAATGCATACTCTGACTTTCAATGTTTATGTCAAAAACTTATTTCTCTTCTCAAATAATGAGGCCATATAACTCATGTAAAAGTGTTAGCTGAGAGCTGAGAATACAATGCTCAAGTTTCAATGTTGTACCAAAATAGATTGTGTGCCATCCAAAGAGATTTCCAGATTCCCTTTCTGCACTATAGTATTTGGATGCAAAATTGTATGTTCTCAAGTTGCTATTTAAAATGAAATTCCACTGGATAGATGTAAGGTTTTAAATAGAGTTTTAAGTCTTTCCAAAGCCATCAAAGAGTGAACTCTTTATCCTGAAATTGTTCACTTTTACAAATGACTTTCTTCCTTACATAAGTTGAAACTGGATGGTGTTTCCCCTTTTAGAAGTCAACGTAAACATGAAACGAGCTGTTTGTGTGGCGGCTCCTGCCTGAAGTTCACAAAGCGATGAACAGGCTTTTCATTCATTCTCCCTGCTGCTGCCTTTCCATACAGACACTAGGTCCTTCTAGCTGCTTATTCCTACGTGTTCAGAAAGACCCGAGCACTGTCTCCCCTCGGACCATAGTCTAGCTCCCACCCTGAGGTTTTAGTTTCCATCACAAGTCTTCACGGCGAACTTCCTAGCAAACAAGACTTGCTCGAGCTGTGAAGAAGAAAATCGAGTAGCCTGGAGGGCTCTGTCGAAGGGATTGAGGACGAGACCAGAGCCCCCGTGTGCTTTGGGAAGGTGGGGGCTGTTAGGAGGGTGAAGGGTGAGGGGCACAAGCCCGTGTCTCTGAAGAAATTCTGTCTACCTGACCAGGCACAGGGTTCAGATCATTCCAACTGCACACCGACTCTGGACACGGGCAGCTCAGCCGTGCCGGCGCACTCCAAACCATACGATTTCTGAAGAGCTTGCTGGACAGACGCTGTTCAGAAGACATGCTGACCTCCCAGTGAGGCTGGCCGATGAGCCTGGGAGACAAGCGGTCCTGAACAGGTTCCTTCTCCTGGGGACTGGCCACCCTTCTCCATGTACATTCCTACCCCATGCCTGGGACACTCCACCACCATGACTGAGGTCCTCCAGGCTGGAATCCCCTTGGACGTTAGGAACTTCCGCCAGCCAAAGTCTGAAGCAGAAATGCCCTTGAATGTGATCTGTGCAGGGGTTTAACTGTTGCTCTCCTCAGCATGGAGAATTCAACAAGCAAGGAGGTTGAATGGAGACCTTGTCCTTTCACCTGACTGTTTGTTCCCGGGAGGGGTCTGTGGGTTTGGTCTGAGGCCTAAGTCCACAGGTGTAGACAAAGAGCCACACAGCAGTGTGATGTGGGTTCATGTCCTGAGTGGGCCGGGCTGTGGCTGGAGGGCGGCGCCAGGCTTTGATTTAGATCCTTTAGATCGATGCCGGCGACTCTTCTTGGTAACTGCCTAGGCTGTGTGCCCCCTTCCTATCCCGCTCCCCATCCTCCTCCCCGTCCTCCTCCCCATATTGTTGTCCGCCCTAGCAGTCCTTCAAAACCCACAGATTGATCCCCACGGTGGGCTGCAATGAGTAGGAGCTGATTTCAGAGTTTGGGTCCCAAGCACGGCCTGACCCTGAGTGGCCTGACCCTGGTGGCAAAGTTCTTCCCCTGTCAACAGTCACACTTGGCCTGCAGAGCACCAGGGAGAGGGCAGCAGGCACAGCTGGAGATCTGGGCGTCACGCTAAGATGGTTGCAGCTGGAGGGTCCTCTGCGGGCTGGTCTGGGGGCTAGGCATGGATAGATATTGCCCCCTGCCCCCAGTTTTAACGCAGCAAAGGCAGGTGATCCCAGCACAGGGAGTTGAAGTGCATCTGCCTTGTGTACTAGTTTCCCGTGGCTGCTGTAACGAGGAACCACAAACTTGCGAGTGACCTAAGTCTGCAGTTAAGACGTGGCAGGGCCACACTGCCTCTGAGGCTCTAGCGGAGCATCCGTTCTCAGCCTCTTCCAGGTTCTGGTGGCTGTGGGCATCCCTTGGCTTGTGGCTGCATCACTCCAGTCTCTGCCTTCGGGGTCACATCACCCCCTCCTTGTCCGCCTGTGTCTTCTTTTGTCTCTTCTAAAGACGCTTGTCTTTGGATTTACAGCCCACCTGGGTAATCCAGGACGATCTCCTCATCTCGGTATCCTCAACTGAATTATGTCTACAAAGACCCTTTTCTCAAATAAAGCCACATTCATGGATTCCAGGGACTTGGACATGGATATATCTTTTGCGGGCCCCTATGGAACACACTCTGCCTCGACACAGATTCTCTTCACAATGTCTGTGTTCTGAGTCCAAGAATGTGAGAGAGCATGATGTGGGGAAAACAAACCTAATTGCTGTTTATCCTGCAAAATACAGCTTCCCAGAAGAGATTTAAATGCCTTACTGCGCTCAAGCAGGAGGCTCAGTCCTGGCCGTGTTTCTGCAGGTGAGTGGGTGGCTGTCTCCGGGTGTGTTGACAGGGAGTTGCTGGCGCCCCTCAGCCCACAGCCGCTCACATGTCTGGGGTCAGATTCTGCTGTTCTCCTCAGGAAGCCCCTCCAGGGGACGAAGGCAACTCCACCCATCCTGCAGGCTCCGCTCAAACACCCCTCTTTCATGTCAAGAGTGCCTGTGGCATTTCTTCATCTACAGCAGTGTCTCCAGAGTGGAGGGCACACATAGCGGTGCTTTGGGATGCGAAAAGATTTGAAAATTCTTCTTAATGTTTAGTTTGCATCTTCAAGAAAGAAGAAATTAAGCCTTTCTAACATTCAGTATGCAAATCAACATAAGTCTGTGTTTTTACAATTTCTAAACCTATATTGGGTTGCACAATATGAAATGGTCAAGACTGGACCATTTTTTGACCTACAAAAATGTCAATTTCGTATGATTCAATCTAATACAGCATTGAACGTGAGTGCTCACAGAGTTTTTACTGCTAGGGGTACACAACCACAAGTTTTTGATCGGTACAATCAAATTTGGCGCTCTTCCCTTGGATAGCCTAGGGCACGTGCAGAAGCTCAGGGAGTTTGTCTTTTGCTTCTTGCATGCCTCTCAGAGACTTGGGAAACATGGGCTACCATGATTTTGGGCACTGGGCTGGTGAGACGGGAGTGGAACCTGAGCTCAAACCTGACAAAGTGAGCCCTGCTCCCCAGAACTTCCCTACTCCCTTCCCCACACCCCTTCTCCACTTCCTTTGTCAGTCCCCCGCCCCAGTAGCCATGCCGCACCCACCAAATAAGGAAAATGAGAACATTTCACAGGCACCCAAAGCTCCACCTGACTTTAAGAGACCAGGTGTGTGTGGCATCCTTACATGTGAGCTCTGGGCAGCCCCTGTGAGCTGGGGTGTGAGGGACGAGCAGAGACATTGGTCTGTATGTCCTGGGTGGCACCCACCCGAGGCTTCATGGCTGCAGAATAAGCATTCAGCACAGCACGGACTTGACCATCCTCAACAGGAGAGCGGCAGCAGTGGATTGGACTACAGCAAAGAGTCGGGCTGCTTTAAACCACATCCCAGGTCTGTGATGTACACAGCAAAGTGCGTGCAGGGAGCAGGTGGCCACTTCCGTGCCATAATCTCAGGGACTCTGGTGGGGTCTCTGTGCAAAAGGTCTTCTACCCCCTGTCCTAGCACCTGAAATTCCATCGTTGGTGATATTCCTTTGATGCTTGCATTTTTTTAAAAAAATGTGTTTCTTTAGACTAGACATAGTAATTCATCTGAGTGAGCCTCTACAGATACAATACCTTTAATATTTGTGGCACACTGGCATAGTTGAAGAGCCATGGATACGGACCCAGTTCCTTTACCTACTATGGGATAATTCAGCCATTCCAATTCCAACTCTTGGTTTCCTCCTCTGAAGAAGGGAATGCAGGGATACTAGCATCTCAGGGTTGCTGTGAGGATTAGATGCACGTAGAGAACCCAGCGCGGTGCCTGGACATGATGGTCGCCGAACAAACAGGAGCTGTCACTGTCATTGTGCATTGCTTTATTACTTATAAAACGCTTCACAAGCACTCACTATGCGCCCCAGATGCAGCTTGCTGAGCTGGGCTGGACTGGGTTATTGTTTCCACTTTACAGGTGAAGAAACAGACAGGTAATGTTCTGCGTGTGGACTGCAAGCCAGGTCTTCCCACACTCGCCTCTTTCTGCTCCACGTTTTCCTCCCTTAGGGGGAACAGGCGGCAGCTGGCTGAGGGGAGGGCCCTGGCAATGGGGCACAGAGCAGGAACCTGGGAGAGCAGTGAACAAAAGGGAGGTGGGAGGGTGGTAAAGAAACCCAGAATTTTGCCACAGCCATCCCTGACGTCGCGTTGCCATGTGTCTGGCTGCCCGAGTGCGGTTTGTAACCAGCATGGCTGGTGTTAAGTCTGTACCGTCGGCGCTCTGTGAATGAGCTATGCCTCCAGACCCCAGACAGTGTCTCCTTTAGCCACAGACACAAAGGAATATTTTTACTGGCATGCCTTACGAATTATTAGAATAATTTGATCTCGCTGTTCGTATCTATGGCACGGTGCCTAAGTTGGAGGAGACACTCGGTGAATATTTGTTGAATGCTCACTAAATAAACATCGGATTTTATTTTCTGACCAGTCAAGGTGAACACGGGGTAGGAAGGCAGGTCAGGGTCAGTCATCACCGAGGGCGCGGGCATGGGCTGCCTTTGCATTGCGCGCGTCATGCAAGGGCTGGGCCTGCCTATTGTTCTGGGCCACATATCTCTCACCATGGGTTCCTCCAACATGAGTGACACATCGGAATGACAGTATGGAAGGTCTAGTAACATCTGTCTGTCACAAGGGAAGCACGGTGGCTGCCAGTCCATTGTTTGGAAGGATGAAGGCAATGGCTCCAGGTCAGGGTTGAAGAGGTCGGTGCTGCTTTCCGTCTGGCAGGGGCTGGACGGGCGGATGGTTGCCCAGAAGGCGTTTGCCTTTCCTGGGGCAGCTCTAACAAATGGCCACAACATGGATGGCGTAAAACAACAGGAATTTATTCTCTCCTACTTTTGGAGGCCACAAGGCTGAAAATCAAGGTGTTGGCAGAGCCACACTCCCTCCAAAGGCTCCAGGGGAGGATCCTTCGTTGCCTCTTCCAGCCGCTGATGGCTCCAGTGTTCCCTGGCTTGTGGCAGCATCACTCCGATCCCTGCCTCTGTCTTCACGTGCCTCCTCCCTGCACGGCTCCTCCTCCGTGTGTGTCTTCCGCTCTTCTTACAAGAGCACTTGCGATTGGATTTAGGGACCACCCCATTAAGCCAGGATGGTCTCATCTTGAGATCCTGAACTTAATTGCATCCACGAAAAACCCTTTTTCCAAATAAGGTCACCTTCACAGGGACCAGAGGGAAGGACTTGGACATATTTTTGGAGGGACTACTGTTCAACCCACTGTAAGTGGGGTTGGCTCCAGTTGCTTTTTGAAAGTGATGCTGATAAAATGATAATGTGGAGAAATTCCCGATCGGTATCAAGCATATTCCTTATTTCTTATTTAAAAGAGGAAAAATGTCGGATTTAATTTTGTGTGTTTAGCAATTCTTTTTCGTTTCAGAGAGGATGCCTCGTTATGAAATCTTTCCATTTTTGACATCTTCCCCATATATCTTTTGGACTCTGGTCACCAGAAAAATTTCTCCTGAGAGCCAATTTCACATCTTTAAGTTCTCTTTCTGCTAC
>NW_012153840.1:3675584-3697310 GCF_000956105.1 Propithecus coquereli
AAATGCACTACTGCTGAGCTGATGGGAGACCATCGATGTTAAAGATGGCCTGTGGACTAAACAAAGGAGGACCAGAGAGTGAGTCCAGACACCCGTATTCTGGTTGTGCTTAAGGCGTTGCATGACTCTGTAGTTTTAGGCCACTGTTGGAACCTCGATTTCATCATCTGTAAATTGGGGATAATTACCACCCTGCCTACTTCACAGGGATGGTGTGAGAGTAAATGAGACTATAATAATAGAAGAGAGACATGGTCGTTGGAATAATTGCTGTTAATTATTGAACAGTTACTGTGTTTTCAGACAGGCACTAAACATTCATTATCCTTTTTTTTTTGGAGACAGAGTCTTGCTCTGTTGTCCCGGATAAAGTGCAGTGGTGTCATCATAGCTCAATGCAGCCTCGAAGTCTCAGGCTCAAGTGATCCTCTTGCCTCAGCCTCCCGTGTAGTTGGGACTATGGGCTAATTTTTTCTAATTTTTTGTAGAGACGGGGGCCTCACTCTTGCTCAGGCTGGTCTTGAACTCCTGAGCTCAAGTGATCCTCCCACCTCGGCCTCCCAGAGTGCTAGGATTACAGGCGTGAGCCACTGCTCCCAACCCATTTTTTACTTTAAAGCTCATAATGACTCTGTGACGTAGGTGTGGTTTTCCACACTTTTTAGGTGCTCTTCCTTCCACAACCACCCCCTGACAACAAGGAATGGGCAATGACTTGGAGGGGAGGTGGGTACCTATAGTGGTCAGAGACCTATGGCCTGGCAGAGGACGCTCTGACCAGGAAAGACCATGGTGACTAGCCAGGCCAACCCAATTTCCTTGGACATCAGAAGTCCTGGAAATACGAAGAGAATCAGTCTGCTGGTAGCAAGAGCTAAAGCTCACACCGGGGTAAGGAAACTAACAAAGGACAGTGAAGTTCCTGGGGGTTGGCAACCCTGGAGAGCTCTTAGCACCCCTAGACCTAAAGAGGCAAGAGGAGCGGTTGGTCACTGGGACCTGATGAAGCTCCTGGCTGTAGGAAAGGGTCACCCACAGGAGCTGGGGCTTCTGGTAGAGAAGCACAACCCTGGCAGCCTGTGGCCTCACAGGGGATAAATACCCCTGTCTGCCTCTTCTCTTGCTTCAGGTCACCTCCCAGTGCCTCCCACTGGCCAAACCCAAGCAGAACCAAGAGAGCAAGAGAGCTTGGTTGGTGCAGTCCATTCGGGTCAGCTTTCGAGGTCACAGGGTCAGGGGAGGAAGGATAGAGAACAGACTCACACTCAGAGGGACAGAGTCACAGAACAGTGAAAAAGGTGTCGAGGGGCAGGGCATGATAGCTTACACGTGTAATCCCAGAGCTTTGCGAGGCTAAGGTGGGAGGATGCCTTGAGCCCAGGAGATCATTTAGGAAACCACTGGAGCATTTTCAGAATGTGCTGGTGGAATGTGCAAAAGGATGTTTTAGGAAGATCCCACTGGCAGAACGCAGATCAGATTGGAGGAAGGATGTGGGCATTTAAGTTTGCAATAATGGTAAGATTGTGCTTGAGGATCTAAACCAGAGGGTGGTGGTGCATGTGAAGGGTGAGGGCACTGTCCACGTGCTGGGAGCCGGGCACCGCTGCAGAGGCTCAGGATGTGGCTGTGAACCAGACAGACGCTTGCTGTCCTGGAGCTTACGCTAGGGAAGCTGTGCGAGCGGATGAGCTCGCAAAGGGAGAGGCTGCAGACAGCAAAAGTGAGCCTTAGTGTGCCTGCGAGGAAAGAGGGTGAAGCACAGAAAAGAGCCAGTGGAGCAGCCAGCAGCCAGGAAGGGCAGCCGGCGAGGTAGCACGCCGTGCAAACCGGGTGAGAGAAGAGTCTTCGAGAAGGCGGTCAAGGCCAGGGCTGGTTGCTGCAGGTGATGAATGTGGACAAGACCAAGAGGCCACCGGAATTGGAAAACGGGAGGTCACTGGGAAGCTTGGTCACAGCAACTCAATGGGGTGGGTGGCAGCTAAACTGAGAGGTCAGGAATGAGGCACCAATGCTGTTGGGACTTGATGGAAGTGCAGTGTGGGGAGGAGAGCTGGACACCCAACATCGCAGGGGCATCTTGAGGTGGTTGTTATTCTCTAAAGAGCTGGCCTACAGATTTATAGTTCTAAAACCCTAATTGCATAAGAGTGTCCAGAGTCGAGCAGGTCCTAGGGCCTAACTCATGCCAATCAAACTCATAAGAGACTGATTTATAGCCCCAAATGCCAGGTTGGTAATTTTCGAATAGTGATATTCTTTTCTAGTGCTGGGAATATTTGTATCCATTATCGAGGGTACCCCCACCTTAGTATTAAACTACTTGGGAAGCTGGATTATTAATCGGAACATTGTCAGGTGGCACAGAAGAGAACAAAAGGAAATGGCTAATCCTAAAATGTATTTCACCCAGTCCATGGTGATCCCTCAGCATACCCCTGACCTCTTAACCTTGAGACACACCAGGGCTCAGATCTTGGACTTGTATTTTTCTATTTATAGTCACGTCCATGGCGAGCTCATCAGTATCATGGTTGTTAGGTACTGACAACTCCTGAATTATGCATGTAAGCTCCAGACTCATGTGCCCAGCTGCCCGCCTCATACTCCCTCCGGATGCCTCAGGGCATCTCGAATTCTGCATCTTCAGCACAGAACCCCCACACCTTCCTCTCAAACCCGCGACATTCACAGTCTTCCCCCGTGAACGGATGGCAACTCCACTGTCCCAGTTGCTCAGGTCAAAATCCTTGGCATCATCCTGACTTCTCCATTTTCTCGTATCCCACACCCAATCTATCAGATCAATCGTTGGCTTCACTCAAAATATCTCTAGAACTAGAACACCTCATTCCATGTCCTCTGTTACCATCCTGGTCTGAACCTACATCATCTCTCTCTCTCTTTTTTTTGTCCTTTAAGCTGTATTGAAGTCCTCTCTTGCTTAGATTATTACACTGGCCTTTTAACTGCCCAGTTCCCAACCAGAAGCGAGAGTGGGTTTTCTGAAACATAAGTCAGATCATGTCACCCTTCTGCTCAAAACCTTCCCATGGCTCCCCATGGGCCCCCACCTCTCTGACTTCACCCCCGTGCCGACTTGGCTCCAGCCTTCTGAGCTTCCCTGTGCCTCCCTAAGCTTGCCCACAGTGCTCCCACCTCAGGCCTTTGCCACGCCTTTTGCCAAGAATGCTTTTCCCCAGGTACCACCTGGCTCCCTCCCCCACCTCTTCGCCTTGGCTCAAATCTCAGGGAGGTATTCTCCGACCTCCAGACTCAACCCTGCACGTCCTCCTGCTGTTCCCTGCACTGCCTCTGCCACCCTCTCATTTCCCACATACTCCATGATTGATTTATTTTGCACCCGCTCTGTCTCCCGCACTAGAACGCGGGCTCCACGTGGCGCAGGGATTTTTGTTGGTTTCATTCATTATATCTCCCCAGCACATAAGATGGACCTGACAATAACTGTTTGTCGAATGAATGAATGAGCAGGTTATTCTTGTGCCATGAGAGTTGTTCAGCAGTCCAAATACCTGTGCACTCAAGGCAGTGTTTATTGTCCCTGGATCTTGCTGGACAAGCATTCACACCTCGCATCCGCTTGCTGCCAGCCCTGGCCATCCTTAGCTCCAGCCTCACCCACGGGCTGGGGAGCAAAAGGAAGGGTCCAACCTTTCCCTCGAGTCAGAACATGCTCGCCCCTTCCTGAGGTTACACGCGAGGCGCCACACGTGTGTGGTTTCAGTTTAGTTTCCCTTTTATTACCTCAGCCGCATCCCGGGGTAACCACCACTTCAGAAACATTTGCTGGTCATCCCCGGGTGACTGGCATGTGAGTCTTTCCCCAGAGATTTGCCTCCGTGCGAAGGTGGAGGCAAGAGCAGAGAAGGATGGAGGAAAGACACAAACGGGAGGGGGACAGTCTCAGAGTCAGCACAGGACTGTCTGTACTGTGGCCCGGAGCCTCGAATGCAGAAATAGGGCACACGGTGCTGTGAGTCGGCGTCTGACAAAAGGATCCCAGATAGAGAAAAAGTGCTGAGAAATAACGTGTGATGGGTCCACGCTGGCGCTTTGCCCGCTGCGGGCGTGCACCTGTAATCTGGGCCCACAGGCCAAAACCCACGCCTCACCCCAGTGGGTGTGATTTCAAATTCGTTCCACATCGCTGACCAATAACCACAGTCGTATCATTATGTTTACTGAACTGAAAACCCGAGGATCTACTATGCACTCCCCAACCGGACTCTGAGCTTCGGGAAGAGTCCAGAGGACCGCAGTCGCAGGGGACAAGTCCTCCAGCACACGCCACAGGTGGGCGACTGCGTTGGTGTGTGTGTTAATACCCAGCTATACTTTGGGGAAATTCTTCCCTCACTTTCGGTGGGCTTATAATTAGCAAAAAAAGTTTTAGCATCAGGGCCGGGTGCGGTGGCTCACGCCTGTAATCCTAGCACTCTGGGAAGCCGAGGCCGGAGGATTGCCTGAGCTCAGGAGTTCGAGACCAGCCTGAGCAAGAGCAAGACCCCCATCTCTACTATAAATAGAAAGAAATTACCCAAACAACTAAAAATAGAAAAAAAAAATTAGCTGGGCATGGTGGCGCGTGCCTGTAGTCCCAGCTACCCGGGAGGCTGAGGCAGGAGGATTGCTTGAGCCCAGGAGTTTGAGGTTGCTGTGAGCTAGGCTGATGCCATGGCACTCTCTCTAGCCAGGGCAACAGAGTGAGACTCTGTCTCAAAAAAAAAAAAAAAAAAAAAGTTTTAGCATCAGAATATGCATCATTCCCCATAGAAGCATGTCACAAGCAGCTTCATGCCCTGAATACGAAATAAATATGAATTAAAACAAAAATGGAGACAGCAAGGGATTAAGTTACTTGTTCTTTCCCTGCTCACTAAAGCTGATCCCGGAACGTGGCACATGAAGCAGAACTAAGCCCTGGGTTTCAGCTGGTGCTCCCGGGTTGAACAAAAAAAGTAAAGGTTAAAAACAAGACTTCGATATGGTGCGGAGTTAACTTCAGCACTGCCTCTCCCCAGATGTCTGTGATGGGAGAGGAGAGCGTTGTTTCCTTCGACTTCCAGGACTCCTGGCAGCTCCATCAGTTTCCAGGCATCTCCTGGGGGAGGGTGTAATGGATGTAAATTCACACTTGACACATCTGAGGGCCCCGCTCTCTTTCAGTTTGTGAGACTAGGCAGACCCCGCTAGTTTTCTGCTAGAAACGGGATGCTTTCTGAACAATCTCATGGAAGCTCTTGGAAGAAACTGGAGCCCAAAGATGCTCCATGACTTGCCTGAGAGGCTACAGCTGTAAGTAGCAGAATGGGACCGGAACTGTGCTCTTTTCTGCTAGCGAAACAGGCACCTGAGATTCCTGACATCCGGCACAGTCAACACTCCGGATTTAACAAAACTATTCTGAGGAAGGCATGATGCTAACTGCTCGCCTGCTCCTAGCTCCTTTACAAGTGGGGACGGGGCTGGCAGGGAGGGGACCCACGGCAGGATACTGGAATCCACAGGGAGCAGTGCAGGTAGAGGTGGGGACGCACTCGCACCTGCTGAGCAGCCGGGCCAGGGCGGTCTCCAACCATGGTCAGATGAACCCAAGTGAACGAGGAGCGGCAGGTGTCCCTGCAACAGGGACTCTGGAGTGAGATGCTGCCCTCAGTTGGAGGCCCCGCCCAGGGGCTGCTACTTCCTGTTCTTTGGTAGCCAAGCCCTGCGCACCTGAGGTCAGATAACCAGGGAGGACTGGTAAGGGCAAGACGAAACTGCTTGCTCTCTTGGCTCTACTCTCTGGTGCAGAGCAATTAAGTCAGGAAAACCTTGTTAACCCTCTAGGACCAGAGAGGGCAAAAGCAGCTCCGACCAAGGTGGCCCTGGTCTTCCCACCCCATTCCTCTGCCTGACCCGCACCTCTCTACCTGGCTGCAAGGTGCAGCTGCGCTTCTTTCCTGTAGATGAACTTCCTGTGACCATTTATGATCCGCTCTCCATCAAGTCCACAGGCAGACGTTTATATAAATTGTAATCTTATCTGGAGATGTTCCTAATTGTGACCCAGACTTGACTTGATTTGCAATCGAAGGTCTGACTCATTGTTGTACACAATCATGTTTTATTTGAAAACACGTCTACACTGCATTGAGCACCAACACAGGTGTGAACAAGAAACCCACAGTCCTGTCCCAGCAGGCACCGGGTCCAGTGTATGACTTGGGGTCGAATGCTATTTTTCACAGGGGGCGCGGGGAGGAGGATAGGAAAGAAGAAAGGACATTATTCCTAACTCCTGTTGAGGAATCCAAACAACGAAATTGAGTTATTCAAACCTCAAACAGCTCGTCTAACTTCCCTTCTCTCAATCAAGTGATGTTCAAATATGGAACCTGGGCCGGTGGGGAACACACAGCTGGATTTGGGGAACACACAGATACACTGTTTAAAATAACATCCACACAGTACTGTGAAATATGGGAGGAATGGGCCGTGCTTCCGACTGATGGTTTACTCTTTCCTGTTTTATGAACTCTCACAAGTGTAGCGGATATCAGAATTGCACAACCGCAATCACGACAGAGCATCTGCTCGGTCTAAAAACTTTTTGTTTAGGAAAAAGAATTCAATGGATCTATGGGATGAGAAGGGCCGAGACAGAATGGCCTCTCGGGCTCCTTTCTTTTGATCTTCTCAACAGGACAACCTACAGAAATTTGTGCTTACATCTCGAAGACTGGGGATATCTATTTTTATATCAAGTATTTAAATCCAGCTACTTTTAAGATATGAATATTGTACAAGATGATTTTTTTCTCCCCACATCTTTCCTCTGAGGCAGAGAGCAAACATTAGAAAACTGGCTGTCTCCCACGCCGGAGGTCCACGTAGGGTTTCTCTCTGCCTGGGGGCCAACACGGTTCTCAGTTTCTGGAATGCTCGAGTCTCCAGCACCACTAGACATCCAGCAGCTTCCTTGGCATCCGGGGCCCTGAGATCTCCATGTTCCAGAGCAAAGCAGCCGCTCCAGAGGATCTGTGTCATAGGGAAGAGAGGAGGCTGCACCCCTTAACTCTGGCGACCCGTCTTCTGAGTGAAGCTGGGGGGCAGCCGGGAGCAAACCTTCGAGTCATCAAGTCATAACCGAGAAGGCTTTAGGTAAAAAAAGCAAGCCTGGAGGCTGCCTGGGGGCCTTATGAGAAACAAAGTGTCTTCTCCAAAGTGTACACTTCCTGTTTACGATCTAATGGATGTCTTTGAAATGATGTATCTGGACCAGCTAAAAGGCAGTTGCTCATCACCTATTACCCAAGTTTAGATTTTTCTACCTGATTATTCACACTACATAGAGATTTAAAAAAAAAAAAAAAACAGACCAAACTAGAGTATAACGTGTACATTTCAACAGATCAGCAATTGCAAAATGCTGGTGCGATTCACTGACGTAGCACTGGATCCAAGGGCTCCGTTGATATAAATATTTCCAGATCCCTTTGCATTTTAACAACAACAGAACGGTCAGAACGAAGACACGCGATTACAGTTTCTAACATCAACAGTGATAATGGCTTAGTCTCAAGTCAGTTCACATAGTTCTGCTCTGTTTTCTAGGCAGTTTGCCTTTTAAATCATCTTTTATAAAATTTATATTCAAGAAAATTGTCAAAAGCCAAATGCTTAGAGAAGCCAAGTCTGGTGAGCTGTCTTTCCTTCCGTTACGTGTGGCAAGGGATGGATCGCCATGGATTTTGAGTGGGGTGGGCAAGCATTCCATGGGTCATCTTCTCCCACAAGCTCAGGGACAGGGGTCGGGGGAAGTCAGAAATTCTCTTTTAATGCGTGTTGGCAGTACGGCACGATCCTTCACCTCTTAGGGTCTGTGAAAACAAAGAAAGGTGACTGTCACTTCTTTTACTGGCATTGTGAATAACAACCTGTGAGTCATTGTTCCTATTGTCCTAGTCTCTAAGCCAGGGGTCCCCAACCTGTGGTGAGTTATATAATTATTTCATTATATATTATAATGTAATAATAATAGAAATAAAATGCACAATAAATGTAATATGCTTGAATCATACCGAAACCATCCCCTCACGGTCCCCATCCCCAGTCCGTGGAAAAATTGTCTTCCATAAAAACAGTCCCTGGTGCCAAAAAGGTTGGGGACTGCTGCTCTAAGCGTTCTAGTTTCGGCACCTGGTGATCTCCTCACCTCCTCATTCCTCCTTCACGCCACCTCGTCCTTATATAGCCAGGGTCAGATCCGTAGTTCCTAAACACACTGGGTCTGCAGCTGTATCATCTTGTCCCTCAGCCCCCCAGTTGTGTATCATTAGTCCTTTCCCCTCCCCCACCATATATCATCTCCCCAACAGAAATAAGTTTTCCTCTGGCCATGAGTTTGAATATTCTGAATTCTTAAGGAAGTTTAATAAAGAGAAAGAGTTCCTTCCCCCATCAATGGTCAAAGCTGGGAGTGCATGACCATTCCCGCAGGTGTATGCAGGGAAGGAACAGAAGGAGGGATCTACATGAAAAGTCCCCATCACCAGTGGAATTCCTCATTAGAACGTCCCTGGCTTGGTGTCAGGTGCTTTCCCAGAAACCACCTACCTACTTCTAAAGAGGGCAGGGTGAGGAGGGGTCACGTTAAAACTTGGCCTGGGCTTTCCTTCAAGTTCAGTTAGTTGGAAAAATATGACAAGAGATCAAATTTGGTCAGATCTCAATAGGCGTCAACTTAAGAGCCATCTCTGGCTCTCTCTTTTTTGGGGGAATGTATATGGCCTAAATAGATGTTTATTTAGTTCTGGGGAAACTCCAGATGCAGTACTTGTGGAGGTAAGGGGCTTTGAACATGACCTTTATATTAAAGATTTCTGTTTGTTCAAAGGTTTGAGCTCTAGACACGACCGCCTTCGTTTACCTACTACGTGGGTGTGAGCTGTTTACTTACGAGTACCTTCCCGACATTTTTCTCATAACCACAACGATGATCCCACCAAGGAAGCCAATGGCTAGTAAGACCCCAACTATGATTCCAACCAGGGTCACTGTCGTCAAACCATCTGAATGAGAGGGGGAAAAAAAGCATGAACCCCAAATAGAACATACACCTGCAATAAAACACGGTATATACAAACAATGCCACTGCCCTGCGGTACATAGCAAATAATGCTTAATTTTTTTAAAATGAATTTTCCAGGTGAATTTATTTCCAAATATACTTTCTTTTTAAAAAACTTATATATTTTCTTCGGGGATGACAAATACCGGTATTAGGAAATCCAACTATACAAAAAAATACTACATCTAGTCTAGAGTAGAGATATTTATTTTTGGTAACATACATTAAGTGGCGCTAATTACACAGTAACTGTAAGGTAACCGACATGAAACCACAGAACTGTCACTCTGTCACAGATGCATGGACTTGGGCCTTTCTGGCTGAGCACATTTTCAAAAAACCGGATGCCCACCCCAGAGCTATGCCAACGAAATCCATTAAAGAATAAAGCTCTCAAGTGGTGACTCACCAGAGTACCTTGCAGCTGACAGATGGTAGGCAGGACATGTTAGTTATAAAGTAGTTACAGCCTAATTCACAAAAGTTACTGTTTCTCTTTCTAGAAAGAAGCAAGAAGTTAAGAAATTCCTTGAATTGCACCTGGTGTGTCAGGTGGGCGTGCAGAGGAGGGGTGTTAGAGCAATGTCAGAAGGACCCTTCCCTATCCAGCATAAGTTGACTTAGAAGAGGAGAAATTTGGGGCTACTCTAATCCCATCTTATGAATGGTGTGATTTCTGGGTCTCAGAATCTATCAAGCATATTCTCGCGCTGGCTTCACTATTAATTGCTGGGTAGCATGTGTGAACAGCTATTAAATTGGCCTGTATTTTCATCCTTACATTGTGACATGATATCATTCCCCATAGCTGGCACTAAGAGAACAGAATCATTTGTGGTTTGCTTATTTTCAAATACAAGGAATTCCCTTGTCTTTCTTTAAGGAAAAAAAAATTTGAAATGTGTTCTTGGAAAGTTTCTTTATTCTGCTCTGGTTGACTACAATCCAGGAAAGAATGTAATTCATCCCAAAGATTAGGTTCAAAGGAATTTTTTCTTAACTCTCATAGGAATATTTTGATACCAAAATCTAGCCTACCTTTGTCAATTGTTATCCGCGTCTCTCCACCCACATTATCTGTAAAGAGATGTAATAATATAGAATTATTAGGATTTAATAACTACAATTTAACAATTGGCAAAAGGTGAATTTACCCTAAGTGGAAAGTAGCAAACCATAAGCAAAGAGGATAATTTCTTAAATAAACTGGATCAGGGGATTTTTAAGCAAGCTCTGACATGATACTGCTTTTGTAACTAATAATAATCAACTTTATGAATCCTTTTTCACATCTATAGCTTCGTAGTACTTTTGTGAACACTACTTTTTCTCGTCCAATTTAGAAAGCAAAGTCAAAAAAACCAAACCACAGAGATCTTAAATAAATGGTCAAAAGGTTTCAGAGGTTAAGGTAGCAGAAGAATCCAGAGGTGTGGATCTTAGTCCAATGTCAAGATTCTGGAAAACTTACGGACTGTGACGCGGTCTCTGACTCATTTTGAGAGTAACACTCTGGTTTGGGAAGATGTGACCAAGACTATGATTCGTCTTGTGATACCTATTTCCTGCTTCCTCTTTGGTAGTAAAATCAGATTATGCCCCGCTGAGTTTAATGAGAGAACACACCCTTTGTATTTATGTCACTGTTATTTTAGGATTTCTATCTGCATTCAAACGTAGCGTTACAATATGAATATTCTCCATTGTGAGTTTCTTTTTGATACTTTTACACAATAACTTATTTTTAAAATAGAGGTGTTTTGTTTCTCCTGTTGACCTCTTCATATACTGAGTCTTGAACTCCTCTGGGTGGTGGCTGTTTACCTAGTTTGGAGATGGAGAAAAAGTCAAGTTGCCTTGATTTAATGAGAAATTGGAGAGAATTAAATAATCAGCCCTTCCTAGATTCTTAGTTCACAGCTTGCAAAATACCCCAGATATCCAATACCTTTCCTAATCAAAGTAAAACTAGTCAGCCATCATCGAAAAGATATTACTTTTTCTAATGGTTGGGTTTGAAATAAACTATCTCCCCCTTTGTACCAAAGCTCTCCTCAAAACATGATGGCTCTTCAAGATGGCCCCAGAGTATGGGTCCCAGAAACCAGCTCTCCCTGCTCGAGCTGAGTCCCTGGCTCTGGAGCATTCATACAGAGCTCACGCTGACCGTGCTACCCCCACTATAGAAGATGGTCAGGATTGCTGGGTTTGAGCCTTCAGAACAAAGATGTCATCGAATCAACTCCCAAAATGTCATCCTTGGCGGTCAACTCTCAGCAGAATAAGCCAATCATTTGCTTATTGTGTCCTAACATGGCGAGTCCGGGCTCATAACATACTGTTATTACTCAACACAGCATCGGGTAGAAAATATATTACCAAAAGTAAAATTAAGTTTGTGGAAGATTCGTTACTAAATTAGTGCTTATTAGTCCTGTATTCCCCAGCTCCCTCCCAATTACTCTGACTGTGTCATACATGTGAACATCATCGCATTTGGGCGTTTCATGGGAAAACTGGACATCTGCTGCCCTAATAAAATTACCTCTTAAAAAACTAAGCACTAATAATGACATTTTAGCTCATGCAAAAACATCTTGGGATAATGATATGCGAAGTGGAAATGTGCCCCACATCACAATTTTTGGGACAGGGTGGGGCAGGGGACAGGAAGGGAAAGTAACAGTGACTTACTTCCCAAGGCAACAGAGAATTTGTTTTTTCAGGCATAGAAGAGAGGTATCCTGCTATGACAGAATATTCAATGTGGAAGTCTCCATTTTCTGCTCCTAATTAGCTATCACTCCATGTTACCAACGAGCATTTCTCCAAAATTTTGAAACCAACGATCACGTACTGATTGTTCTTTCCTCACTTAGCCATACTTGGTTCTCTCTGGTGTTTAAATGTTAATCATTTCTTTAACAACTTGGAGCAAGCTTTAGGTTTTATTGCAAAGCACTTTATAAACTTATTAAAAATTGTGCTAAAATACAGAGAGCACAAAATCTACAAATTAACCATTTTTTTGTGTACAGCTCAGTGGTATTGATTACACTGATACTGATGTGCAACCATCACCACTGGCTCCCTCCAGAACTCTTTTCATCTTGCAGAGCTGAAACTCTGTACCCATTAATTAGTAACCCTTCATTCTTCTCTTCCCCCAGCCCCGGCAACCACCATTCTACTTTCCGTCTCCATGAATTTGACTACTCTAGGTTCCTCATCTAAGTGGAATAATACAGTAGTTGTCTTTTTGTGACTGGCTTATTTCATTTAACATGCCTTCAGGGTTCACCCATGTTGTATCAAGTGTCAGCATTTTCTTTCTTTTTTTAAGGCTAATATTCCATTGCTTATCCATTCATCCATCGATGGTCACTTGTGTTGCTTCCATACTTTCGCTGTTGTGAATAATGCTGCTTTGAACATGAGGGTATAAATATAAAGCATTTTTTAAATCCTCAGAAGTACTATAGTTTTTAAAACCAGATTAGTGATTGGACCTGGCAATATATACTGAACAATAAAGAATAACTTTCTAGGTGTTCAGATGAACGACTGCTTTAGGCATGATCTTTATATTTACTTTCATTTTAGAGATGGAAACATAAGACCTATCTAGATAAAATGATGTATGTCAAATTTATCAAGTTAGCAAGCACTCATTGAAGTTACTGGAAAATTAGCTCCTTTTGTCCCCCAATATCACTATAAAATAAGGTATATTTTTAAAAAAATCCCAAACGACTGAACTTCTCTTAAGTAATCTCTACAAACAGGAAGTGCTCTCTTTCCATGGCTAAATTGACAACAACCTTTCCTTACTGTCATCAGCGATGGTCTAAATATATTAATAGTAACAGCAAAGCCCCAAAGGCCTCCTCCGAAGTTTCTCTCCGAGGTATTCCATTCACACTGCTGCAGGTGCCAACTGTGAATGACGAGTACAACCCCAAATCCTGGTAGGGCAGGTTTGGAACAGATTCGTGCTCCACGTGTGCAGACACGAATCCAACATAAGATGCTAACTATTATATTAGTATAGAATCTATTAAGATTTACATAGGCTGGCTGAGTTTTGTGCTCGTGGGTGTCAACACAAAGTCCTTAATGTAACATTATATCAGTTTAGGGTCAGCAACAAAACCTCAGTTGCTACCTAACTCACCTGTGGGGGCATTATCACTAGTTATCATTCAAGGTAGAAAGAGATCTTCAGCACCCTAGTAAGTCAAATTTGATTTAGCAACACAGCAAATTGAATTCTAAACCTATCACATAAAAGCTTGGTTCAGAATTCACTCTTGCATTCCAATATGTGTCCAGCTGATCATTATATTTGCTCACGGACTCCTGGAATGCACTGATTATGCAAAATTAGATCAACCCCTATTGGAGTAACTGGTTCCCTTACCTGTGGAGTGGCTGGTCGCCACATTTGGGGCTGTGGCGGTCTGGCTCTCTTCTTTGGCGTGGACTGTGCTTTCCAGGGTTGGCAGATCCTCGATGTCAGGGTTCGTTGCGCTCTTTGTACTCGTTGCCACCTTTTGGAGACGTAAATGAGGAAAAGTAGCAAATAAAGCCTAATGTTTTAAAACATATTCTCTGCTTTCTAACAGAAAAAGATTTAAGGTAGCACAACAACATAAATTTCATGATGGCATAAAGCGAAAGTGGAAACAAGGAAACAAACAAACAGAAAGGGTGAGAGCACAGGAATAAAATCAAGTCTGCTCCAGAAATGAATGCCAAGTGTTCAGCATGCCGACTTCCTAGGGTCTTAATTATTCTGAAAACACTGGATCACTAGACTTTAGTTCTTTCCCTCCCTTGAACTTGGATTTTTCCCTGTCACATCTGCTTGGTACATATTAGGCTATATCATCCTTCAATGCCCTTCCTCCCCATTAGAGTAATAGTGAGCCTTTATTGAGAGCTCACTATGCACCAGGCCCTTTGAATACATTCTCATTTACTCCATGCACAACCCTACAAGATAGATCTTATTATTAGTTCTGTTGTACGAACAAGGCTTACATTAGATAATACGCCCAAATTCACAGCCAGTAAGCGAAAGAACAGGACTTGGAAGTGATTCTCCGGACTCCAAAGTTCATGCCAATGTAGCATTCAACAAATATGCTAATGAGCACAGGCTACAGCAGCAGAAATAGACAAATGGCTACATCAAACACAAACTTTGGTGCCTCCAAAGACACAATCAACAAAGCGAAAAGACAACCTACAGAATGGGAGAAAATATTTACAAATCATGTATCTGATAAGGATATGAAGAACTCCTACAACTCAATAACAACAGCAAAATCAAATAACCCGATTAAAAAAATGAGCAAAAAACTTGAATAGACATTTCTTCAAAGATGATATACAAATGGCCAAAACAAGCATATGAAAAAATGCTCAACGTCACTAATCAGAGAAATGCAAACCAAAACCACAATGAGATACTACCTCATGTCCATTAGGATGGCTACTATCAAAAAAACAAGATGCGATAGCAAGTGTTGGCAAAGCTGAGGAGAAATTAGAACCCTTGTGCACTGTTGCTGGGAACGTGGAAAACAGTATGGCGGTTACTTAAGAAATTAAAAACAGAACTACCTTATGATGTAGCAATCCCTCTTCTGGATATATACCCAAAAGAACTGAAAGCAGGGTCTGAAAGAGATACCTGCACACCCACAGCCATAGTGCTCCATAGGCACACCATTCACAATAGCCAAAAGGTGGAAGCAACCCCAGTGTCCATCAGTGGATGGATGGATGGATAGACAAAACATGGTGCCTATATACAATGCAATATTACTCAACTTTAAAAAGGAAGAACATTCTGACACATGCTACAACATGAATGAAACTTAAGGACATTATGCTAAGTGAAATAAGCCTGTCACAAAAAGACAAATACTGTATGAGTCCACATCCAGGAGGTCCCCAGAGTAGTCAGATTCATGGACACAGAAAGTAGAATGGTGCTTGCCAGGGGTTAGGGGGAGGGGAAACAGCAGTTATTTTTTAATGGGTAGAGTGTTTCAGATTTGCAAGACAAGTTCTGGAGAACTGTTTAACAATATGAATATACTTAACACTACCGAACATGTACACTTAAAAGGTAGTTAAGATGGTAAATTTTATGTTATGTCTTTACCACAGTAAAAAAATATATGCTCATGAGTACCCAGTATGCACCCAGCATGGCTCCAAGCCCTGGGAATCTGAGTAATAAAAATTCCCTGCTCTCTTGAAGCTTACACCCTGGGGCAGGGTGGCAGAATATGAACATTTAGCACGTAAACCAATACAAAAGGTAGTTTTAGATGATTTTAAGTGATTTGAAGAAAATATAAGCTAGACTAGTCTAGACTAGACTAGACTAGCATTTGGCAAACTTTTTCCCAAGGGCCACATGGTAAACGTTTTCAGCACTGCAGGACACAGGGGCTCTGTCATAACCACTCATCTCTGCTCTTACAGTAGGAAAGCAGCCAGACAATTCTCAACTGAATATGCATTGCTGTGTTCTAATAAAACTTTATTTATAAAAACAGTCAGTGGGCCAAATCTGGTGAGTAAACTGCTGATCTCAGGGCTAGAGGGTAGCTACTAGTGGATGGGAGTCAGGGGTGAGGTTCCTTTAGGCATCTTTGAGATGACATCAAACTTCAGAATCATGAGAAAAAGTCAGCCATGGCAAGATCTGGGGAGTGTTCCAGGCAGAGAAAACAAAAGCCTAGTTGGAACAAGCTTGGTGTGTGTTCAAAGGTCAGAAAGGCCGACATGGCTGAAACAGAGACAGTAGGGGTGGGTGGGTGAGGTACACAAGATCACACAGGCAGGCAGGAGCCTCTGTTCTGCTGCCAGTGAGATTATAGGCCCCTCAAGGTTTGAGGGTGTGGCTCATGGACCTCCTTAATCCCTCCAGTGCCTGGCATCTTGTCTTGCCCATGGCAGGTTCCACAGACATGTATGAGCTCATTAAAATGCGTTAGGTTAGAGACGTGACAGTTGAGATTCTACATAGTCTACACCAGCGTGGTCTGCAGGCCGGTTGTGGTCCATGTTTATTACCAGTCTATAGTGAGGCAAGAAATTAAGAACACATATTTGGAAACCCTTATAGCAATGATATTGCTGCAGCATCCTCCATGACTTTTATTGAAGATTGGACTGTAACAGATTGGAAATTTCTTTTTAATTTAGAAGAAGTGCAGTTTTATTATAATATAGAAATATAGTAATAGTAATCCTAAATTCTAACAATGAATCTTTGACTTAATGAATAAAGATTTATTTTTAATCAGCACTTAATTCAGATTGGAAATTTAAAAACCTGGTTCCTCACCAGTTCGAGACGCCCTGGTCTCCATTCTCAAATCATCTGTGACCAGCGCAGCAGCCACCTGCTAACTGGATGAAACTGGGAAGTACAGTAAGTCCTCACTTAACACTGTTCGTAGATTCCTGAACTGTGACTTTAAGCGATAGGTCTTAAAATGAAACCAATTTTTTTCTCACGAACATTATAACAAAATGACATTATTCAAGGACCTGCTGTATGTCATTCTGCTTAAAGTTTCAGTTTCCAAGAACATATTATTGATGTTAAATGAGGACTTAACTGTAGTTTTTGTTGTGAGCCATTAACTATTTCTTGGTATGGTGGCTCACACTGATTTTATATATAGATATAACATATTATATACAGAAAGTATATCGAGTATTGTGATATTACGATATATATTGGTTTTCATCCAGTTCCTGGCTCATCACTCCCATTGCCCTTGTTATAATGTTAGGGCGATTTAGGCCTCAGGAGACAGAATCTCTCTCTCTGACCTTCCCCTGCCCTCCTTTCACCTGTGCAAGGCAGGACTCTAATCTGATTGTGGGTCAAAAGACCCTCATTCCAGGGAGGGTCCTGCCCCATACCCTGGAGGAAGGAACGCTGCACAGAGAGGCCAAGAAGAAATCTGGACAGACTGGCTTTGCTGGGTCTCCCCGCTCAGTCTACTAGCGTGAGATCATACCCTTTTTAGCCGGTCACATTCCTACGTGGTTGTCAATCATGCCTGTGTAATGAAGCCTCCATAAAAACCCAAAAGCACCGGGTTTGAAGAACTTCCAGAGAGCTGCACACGGAGAGGGTCCTGGAGGGTGGTGCCCCTGGGGAGGGCATGGAAGCTCTGTGCCCCTTCCCCCAGACCTGGCCACGTGCATCTCTTCGTCTGCAGCCTTTGTAATACACCAGTAAACATAAATGAGTGTTGCCCTGAGTTCTGTGAGCCGCTCTTGCAAATTGACCCAACCCAAAGAGGGAGGTCCTGGGAACCCCAATTTATAGCCGGTTGGTCAGAAGTTCCAGAGGCCTGGACTTGCAACTAGTGTCTGGCGGGGAGGTGGGGGAGGGTGGGGAGTTTTGAGGACTGAGCCCTCACCCTGTGGGATCTGACACTGTCTCCCAGTACATAGTGCTGGAATTGAATTAGAGGACACCCAGCTCGTGTCTGTCGCAGAGTTTATTGCATATTTGCTGGTGGAGAGGAACCCTCTCACATTTGGTCACAAAAGTCTTCTGTGTTGATGATTGTTGTGAGCACAGGAAACGCGGTTTGTGTGCCTTCCAACAAGTGTATATCGCATATGCTATACCCTTGCACATGGCCCCACGCCCATGGAGCGGATGCCTCTCTTCCCAGGACACTCACCGGGGTTGTCGGGCCAGCGGGCTTAGAGGGCTCCTCAGTGGCTCCTGGGGTTGCCAAATCTTCTGCACCTGCAGTTGCCACATCTTCTGCACCTGGTGTCACAAGGTCATCTTTTACACCTGGAGTCTCAATGTCATCTTCTGGCCGGCTCGTGCTGGCTGAAGAAGAAAGATTGAGTCAGGGCTTCAGGTGGAAATTGTGTGAGCAGATCCAACTGGCCAACTACAGTCAAATTATTTTCTCTCCCATTTCTCATGAGGATTGTATTTATTTATTTATTTATTGGTCTTTTTTTTGGGCTTACCCCTGTGCCAGGAACCAAACCATTCTCCTTACAGCACCTCTGGCACATACAGTGGCCGAGTTATTTTCATTGCGGAGCAAAGGAAGATGGAAACACAAAACGGTGAAGCAGCCAGCCTCTCCCTGGGCTCCCGCTGAGGGGCCTGGACAGGGTTGTGCATCTTTCCTTTTCATTTAGGAACCAGATTCTTCCTGGTGCCATTCCATACAATGAATTAATGTAGTCAGGCTAATAGGATATCACCTAGACCTGAAAAAATTCTAAATTATCGTCACCTGGAAAGATTTCTAAACACACCCATTTCCAGGCTCCATGCAAACCTGCTGTGTCACAATGGCCAAAACTTTTTAAAATCAAGCTCTCTCTCCATTTAGTTTTGAGACTGCCATCCACTTAGAATGATTAGAACCATTGGCTCTGACCACAGACCTCACAGATTCCACATAGCTTAACCTCTTATCCTAGTTAGGGTTACTGTGTACAGGGGAGGGTCACTAATATTCTTACAGATAACCGAGATACCAACAAGACTCTCAGCACATGGAGACCTTAAACTAATGAGACCTCAACTGGCCCTGGCTTTTCTGCATGAACATTTGGGTGGATGACTGGTTGTGCTAACGAGAAAATTTCAGTGGAGCAGGGAATTGGTGGGGTGAAAATAGCAGGTCAAATTCCACGATGGGGAATAGAGCAGATCCTAACAGTGTTCTCTTCTTCAACCTCTGTTGCGATGACTGGAACTAGCCGTGACTGTGCCCAAGCATCATCTCTAAACTCATCAAATAACCCTCTTCACGAGTTAAAAATCTGACTCATTGGCCACGGGCTTCCTCCTCAGACTCGAGTGGCTCTGGAAATTCCATGACTAAACACAGTTGCAAAATAAGCAGGCATACACATCCCAGGAGCAAGGGGGAGGGGAGCTTGGAGACTCCTTTGTGTAACGAAAGAGCAGATGTTTATATCTAGGCAGCACTCACAAGAGCAATCCATTCCTTGCCTTCAGCTACCTTATTTTCCCCTCGCCTGAGACAGCCCCGCCAGAGGCACAGCTACTAAATATTTGATCCTAACTTCTTTGCTGAGGTCTAGAGGGAGGAAGCCTCCAAAGTCAATTTGCTTGTTCTAGGAGCCTTCTCTTTGTTCTAGAGTCCCAATCCATACCGAAGCATATGAATTTGTTTTTTTATATGAGGGGGAAAGGCTTTTACCAGTTGGCAATAATTGACTGCTAGTGCATGCAAATGGTACGGCTCCCCTTGTGGCCTTTTGCTGGGGGGTGGGATGGGGGGAGGGCTGGTGATTGGCTCCCACAGGAATGTACCACGGTGGTGCAGCCACATGTTTAATGTGTTTATCGAGCTCAAGGGGAAAACCAGGCAACCCATTTTCTTTTCTTCCTCCCCTCGTTTGAACTTAGTTAACAAATCAATTTTTAAAAACGTTTTCTGGAGTTGTTCGGCAGAATCACTTACTATATGGCATCTCAAACTTAACCCTTCCTTAAAAAAAAAAAAACAAGTACTGAATGAAATTGGTTTGAATTCTTTCATAGAAAGCTCAGTTCATTGAAAGCGTAACTTGATAAAAATTCCTTAATGTTCTTTCCTGCCCTTGGCCCACGGAGCCAAGTACTAAATAGACAAAGGGTGTTTTATGAATGACAGTCAGGATTAAGATGTGTGTCTTTTGTCTCACTGCCCTGGCATTCTTTTGGCCCCATGGGAAAGTTGATCTTTAACAAGAGATCCTCAATTGTCGCTCTTATTATCTTGGCTGAAGGCTTCCGCAGAGAGGAGTCCCTACCAGGCCAGCTGCCGGGTTTCCAGCCAGCATTTGACATCCTTTTCCTGTCCTTTCCTTTCACTCATGAAACTCAAATGTACTGATGCCTTCACTCTCCAATCCTTTTTTCCTAAGACATGTGTACGCGCTGGCACACAGACGCACGCACACACATACACAGGGTACATGTGTGCACACATGGCTATTTATAGGAGCGCGGAACAATGAGTCCACAATTCTAAACCAACATCCGCGGCCTTGGCACATAGGGTGGGTTCAGGTGCAGTGTGCTTTCACACTCCCGTGAACACCTTTTCCTGACACGCCCGGCCTCGGCCGCACTCAAGTCAGAACCAACAGAAGTTTCCAAATGTGGCGGTAACCCATCCGCTTACTTTGGAATTCGTTGTTATTCTTTAAAAACCTAGGCCAAAGTTTATACTACCCAATTTTACCTTAAGGTTCTTAATTTTGAGAATAAGGACTTAAGTAATGCTTATTTATATAAAGTGGTTCATTATGAATAATTTTTATCTTTGCATTAAAGTCTAATAGCTCTAGAATATTATTCTAGATTGCTCACATTATGGAATGGCATTTCTTAAAGTTTTAGAATTTTAGATGCAACATTAAATCGGGATTTTATTGTAATTGCATTGTAATAGTCCTAAAATTTGTTTTAACTAATCAGCTGAATTTAAGATTCTGTGAGTCCCAAATTCTTGATAAAAGTCTTTTGAATAAGTGTTTTCAATCTTTTGGTTTTATTTACGTTTCTTTGAATTTGTGGTGGTGAGTTGTTCCATCTGTTTGTTGGCCATTTGGAATGTCTTCTTTTGTGACTGTTTTTCTCTTATGACATCCCATCCTGTAAGCACTCTTTATACCTTAAGAATATGTTCTTTGCACTAGATGGCATTTGCATCTGTTTTTGCAAATGGCAAGCTGTCAGTAATCAAACTTATTAAGCTTCTTTTCTCTCTTTAACCTCGCACTCCCAAACCCTTCCTCAAGATCATATACAAATACTCAACTACCTTTTCCTTATGGTTTTGTTCTTACATTTAATATTTGTTTGCCTTATGTTTATTTGGAACTATTATGTAAAATAGGAATATAATTTGATTTCCCCCCAAAAGATTAGCCAGTTGTCCCAATAAATCCTCTTTTCCCCACTGCTTCAAAACTCGCTCTCACTGAGAAAAATAGAAAGAAATTAGCTGGGCAACTAAAAATAGAAAAATTAGCCAGGCATGGTGGCGCATGCCTGTAGTCCCAGCTACTCGGGAGGCTGAGGCAGGAGGATTGCTTTTGAGCCCAGGAGTTTGAGGTTGCTGTGAGCTAGGATGTCGCCACGGCACTCACCCTAGCCAGGGCAACAGAGTGAGACTCTGTCTCAAAAAAAAAAAAAAAACAGTGGGCTACTCAAACAGGAGCACGTGGGGTCTGCCTGAGTTCCAGCTCTGATGCAGTGTTGGAAGTTCTACTTAACACGGAAGGCACGACGTCCAATGATGCCCTCGCTCACAGTTTGTTCAGCAATGCAGGGTTTACATGGTGTCTTTATTTCACGACAGCCCTGTGGATGGATCGTGTGGCACTGTTGTCCCCACTTGACAAGGAAACTGAGGTTGACAAAGCCTCTCTCCTTAACCAAACTTTTGTCAGGCTCTTCTCAACCCTCTTCTGAACTCCCGACCTCAGACTCCTGTGCCCATCTCCGTGCTGTCCAGTTTCAGCAAGAACCCTGCTACGGCAGTTTAGAG
>NW_012153840.1:3697360-3707875 GCF_000956105.1 Propithecus coquereli
GTTTGAGGTTGCTGTGAGCTAGGCTGACGCCACGGCACTCTAGCCCGGGCAACCGAGCGACACTCTGTCTCAAAAAAAAAAAAAAAAGTGAGCTACTCAAACAGGAGCCCGTGGGGTCTGCCTGAGTTCCAGCTCTGATGCAGTGTTGGAAGTTCTACTTAACATGGAAGGCATGACGTCACAATAACGCCCTCGCTCACAGTTTGTTCAGCAATGCAGAGTTTACACGGTGTCTTTATTTCACGACAGCCCTGTGGATGGATCGTGTGGCACTGTTGTCTCCACTTGACAAGGAAACTGAGGTTGACAAAGACTCTCTCCTTGACCAAACTTTTGTCAGGCTCCTCTGAACCCTCTTCTGAACTCCCGACCTCAGACTCCTGTGCCCATCTCCGTGCTGTCCAGTTTCAGCAAGAACCCTGCTACGGCAGTTTAGAGAGGATGCCCCCGCCCTGGATATCTGAGCAAGTTCTTCACCCCCACCTTTGATGTCTAGGCCCTTGGCCCACCTTTAGCAAGAATCCTGTTAGGCCAGTCTAGCAGCAATCCCCTGCCCTTGATGTCTCCTCGTACTAACTTTCTATCCAAGGACACCCCCCTTCTGCCTGATGCTATAAATTCCTACTTGTCCTGTAGTCAGAGTTGAACCTGATCTCTTCCCTACTGCGATACCCCTCATTAGAGCAGTCTTGAATAAAGTCTTCCTTACCATTTAAACAAGTGTCAGAATAATTGTTTAACAAAGTCAGAAGTTAAATGATCTGCCAAGTCTGCCTGATTCGCGAGTGGATGTGCAGCCAGGTGTTCTGTGCGTCTGTGGACTCACCAACACGAGACCAAAAAGCAGCTTCGCTCCTCCGTGATGCGCTCTTCTGGCAGCTCTGGGCTAAAACGCCTGCTGCCTCCCTCCCTGGGGTCTGACCTCCTGCCTCTTCTGCCCCCCATCCTCATCCTCCCGTAAATTGTATTCCTGGTTGTCAGAAGCAAATGCTTCCTCAGCATCTTACTGCCTCTTACACAATCCCATCCTGTTAGAATCTTCCAGTCTTATTCAGTGAACACAATCTTGACTTCCTCAAATGTGTCCCCTACTAGGAAAGATCTGGGAGAATTTAAGCTTTCAGAAGTGGCAGATTAGGGCTGGGTGCAGTAGCTCACACCTGTAATCCCAGCACTTTGGAAGGCCAAGGCAGGAGGATCACTTGAGGCCAGGAGTTGGAGGTTGCAAGCTATGATGATGCCACTGCACTCTAGCCTGGGCAACAGAGCGAGACCCTATCTCAAATTAAAAAAATAAAAAAGTGGCAGATTAGAAGGAGGGTGTGATTTGCTTTAAAAGGATGTACTTCTTTGAGTAGAAGTACATCTCTCCTCTCAGCTGTGCAAATTAAGGCAGCAGCATCGATCAAGACTGGAGCCTTTATGAGTTCACCTCTATATCCCCCAGATCCCAGCACTTGCATTCCTTCCACAAACATTTACTGAACACCTACTATGTGCTGGGTCCCATTCTGGCACTGGAGACAGAGGCATGAACAGGGCAAGGTCTCTACTCTCATGGACTTGAGTGCTGGTGGGGTGGGGTGGACTCACAATAAGCAAACAAGGAAGACACAATTCAGTGTCCCCTCGCCCCCTACACACCTCTGCTCCAAGGCACTTTCTTGGACCAGCCATTTAAATGAGCACCCCTCTGCCTTCCACACCCCTGAGTACTTATTCCTCAGTGAGGCATCTATTCACTAACAGTCTGTCCCACTAGAACATAAGCTCAACAAAAGCTGTTTTATCTCAATGTCCCCATTGCCTAAAATACCTGGCACATTGCTGGTAAGTAGCTGTTGAGTGAATGGCTGGACTCCAGGAGCTGGTGCTAACTGGCCCTGAAGCCCAGAATGACCCTGGGGCACTGCACGCTCAGAAGGGTACACGGTGTGGCTGGACAGTAGTGGGTGAGAACTGTAAGAGATGAGATTGGGAAGGTGTGGGGGGCCAGCCCGGTAGAACTTGACTTCGTCCAGACTGTGGAAGGAAGCCAAGAGATGCTGAGAAGGGGGGTGGCCTCGCTTGAGTCCAAGAAGCCACTTTGGACTCAGGTGAGTGAATGGAGTATATATCAGGGCAGGTACCAGCAAGCAGATGCTTCCACTATTTGTCATCCGGGTGAAAGTGGGTGGTGCTTGCACCAGGACAGTGGCAGTGGGGAGGGAAAGAAGGCAGCAAGTAACGGCTGGGAGGCATTTGAAGTCATTATTATCCCCCCGGCAGTTAGGAATAATGTGAAACCCCAGAGAAGTCACTTTACCATCTTTCACAGCTCTGTTGACGAACATTTAGGGTAGCAATGGATCTACCAAATAACGCAGGAAGCCCCTGTGGGATGCTGAGTCCCTTACTGGTGAGGATTTCCTCTTGTTCTATTAGGACATTCGTAAAAGTCCTCTATGTGGAGTTTAGGCAAAGAGCTTCTGCCTGGTTTCCACCTCGATGTGAGGGAGAAGTTCCTCCCACTCCTGCCTCTGCTGAACTGCAGTTTCCCAGTCTGTGGACTGGACAAGCAGTTTCAACAGCATTTTATCTTGAAATGGTAAAATTGATTTCAAAAATAAACAAGACACACGCTGAGTTACCCTCAGGATTTTCAGAGAAAACCTGCGGTGTTAGTCAACAGATGAAGGCAGCCTTTCACGCTGCCTGGTGTTTTCCAGTATCCCGGACTGCGTCAGTGGCTAAAAGCACAAACATGCCTTTGTAGATGGATGACTAAAGGGCCTTGGAATGACTCTTAGGATCGTCGAGAGGTAGCATGTTCTTCTTCTTCTTTTAAAATGGCATACTAGGAATTTCTGGGTCTCCCCTATAGGACAAACTGTAGGATAACTAGTAAATAATTAATTTTAGCACGCTCCCTCCCAATTACATTTGAGATAAAGTAATGCTTCCAAGGAATGTCTACTTGGAAGACAAAAACACCCACTTCTGCTCCTTTGCCCAGACACAGGCTTTTGCATATTGTTTTCTATCACGTCTCCAATCTGTGCCCAGAAGCCTGAAAATCAACACACTTGAGACCGTAGGAAGGTGCCAGCCTCCAGCATTTTCTAGCACTCTGCCGACCACCCACTGTGGTCACCAAGGCTCTCCAATCCCTACACAGTCCTTCAGTTCGGTTCAAAAGTGTCCCAAACGTAGCTGTCTGGTGCTTCCCTTAGCTATCATGAGGTGGGTTTGGCAACCAGGAGGAAGGTGTTCTAACTTCTGCTGACCACATCTTTACAGTTACCCCTCAAGTCCCAGGGGCTGGCCCATCTCCTGACCTAGTGTTGAACACTTTCTTTGGAATATTGATGCAGCCACTATAACCTTTGAAGTTCCAAAGCTCCTCTGCACAAAGAAAGCCGTTCCCTAACCCAGAGCTGCATGCCCCCCGACCCCTGGCAGACACTGGGTGTGGCCAACACAATCACTGATGTGGCCAAGGGGTTCCCCCACACCCCTTCCGTGGATCCTAGTAAATTGCTTACTGGATCAAAAGTTCGGCCCTGGAAAATCTAGACGACTCTTAATGAATCTAGGCAACTTCTAGAAGGCTTTGGCTGGCCCGTCACTCAGCACCCCACAGAATTGCAGACTCGCTGAATTCTCCTCCAGACACGCAAACTGCTACCTAAACCTACTCTACCCCTATTCCCAGTCACTGGCACCATGGTAGCAGACGTTTATTTAGCAGATGTTTGTTGAGTGACTGCATAAGTACATTTATAGCCAGGTAGGACATTTCTTCTAAATTACCCCTGGATTATAATACTCCTGCCATCATCCACTGGGCTTCACCCCAGAGTTGTTAGGTACCCTCCCCTAAAGAAAGAGACAGCATGGCTAAAGATAGAACACTTCACCTGTGGGGATGAACCTGGCTGCCCGCTCCGCCATTTGATGGTTCGTGAGCGGTGGTGTGTCTGCCCACTGTGGCAGGTCCTGTCAACCCCTGCGGGCCAAGGCCAGCAATGAGATGAGACTTGACTACATGCTGTCGGCCTGTGGGACGTGTGCCTCTTCCATAAAATGTAAGAGAAACAGATCAAAGCTGAAGAGATCAGACAAGTGTCGCTGGTTCCTCTGAAGAGATCAGGAGAAATCCTACACGTTAAGACTTGGGGCAGAACCCCTGACTTCAAAGGGGGGAGGCAGTTTGCAAAATGCCCCAAAGTTTTCTTTGGGCTTTAGGTAGGACACCGCCCCCCCCCACCCCACCCCGGTCACCTCCCAAAGTTGAAGGCAGCATTTTGAAGGTTTCTGCAACTGACCTGGGCAATAAAAAAAGAAGAGGGGACAATGACAGTTAGGGACTCGATTTTCATTTCAATAGCAAGGAGCCACACTAAGTCACTGGGCAGGAAGAAGGGGCAGGACATAAGAGCCCTAAGACACAACTCCGGGCCACCCCTCCAGATCCATCCTCTCTCCCCTTTGAAGGGGGAAAGGAACTGAGACCTCCTGTGTACCTTTCACAGAGCTTTGCATTTAATCTCCCTGACTGCCCAAGAGGTATTTTAATAATACTACTATTTATTGAATTTATGGGAGAATTTGCGTAATGTGGTGTTCCACACGTTCTCTTGATATTCACAAAAGTCTTGCAAACTTTTTAGCTGGGGCGGGGAGGCTGAGAGGCTAAGTAAACCACAACACAGGGACTAGACAACAGGATCCATCAGACTCCCAAGCCACGTTCCTAACCACCCACAGTGTCTCGCAGCCTTCACGGGTACTGGTCACTCTTGCCCTCCTCCCCTCATGTTCTTCCCTACTCCCCAGAGAAAAGGCTGGAGCTGACCGAGCTGCTCTGTCTGCTGGTGACCTCTGCAGGAGGTGGAGGCTGGCAGCCCAGGGCACTTGCAGGTTCATCTCTCGACTCCATCACTGCCCATTTAAACGCTACCCTTCACGGCCCGGGTAAACCCCTTCCTTCAGAGCTCTCCCCAGGTGCCAAGAGAAGTAATCGCTAAACTAGAATAGGATTTGATAACACGTTGGCATTTACTGCTTTCTCCCTGCCGGCATCTGGAGGGAACATCCCATCCTGCTGTAGCCTCCCGGCCCGGCCACTAGCATAGTCTCTGCTGCTGAACGGAGGAGCGATATTCATATTTTCAAGGCTCGTGGGAGTGAATCAACTTGCCCACTCGCCCCCAAGCACAAACAGGGCTCAGAACTCCGCAGTCTTCAAAGCGGAGGCTGTGGATTACAGCCTCAACCAAGATTACCCAACCTGGAGACGTTTCTCTCTTGACTAAGAGCGGAAAGTTTTCAGTCAAAGAGGAAATGAGTTCACAGTTTTGTAGACTGGGATTACACCTCTCTAATAACTTTGCTGGAACTCAGCAGGGCTGGAGTTGCATACGCAAGTTCGCCTCGTAAGGAGGACCACTTAGTATTCGAGCCACCAAACCGACGAAAACCTGCTCTGGCAGGGCTGCCCCGGAGCAGAGCCTCCCACCGCGGTGGTGGGGTGTTTGGGAAGCACTTGCCATCTGCTCGGAATCTGAACGGAAACCTGAGCTTCTGATTCACTCGGAGCCGTCAGCTGAGCAGGCCCTGATTTTGCAAGAGCGAAGAGAGAAGCCCCTTTGGATCTGACCTCAGCGTCCACCCATGCAGCTCAGACAGCCCAGCTGTGCGCCCAGGAGGACGAGGCCTGCAGGAATGTGCAGCATGGCTGTTCCCACCAGCTCCCCTTGGCCTTGATCCTACGCCGGGTTAGGGAGCTCTTAGTGTGCCTTGGTAGATTTTTTAAATAGTTTTTGTTGGATAGGAGGATCTTTTCTGACCTTCCCTGACATGGTTCTCTCTTTGCTCTGATGTGTGGGAGATTTAGGCAGCAAGCTTCGTCTGCAGGGCTTGCCTCTGATGCCGCCTTGGTCGGCTCTCCCAGGTATGCATCAGATACAGTACATTAGGTGTCTCACTATTACCGCAAACTCACTGTATCTAAAACAGTGCATAAATCCTACTCCTTCTTGCCAAGTGGGTTCCTAACCGCTCATCCTTCCTGCCTGATTTTTATATTTCTATTGTCTGCTTTCTTGTCATTCCACCAAATGGCTCAGGTCACCCTGTCTACCCCCCTTTTCCTGCCAAATATTTACTATGTACCTACCATGTGCTCTTTTAAGTGCTTTCTTCTCTATGGGGCAAAATATGGATACAAATAATTAAAATACAGGCCAGGTAAAGTGGCTCATGCCTGTAATCCTAGCACTCTGGGAGGCCAAGGTGGAAGGATCGCTTGAGGTCAGGAGTTCAAGATCAGCCTCAGCAAGAGTGAGACCCCGTCTCTACCAAAAATAGAAAAAATTAGCCTCTATCAAAAATAGGAAAAATTAGCCAGGCATGGTAGCGCATGCCTGTAATCCCAGCTACTCAGGAGGCTGAGGCAGAAGGATCGCGTGGGCCCAGGAGTTTGAGGTTGCTGTGAGCCAGGCTGATGCCACAGCACTCTAGCCCGGGCAACAGAGCAAGACTGTTTCAAAATAAATAATAAAAACAAATAATTAAAATACAATGGTGAGAATAGCTAAAGCAATCTTGATAAAGAATAAAGTAGAAGGACTCATACTTTCTGATTCAAAATTTACTACAAAGGCACAGTAATCAAGACTTACACTGGTATAAGGACAGATATATAGATCACTGGAATATAACTGAGAATCTAGAAATAAGTCTATACATTTACAGGGAATTGATTTTTGACAAAGGTGCCAAGATAATCTAGTGGGGAAAGAATCATCTTTTCAACAGGTGCTGGGACAATTGGTGATCCACATGCAAATGAACGGAATTGGATCTCTAATTCATAGTACATACGGAAATTAACTCTAAATGAATCCAAGACCTAAATGTCATAGTTAAAACTATAAGAGCAACAAAATAAAAAAAATAGATAAACTGAACTTCAAAATTTTTGTGCTTCGATGGACACTATCAAGAAATTAAAAAGACAACCCAAATCACAGAATGGGAGAAATGTCTGCAAATCATATATTTGATAGGGGTCTAATATCTAGAATATAAAAGGAATTCTTTCAATCAACAATAAAAAAGTCAACTCAACTTAAAAATGGCCAAAGTGGCCTGGCTAGGTGCCTCGGGCCTGTAATCCTAGCACTCTGGGAGGCAGAGGCAGAAGGATCACTTGAGGTCAGGAGTTCAAGACCAGCCTGAGCAAGAGCAAGAACCCAGTCTCCACTAAAAATAGAAAAATTAGCGGGGCGTGGTGACGTGTGCCTGCAGTCCCCACTACTAGGGAGGCTGAGGTGGGAGGATCGCCTGAGCCCAGGAGTTTGAGGTTGCAGTGAGCTATGGTGAGCCCAGCCCAGGCAACAGAGTAAGACGCTGTCTCAAAAAAACAGGGGGAGGGGGTTTAATTTTATGACATGTGAATGTATATCAATAAAAAATGTAATATAGTGACAAGTATTATAAGAGGTGAACAATAAGAAGTTAGAAAATACTGAGCTGCAAGTCTTATTGGCTCTTACTCCCCCAAATCTGGGTCTCATTCCCCCATCTGTTGTCACCACACTTGGTCTCTTTACCCCCAGCACCCCTGGACTGGTCCCACAATCGCACGTGGCTCCCTCATCATTTTTTTTTCAGACAACCACTGTTCACGGCCCCCCACTCCCATTCTGACTGCCTACTACCTATTGACAAAGGCCCATGTCTCCCACTCAACGTGGACTCATTTGTCTCCCCAATTTCTTGCCACTGCCCAACTCTCCCACTGCCCCCCCAACTCCAGCAGCCCTCACTGCTCTTCCCAGCCCTTGAGGGCCACACCTCTTTCCACGTAAAACCCCGACTGGCCTGATTTCCGTGCATTTGCTCAAGTGGTTTCTTCTGCCTGGACTGCCCTTCCCTGCCACCTAGTCCAACCAATCCGACCATTTTTCACAGCCAAGATCAAGTCCCATCTGCCCCCCAGCTCCTTTCAGACACAAGAATCACTCATCTCCAAACTCCTAGCAACAGACAGTGGCATGTGCTGCTCAGGACACACCATTTTATGCCATTCTGTATGTTCTTTCTACACATACGACACGCACCTGTCTGTCCTCCCTCTCTCTGTGAGCTGGGATCACACCTATGCTTCCTCTCTGACTTAACGACATGTGTGCTTTGTAAATGCTTCAGGGAGCAGGGTCAGCGTCCTTCAATTCCGTACTCCCAGCATTCGGTACACACAATCATCTGAGTGGTTAGGGGCCTGGGCCCCGGGGTTGAGCTGCCTGGGTTCAAGTCCCATCCTTGCCACTTACTAGCTCGGTCTGTGTGTAAGTTACTGAACCTCACTGAGCCTCTTAATTCATCTATACCATATGAGTAGTTCCTACCTTGTAGGCTGCTTGTGAGGATTGAATGAAACAGGGCTGGTAAGTGGTTGCTCAGTGCTCGGAGTATGTTAGTTGTTACTATATCGTCACTGCTTTTTAACAAAATTATTTTTAGAGACAGGGTCTCACTCCGTCACCCAGGCTGGAGTGCAGTGGTACCATCACAGTGCACTGCAGCCTTAAACTCCTGGACTCAAGCGTTTCCTCCTGCCTCAGCCTCTGAATGGCTGGGACTACAGGAACACGCCTCTATGCCCAGCTAATTTTTCTATTTTTTGTAGAGACAGGGTCTTGCCATGTTGCCAGGCTGGTCTTGAACTCCTGGCTTCAAGCGATCCTCCTACCTCGACCTCCCAAAGTGCTGGAATTACAGGCGTGAGCCACCGTGCCTGACCTCATTACTGTTATTAACATCATCCATTCAGAATCTAGATCCTTTAGCCTTTACAGATTCATATTTAATCTCATGGAGTAATTTGGCTCGGATAAAACTGTTTCACATTAGCCAAGCTCACAAGAGGACAGGAAATCAAACAGTTTATAACAGAAAATAGTTTATCAGTACCTGTGCATATATTTGCTATCCAAGACCTCCTCTTCTCAGGAGCTAAATACCCAAGATGTTGTTTGGTCTATTTAGGACAAAAGCAAAGGGTGGGTCTGTTGGGTGGAATACATTTCCAGACTGTGACAGAACAGAGATCTCTGATTCATCACAGAACCAACCACCTGCACTGAGATGAGAATACCCACGGCCACCAGATAGGACATCTCTCCCACTAGCTATAAGCAGGGATAACATTTGACTCACTCCCGACTGCCTGACTCACACAGCAGCTACTCCATAGATTCTCGTTAAATCCATGAATTCCTTGGGCAGGGCAGGTTTAACATCAACAAATCCTTGTGCCTTTCCTCTCCCTTTCTAGAGTCTAGGCAAACGGACTCCCCTCTCCCTTGGGCAGGACACCATTCGCTGGATCACAGCATCTTTTACATGAGTTGCGTTTTATTCTCCTGGATGGAGACAATTCATTCTCCTGGACGAATTGTGGGAAACACCCTGTTCTCATCAATAACATGTTTACAAATCTTCCATCATGACCCTTCCCTGTTTCCCATTTACACTCTACACAATTGGCACTCTCCTGCAGCTACAAACATTAACACCGGCCATTATTACCCGGTGGCTCAGTGTTGGTCACTCTCTGCGGCTTGGGCACTTTGCAGCTCTGTCCCTCTGGGCAGAGGTCAAGAGCACATCTTCCTCTGGAAAGGTGACTCTCCCTTTGGTAGTTTGTTTTTTTTTTTTTTCTCTGCATTAAATTTAGCATTGCCCTAACAATGTTCGTTTCAGCTTCTCAAAAAAACGACACGAAAGATTTAGCCAAGTTTGCAGGTCTCCCCCTGGACTTAGCTTGATTCACCTCAAAGGACAAATCCATCCCCTCTGCGCAATTCTCAAAGCAAAGACACTTGGCCAGACAGGAAGGAGCGTGAGCCTACCTACCTCCGATGCTCCAGGGAACTTGCCCTCACCTGGCCGGCCGCCAACAGGCTGGTTTAGACACATGGGAAGGAAACAGCCACCTTGTTTTCCTGCCTTGGATGAATTTGGCAGAATTCCAGTTGTTCTGTAACCTGGCTTTATCTCTTAGCCCTTGGATAAAATGCCTGCTCACCTTCCTTTCTCCCAAATTTTTAAGAAACCAACAGAGAAAGGATTCAAAACCCCCATCGAAAGGAGCTTTATCCCTTGCCCACCACATGAGAATCCTGAGACAAGTCGCAGTAACGGCTGACTTGGCTTTAGAAGCTGCCCCAGCACTGTTATTTGATTGTCTCCCAACAGAACACTCGCACTGGGTATTTCCTTGAGAGGGTCAGGGTGGCAGGAATGGCACGGCTTCCTTGGAGAGCCCTACAGGATCTCACCAGATTCTTCAAATGAGTTTCACGAGGGTAATAACGCCAGGTATTCGAGTTCTCTCTCCCTCCTTGTCCTCCCCTACATTTCCACAAGTTATAACCTGGCATGCCTGCTCTCAGAAGCCAGAACTATGCCAAGTATTCAGATAAGCCAGTGGAATTTGAAGTGCAGGTCCACTGCTTTGCTGGC